>NC_081560.1:98763681-98874138 GCF_022355385.1 Mustela nigripes | reverse complement strand
TCTCTCTCTCTCTTTTTTTTTTTTTTTTTTTTGTTGCTGTTGTTGCTGTTGTTGGCAGTACAGTAGAAAGCTTGTAAGTTCAGATGTAAAGGAGCAAAACAAATACTTTGGACAGGTCTGGGATTAGATTCTAGGGACATCTTTTACTTCCACCATAGAAAAATCTCCAAATGGTCCACCCTAACTCTATAGGATTTGAAATAAGAATGTCAAGATGGAGTCTATGTCTTACTGCCCACTATGTCCTGTGCATATATTTCTTTAGAGAACTTTTTGTGTGTGTGTGTGAGAAAACAGGCTTTTTAAAAACACGACAAAGGTGTCTCAAGGCCTTTAGTTAAAATACCATAAAAAATCTCATTTCATTGTGTTAGAACCAAATTTTCCTGGCTTACTATTGAAGCTTTCAGATATTCAATAATCAAGATATTTAAATTTTATTAGAAAATATGTACCTTTTTTAATAATGTGATCAGAATAGATTTCTTATGAGCATTTCTAAGTTTAATTTTATTTTTAATGATTTTACTTATTTATTTATTTGAGAGAGAGAGCACAAGCAGGGGAAGAGGCAGAAGGAGAGGGAGAAGCAGGCTCCCTGCTGAGCAAGGAGCCCAACACGGGGCTGGATCTCAAGACCCTGAGACCATGACCTGAGCAGAAGGCAGATGCCTAACTGACTGAGCCACCAGGTGCCCCTTATGAGCAGTTTTTAATCACTGTGTGTTTGTGATAAATAAACATCTGTTTGGTAATGCCAATATATTCATAAAGCATAGAGATATTCTCTTGGTTATTAATATATACTATAAAATTTCAGGCCAAATCAAAGTTTTGTTTTTGTTTTTGTTTTGTTTTTTGTGACTTCTCAGAGTTGAGTAGAACATGCCTAAAGAAAATGCAGAAATTGGACAAATCATTACAAGGTGAACACACCCTGTGATTATTGTCCCAGTCAGGAAATAAGACATAAGAGTCCCTCTGGAGATCACTTGTATGACTGTTACTATTTGGTGGCCTCCCCTCCAAATGAACACAATTTTAGTTCCAATACCATCAGCATTTGCCAGTTTTTAGATGAACCAAATCATACATTTTTTTTGCTTCATATTATGTTTACAACTTTCACTCATGCTGTTTCATGCAGCTTTGTTCATTTTTATTATTGTACACCATTGTGTTGTATGAATATGTCACAATTTATTGAAGCATTTTATTGCTGGATGCTTTTATATTGTCTACTGTTTGGGATGATTATGACTAAAGCATCTATGCACATTCCTATAAGTATCATTTGAAATACATACATATACATTTTCTTCTGGCTTATAACAAGTGGAACTCCTGGGTCATATTCAACTTGAACAGATAATGCCGGATGGTTTTGTAGAGTAGCTTTGTCAATTTATGCAGTCCTCGGTAATCCATGTGGTTCCATTTGCCTCCATTCCTCACTGCACGAGGTACTATTAGTTCTTTTAACATTTGCCATTCTGCTGTGTGTGAAGTTGTATTAAGCTTAGCTTTAAATAATGTTTTCATGATTTCTAATAAGCACAAGAAGACTGAGCATTAAGCATGTATATGGCCTTTTTGTGAAGTGCTTGTTCATGTCTTGTGCTCATTTCTAAATTCTGGTAATAATTCTTTTATTAATTTCATGAGGAACCTATGCTCTCCAGTTGATAGCCTTCCTTTTCACTCTTCCAAATGGTACATTTTGATGAACACAAGTTCCTCATTTTAGTGTAAAGCTAGGTGGCATCTCTTAAGATTTTTTAAAGTTTTTTTGTTTTGTTTTGTTTTGTTTTGTTTTGTTTTGTTTTGTTCTGTTTTGTTTTAACACAGAGAGAGGGAGACAGAGCAGAGGCAGGGAGAGAGGGAGAAGCAGGCTCCCCACCCAGTAGGAGCTTGATGTGGGACTGGATCCCAGGACCCTGGGATCGCAACCCCAGCCGAAGGCAAATGCTTAAAAGACTGAGCCACTCAGGTGTCTGGGTAACATCCCTTTTCTTTACAGTGTTTTTGATATAGCTGACCTTGGTTAAGACCTCTTTACCTAACATATTTCATGATGACTTTTTCATATGCTATCTTTTTTATTGTCTTAGCTTTCACACTTTCATCTTTAACTTAGCAGCTGTCAATTTTTGTTTTTGATATGAGATGAGGTGTAATTTTTAACTTTTTGCACATTAGCATTCAGTGTAATTTATTGGGAAGAGCACTGTTTGCCGATGGTCCACACTGTCACATTTATCTTAAATAGAGCTCTTATCTGGATTTATTTATTTATGTGGACTCTTATTTAATTGGCTTATTGGTTATCTTTGGATTAACAGGACCCTCAATCACTATAGCCACAATAAATCTTAATACCTAGTGAATATGTCCTTTTTCTTTGTTCTTTATATTAGTCTTAATTACTCTTAGTCCTTTAGGTTTCAGGAATTTTAGAATCAGTTTGCAAATTCCATACATATAAAGAAAGTTGCTGGAATTTTTATGGTGATAGCATTGTATGTCTTTTTTTTTTTTAATTAAAAGGCTTTACTTTTTATGCCAGAAAAAACCCAATAAATAAAAGGTGCTAGAGTTAGCATTAAGAATTTGGTTGTGATATACTGACAAAATCTGGGAAGGCAAATCCTCAAAGCTCCCCTGATCTGATCTGTCTCAGCAAACTATGAAGCAAGTACATAAATAACGCAAAATATGATTGAGAATGTGAGATTTTCAAAAACAAAGACAACATAATTCAGGTTAACTTCGTTGAACAGTGAATAAATGAAATTCATCTACACCTGAATAAAACATATTTAACAATTGAAAAAAATTGTCAACAACCACAACAAGTAAAAACTTTAAACACATATGAACAGGCTTTGTTTTGAGGGCACATGGGTGCCCCGCAGCAGATTCCAACAGTCGCTTTACTGGTGTGTCTTCTACAGATGAGTTTAAAAAGAGACAGGTTGAGCTCCATACAGGTAGGATGACTAACAGGGCGACAGGACAGCCACACAAGGCAGAGTGCGACCCCTGGCTACGACCCCCAGACTCGGCTGCAGAGCTGGCTTTGTGTGTAGGAGGCACACAAGAAAGGTGACTCGGGCGGACATTATTCAAAAGCTACTTCGCCATGTAACTCTTCTGCCGTGTAACCATTGAATAATGCTCAGGAAAGCTTTGGGCTTTTTATGTTTGTTTAAGTTTTACTCCTTGTATTTCATTTTTTAAATAACAAGGTCACTAAAACTCATGCACGCTGCAAAAAACCTCATGCAGTAGTTAAGGTAAACCATCCAAGCAGTTTTTATTCATTAATATCCATAAATACACACAGCAGCTTCATTAGAGATTTCAATTTTCCTCTTCAGTTTGAATGTGGAGTATTAGGAGAGCCTTTTGCATGTCAAGGTACAGGAAGCAGAGATCACCCCTGCACTGCTACCTACATTTACCTGCTAGAAGTAAAAATTAGTTAAGTGGAAATGATTATCATATATATTTTCTCTCTTCCTTTGAATGTACACAATGTAACAAGAGTGACAGACCTGAAATTACAATCACCAAACAAACCCAAGATAGTTGTTGTCCACTTTCATTGGCAAATACAGCACAGAGGACATTGTCTGCGAATTGGGATGTCATCAAAGAGGAGGTGGTGGAGGCTCATTTCCTTTATTACTCTCTTTTAAATTTAGGTTTTCTAAAGCAACATCTAAAGGCATAATATCTACACAGCCCATAGCACCAAAATCTGCCATCTCCCCCCGTTCATCCTCGTCGGAGGACGAGCTCTCTTCACGCACTAAAGTGGACAGAAGGAGCTCTTGGACAAACAGGCTGCGGTCTGCGCGCTCACCTTCCATGGACTGGCGCTCTGTTTCTGACATTTTAGGATCGTTCAACCTTGTTAAAAGAAACTGGGAATTCTGGATAGTTTGCTGACTGCTTTCTGTGTTAGCCGTGTTGGTTGTTGCCGTGGATTGTGTGATTGTAGTGGTGACACTGCTCGTGTTAGTACTCCAGGTTGCTTTGCGTGCGGTCTCCAGGTGTTGCCGCGCTGCCGGGGCGCGCTGCTGTTCCAGCTACAGCTGCATCTGCAGTTGTAACTGAGAGGCGGAAGGGCCGGAAGAATTAAGCTGTCCTCCTGCAGAACGTCTCACTCCTGATAACTGAGATAAAAGCTCAGCTATAGGATCCATGGCTTCCCTATTGCTTGGAGAATATGAACTCTGAGAAGAAGAAAGTCCACCAGTAGAACTGCTAGTAAAGTGCATGTTTGATCTACGAGCACGAGGACCTCCTAATCCCCGGCCAGGGTGAAACATTCTACGTACATGTCGAACACCACTCGATTCATCTAAGTCTCTAGGGGCTCTGTGTTCAAGCGTAAGATGAGCTGCAAAGTCGTCTGTGACATGATTGGGATCGCCTCCAGGTAATGCTGCACATATTGGACAAATCACTTCTGTTGATGTTTCTGCATGTTCAGAAGTAACATGTTCTTGAAGAGATGTCTCCGTATAGCCGATTTTTCCACAATAGGGACAAGTAAAAGACTGTGGCTGCTCTACAGAGAAAGCTTCCCCACCATAGTATAAATCAAAATCTACTCTTGTTAATATGCACTGCATCGGGTCGTCAGTTGTATGCCTTGTTGTTGCACCACTTTCATAACAAGATGCACAAAGATCATAATCGTAGCAAATTAAACACTTATATCTGCGACCTCGAAAATTTCCTTTTAAACATGCATCACAGCTGACACCTTCATGTCGGGACATCCTAGTTCAGACGGTGGGGGCACGGCTCCTCCCAGGCTCTGGCTGCAGTGTCCCCGGCGGGGTCCCGGTGCTGCCCGCGCCGGCCGGCTGACTCCCACTTGACTCCCGGGCTCGGCCACGGGGGCGGGGTGGGCAGGGGAGTGCTCCCGCCGATAGCATTGTATGTCTAAATCAATTTTGAGAGGATGGAGATTTCTACAATACTGAATCTTTCAATCAATGAAACATGATATCTAATTTAAGTTTGATTTAATTTCTGTCAAGGTAATTTTTAAGCTTTTTAGTGCAATCTTGTCCATTCTTCATAGATTTACTCATTGACATGAGAAGTTTCTGAAGCTATTATGAATGACTTCATTTAAAAATGTTGCTTTTCATTAATTTTTCCAATATCTAGATATAAATTTGATTTTTGTATATAGACTTTATATAAAATACCCTGGTAAATCTATTTATATATTTTTTCCTTTGAGAGGGGTAGCTCTAATATTTCAAGTTTCTTGAGGTAATCTAAATAAAGCAGAAATCTATTTATGCATTTTTAAAGAATTACTAATATATTATTTATATCATTAGATAACATAAAAATATTTTTAAAAGCTTCTCATATATAACTGACTCCAGTATGATATAATTTCCATATAACTCTGATGAGAATTTTTTTTTGTAATCGCATAGTATTTTTGTTATTTTTAAAAAGTTCTTTTTAGGAAAGTTGAAAGAAAAGCACAATTCTCCTAAACTTACCTATCTAATATTCACATTTGACAATATTTGCTTTCTGATTAGACATAGAGGAAAGGAATTATTTTTGCCAGTTATTTAAAAATGCTTTTATGAAACTGCTAAAAACAAGAACTTTTACATACATCGCCACAGGATGATTTTCATAGCTAAGGAAAAGAGTGTTAATTAAATAACATCTTCTAAGATACTTGCATATACTTCTTTTTTTATTTAAGATTTTATTTATTTTTTTGAAAGAGAGAGAGCACAAGTGGAGGGAGGGGCAAAGGGAGAGGGAGAAGCAGACTCCCTACTGAGCACAGAACCTTATGTAGATCTCCACAGGCATGGGGCTGGACATAGCGCTGGACCTGGGGCTGGACCCACTCCCTGGGGGACTTGACACAGAACTTGCTTCTGGGCTCAATCCCCAAACCCTGAGATCATGACCTGACCTGGAGTTAGATGTTTAACTGACTGAGCCATCCATGTGCCCCAGTTGCATGTCTAAAATATTCTATAGCTGTTTTTTAATTCAATACACAAGCATAGTTTTAATTTCATTTGGTTTACATCTCTCTTCATGCTTTTTTCTAAAACCTAAAATGCTACTCTTGTGCTTCTGTTTTTATTTTTTCTCAGAAGTTTGGAAAGGTGTAAAAAACACGTTTTTCTGTAGAATACCCTATATTTTAGGTTTGTCTATGATTATATACAGGTTAAATATATTGGAAAAATTAAAATAGAAGTGATGTGTATTCATTATTGAATCACATCAGGAGGCAAATTGTATTAGGTCACTTATTTAAAATTAATGGATAGGCCCTTTTGACTATTTATAAAAGTATCTTCTGCAAACTAGGACATCATTGTTTCATTTGTAATCCTCTTGAGTTCATTCTGTTTTCTTGTCATATTCTGTTAGAACCTTCAGTAATAGAATTGAAAGCAAATAATGACAAGGAGCATTCTTGTGTTCTCAACAGAAATGTATTACAACATTAGGTAGTGCGTACTGTTCTTTTTTTCTTGTTTTAACTTAGCTTTGTTTTTGTAGATTAAGGATTCCTTTTCACAACTCTACTTCGGTGGAGCGTTGTATTAATGTCTATTGGGTTAACTGTATCATTTTTGTTTCCTTACACTGATATCCTAATGTTAAACTAACCCAGAGTTTATAGAGTAAAATGGACTTGATTGTGACAGAGTATCTTTGTATATATTAATAAAAATACATATTTTGTTGTTGTTAATATTATTATCATCACATTCTTATTCATTTAAAGAGCTGAAACTGCAAATGTTCTTTCTTTTGGATTCTTGTCTGGTTTTGATGTCAAATTCTGCTCTCCTCAGAAAAAGAGGAAACAGAGAGAGAAAGAAAGGAAAGAAGAAAGGAAAGGGAGGAAGGAAGGAAAGAAAAGAAAAAGAAAGAAAGAAAGAAATGGAGAGAAGAAAAGAAGGAAGGGGAAGAAAGAAAGAAGAATAGAAAAAGAAAGAAAACAAAAAAAAAAGAAGGAAATGAAAGAAAGAAAAGAAAAAGATTGGTCAGAATGGTGTTGTGGCAGGTGGCGTGGCCCCAGTGTTCTAATCTGTCATTGTGCTTTTCTCAGTTTTCCCACCATCCTGAATTTATTATTTAACATTTTGACTTTCAGTTTTTTGGAACTTTGACTCTGGCCTGCTTCATTATCAGTCAGTGGCTTAAAGCCTAAAGCTGATTTTTACTAGGAAGTAATCTGCCCTGAGTTCGCTGAGCTCCAGGATACCAGTAGTGGCCGTAGTTACGTTCTTCCAATGATCTCCTCTTTGATTTGATTTTGTGCTTGTTCAACCTCTATCCCAACGGATGTTCTCCTCACTCCTGTGTTTCGAATCTACTCCAGGCTTTATTTGTTTATCCATAGCCAGAACAGATTCCAAAGTTCACCAACTTAATTGTGTCCTGGGTTAATGTCTTTGATTATCCTTTGTTCTCATAGTCAAACAGATCCATGTCACCCACGATAGTCCAACATTATTTTATCTTGTTCTTTTTACTGCCCCTCCTAAGCTGCTGTTGGCATACCTGTGATTATCAGATCCACCACAATTTCATGCTATGCAACTCTGGCCACGGTTTTAGAGACACTTGGCAATGTTCTTGTCACCTCTAATTGATTCATTATAACTCTTCTCTTAGCAGCTGTTCAAGATAATCTCCGCTGTTCTCATATCCCCAACCTACTCGCACACCACACTCCGGGTAAAGGTTCTGGTTCCTATTTCACTATGAAGATAGATGACATTCTACAAGCTACCATCTGTATGATGTTTCTAAAATTAAAGAAATACATTAATCACATCACTCCTATTGCCATTATCTGGCTGCAGCTGATGTCTTTAGACACTTACACCTTTTAATGCTTTGTTTGGATTTCTTCAGCTCTCCAACTTTGACATGCTTTCTCTTCCTTTCTTGCCTCTACTCCCCCCTTCCTAGAATTTTATTTACTCTTTTCTCTATTTATCTCTTCCCAGCACAGCCTTTAAGATTCGGCTCAAATGTCATCTTCTTGTGATATCCTTCCCTAAGCCGATTTAGATGCAGCTGTCCATAATGCCAGCACTTTGGTTCCAAAACCAGCTTGAACGTGCCCCTAACTATATTCATCCCTAGTATATACTAAGCAATTGGAAGGACAAGATGAGTTTCTATTTTATGACCATTTTCTTCAAGCCTGTCATTCTGCCTAACATAGAATAAATATCCAGATTATTAATATATTAAAATGTTAATATAGTAAAACTGAACTTTATTAGCAACCCTATCAAAATGTATTAATAGATTTACGAAAAACCTCATTTCTTCTCTTCCTCATTGTTTTCTTTTCCTTTCTTTTTTTATCTACTTTATTTTTATCTGCTGCCCCTGTATCCTTCACTGTCTTATTACAAAAACATCAGATCCTGTGAGCCTGTGGTCGACTGATTTCTCAACGGATTGGTGCATAATCTGTTTTGTGTGTGTGTGTGTGTGTTTCTGTTTTGTGCCTACTTTATGTAATGTCTATTATTGATTGATTAACATTGGACTTAGCACCAACAGTGCTAGAAATGCTTGCACAAACTTTATCTGATACCCATATTTTCTCCATGAGCCACATCAGACTTCTGCCCTTAAAGACCTGAGATGACACTTGAGCATGGTGCTTCAGGGCCATCGCAAGAAGGGAACTGCTTAACACAACACAGGAATTACAGAAACTGGGAACTAACCAGACCACAAAAAGAACATTAGTTTATGGTATGAGAGTGGAAACGATAGAGCTGGGAGCCTACCCTTTGGGTGATTTATTATCACACCCTTAGCAGCTTCCCAGGTGAGATCTGAAATCAGCCCCACTGGTGGATGGTAGGGAGAGACTGAAGAAAGAGATGGACCACCCCATATAGGCAGGCAGCAGCTAGAATGAGGAAAGGGACTTACATACAAAGTGGGTGTTGGGTGCCACAAGATGAGAGCATCTCTGCCCCTGCCCATGGCAACTTAAAAGCCTCAATTAGGTTCAGTCCTAATGTACCATCCAGATGGCTCCCAAACCACATTATGAGCACAAGGCTGTGTCCTTGGGGAAGTTTTCAGGGCTGGGGAAGACAAATGGGATGCACTTTACACAGACAGGGAGAAGGATGAGGACCCTCTGATTGCCGGGATCCAACTCAAGGGTCAAACTGTAGTCCCATTGTCTCAATGACCTCCCTTAACAATAATGTTTTCCAGGGTTAAGGTGATGCTTCCTTGATGACCTTCCCTTCTTGTGACCTGCTCTTTCAATCTCTTATGCCTCTCTCTCCTGCAGTGTGCCCTACATCATCAAGAAGGAGTTTCCCTACCATGGAGGTGGCTTCTTAGAGGTTTCCTGGCTGCACTGGAGGCAGAGGCCACAGCAACAATACAAGCACACAGAAGATTAAAATAATGATTCCCAAAATTAGTCACAAATTTTTCCTCTTAAGAGTCCCAAAACCACTCCTCTGAACCACTGACTGATGAGGTCTCCAGGACTGGGGGTGTCAAATCACTCAGAACTTTCACATGTGTCCTCACACTACTTAAAAAACAGGATACATTAGCAGACTCATCATATATGAACATACAATATTCTACGTGGATAATGATATAGGTACTTCCTTATGAGGCAGTAATAAAAGCTAAGGCCATCGTATTTTGGAGGATGGCTTTTCTTTTCTTCCCTTTTTAAAAATTTTATTTATTTGACAGAGAGAGAGATATCACAAGTAGGCGGTGAAAGGGGTGGGGAAGCAGACTCCCTGCCGAGCAGAGAGCCTGATGCAGGTCTCAATCCCAGGACTCTGAGATTATGACCTGAGCTGAAGGCGGAGGCTTAACTCTGTGATCCACCCAGGTGCCCCGAGGATGGCTTTTCTTATCAGAGACATTTCAGTGTTCAGTAATGATGGGCCTTGTAAGCTATCATTTAAGTCTAAAGTAAGGGCTTCCATGTGTGCTAGAATAGATTCTCCCTTGTAATCAGGGGAAACCCATGGTGTAACAACCCAAACAACCAGGTGGAAGCCATGACCAAGGATTTGTGCAACACAACTGCTGGGTCCCATCCAGGGCTACCCAGTAAATACCTGCGTGGTATGACCAGTTACTGCCACCATCACTATCCTTTAATAGGAGGGAATGACCACACAGTTCTGGGATATTACATCATTTCTGGCACAATTAGATTGGTTCTACTTAGAGGGATTTTTCTGTTCCTAAGACAGGTGCCCAGATGTTCAAATGTCCATAAGCTGCAATGAGCCACATAAACCCATTCCCAAATCTGAGCATACCCACACATGGACTTAATAGTGGTATTTCTAGGACTTTTCCAGCCAGCCACTTGATGGGCTGCCAGTATAGTTTGACTGACAGAAAAGAAGACCCATGCCCAGTGTCATCGATAGTGTGTGCCACAGTCCATTTTTCTGGATGAGTACTAATGATAACAGATGCATGAAAGTACTGGTCCTACTTTGTTCTTCTTTAATGTACCTCATTAGGACCTTCCAATCTCTACCTTGGAGGAGCGACACCCACCATGGCCATCCTGACAAACTAGAGAGGGACGGCTAACGACATAACCAATAGTTGGACGAATGTCTTTGTTGGGCACATAAACAGACAATCTGTAAACAGATATTTCCATCAGGCATCATCCTGTGGCCACAGGTGCAACAGATTTCTAAGGTCAAGAAGACAGATATTTAGTAGGAATTTGTAAGAGGAGGTCTTCCTTCTTCTATAAGAATTACACTTATGGCCTAATCCTTAAATGTTAATGTGGTTTCAGCTTTGCGAATTTGACCAGGTGATGCATACCATACATTTGGGCCAGGGGAGGCAGCGCTGTCAGGTGTGAGGTAGGGGATATGCCAGACCAGGATCCCCAACTTTTCCCATCTATGAATGGTGCAAATTCCATTCTAGACACAGTGAATTTCAGCAGGTCTGGTTTGCAGCAGGACATAGAGATCCTTGTGGCTTCTGCTCTCCCAGGGGTGAAAATTAATTCATTCATCGTGGCAGGATGTATCACAACGAATTCCAGTAGATAATCTCTGCCCCAGACGTGATGGTGCCTGTTGTTCTCAGCAGCGTGGCACACCAATCCACGGTGAGAGTCAGGACAACAGGTCCCCTGTGACTTTCACAGGACTGGTGTCTCAACCAGGGTCCCCAGTCTGACATAAGAGGCCCCATAGGAAGTCATTCAAATGTATCAAAGCCTGAGACAATACTTCAGTTAACTCAACAAAGTTGATTCGACCTGTTAGTTCAATCAGCTACATTAATATTCCTTTTTTTCTACTAACCCTGCTGCTTGTGGATGATAGAGGGGATGGTTTCTCAGTTCAGGATCGTGGGATTTTCCTCAGTTGGACACTTCCTGGTCTTTGAAATGTGACCCCCTGATCACTGTGTGTTCAATGAGAGCATCCATACATGGCACTTGGCTTCTTTAATCCCCTAACGGTGGCCCCTTGTTTGCGTAGCAACAGGGATAACTTTGGTTTAGGCCAGCAAAGGTGTCCTTACTTTTTTTTTTTTTTTTTTTTTTTTTTTTTTTTTTTTTGCCAATTTGCCAATCCTTCCCTGCTTGAACCTTTGGTGAATGCCCCAGACCACTTTGGCTTGAGCATTGCTAAGAACACAGGGCTCTTATTGCCTTAGCCAAGTCACTGTATTTCAGGGTAGTCCAACATCCTTGGCACTGTGCCATCCCACCTGGCCACTGAGGAGGACACTCCTTCTGTACTTAGTCTCCATCTACTGAAGGGTCAGTTGCCGGGTCTTGTTATTCCCAAGCTAGGACAGCATCTTCCTGATTGTCAGGCACTATCAGTGTCTTCTAAGCAAGGTTGTAGAAGAAAATGAAGACTCCTGCAGGTGGACCCAAATGGCCCCAAACACATCCTGGCCCCACAATGGCTTATTCATGATCATCTGTCCCTTGGCTTCCTATTATCCAAGCCCTGGTTTTAATCCTTGTAGAATAGCCTAACCGTCTGTGCAGAAGGTTAATGTTTAGGTCAAGGCTCATGACTGATCACCCGGCAAACCATTCTTGAGTTCACTCCGCCGGCCGCTGAGGTTTGCTTCTGTTTCCACACAGATGGGATCAGTGTTGGGCTGAGCAACTGTTGTCCCTGTAGGTGGGTTGCCAGAGTAGGGTCATCTGTACCCCAGGCAATAGCAGGAATTTCCCCTGATCCTTCCCTACAAGCCACAGGGGCTGCCATGGGAATGGAGACAGGGGCATCTGGAGGGGCTACATCCTCTTCAGACCGATTTGCACCCTCATTTCTAGAGACTGTGGAGAGGGTGGACAGGGTGCTCCTCTGCTGTGGATAGGCCACTTAGTCAAAATAAAGGTTTGAGCCATGGTATACATAGGTCAATGGAATATATTTTTAGCCCATCCCTTAATAGGCAGGGAAACTCTTATCATGATATGCTATTCCTTTGTGAAAGGCTCTACCTGGAAGAATGCTAGGAGCTATGATTCTATGTGGGTACATTGGGTTTCTGCTTCCTGCTGGAGCCCGGACCAAAATCCCAGGGATACTCTCTCCTTTTAACTCTGTCATCTCCACAGTACCTGACCTGTACCTTCCAGAGACACAGACACATCTGACTTAGAATGCTTGGAAGATGCCCAGAGGTCCAGAGCTTTAACCTGTTTCACTAGAGTTTTTGTCTTCTCAAAGGTGGCTTGCTCCTCTGACTCAAAATTCCACATGCCCTTTCTTTACCAGGTTGTTAAGGGATGGCAGCACTGGGTCAGGTAGGAAATAAAACTCCTCCGAAAATCTCAAAATCCCTATCAAGTCTTTATCTCTTTCACATTCACAGGGGTTGGATAAGCTTGCAGAGTTTGTTTTTTCTTTTTTTTTTTAAAGCTTGTACTTTTTCAAGCATAACTTCTGGAGAAATGCAAGTCTTATCCAACCCAGATGCGTTTTAGAAAATGTATGGAAGTGCCTGGACTTTGAATTTTCTGGGGGTCACTTCCCATTCTCTCCCAGGTGCCCCAGCAAAGCCTACAGTCTGTCCTGCAACAGAGACAAGTCTTTCATGAGAACATTATGTTCTCAGTGTAATAGTCCCATCTTACTGAAGTGGGAAAGGACAGGTCCTAGGCTACCATCCTGACATATGGTAGGACTCTGTAGGTAACACTGGGGAAGCACTTGAAAGGTTTGTTGTTGCCCCCCACCCCATGAAGACAAATTGATGGGACTCAGTTCCCAGAGGTATACTGAAAAAGGCTCGTGCTAAGTCCAGACCAGCATGATACCCTCCTAGGACCATGGACAAGGTATCTGAGGTACTGGGAAGGTAGGACACAGCCAAACAGATGGAACACAGCCTCGTGCACAGTTTGACTTTGTAAGACACCCATGCCCATATGTTCTTTGGTATTAGAGAGAGGAAAACCTCATAATCTCAAGTGGGACAGTGTCCAGGTTGCAGTGTCAAGGGACCTTCCTGACCACAACTGCTTGCCTCCATTAATCATCATGGCACTAAGCGGGGCAGAAAATGTCTAATGGGTACCGTGTGCTACCCATCCAGCTCCAGATTCCACCAGAGCCACCACCTTCTGTTTATTTCTGGAAGACCTGAGAATAGTGAGTTCAACATGAGGCCTTCAATCACCTCCAATGGCCTTTACCTGCAGGCAATCTTGGCCTGGATCCTATCCCCAGGCATGGGAGACAGGTATCCTGAATAGGACTGTACTCCTGAGGCATTTTCTGGAGACCTTTCTGGAGCAGAAAGGTCTGCTCCAGAAGAAGCCCTTCATCAGGAATGGTAGGGGCAGATGAGGTCAGTCTGACCTACTGTTTAGGTTTTAAGGCTTTTCGTAGGTCAACCTACAGTATGGAGTTGTCAGTCTATACGTTTAGGTAGGGGCCCAATAGTAACTTTTATGGATCCTGGACTGGATCCTGGCCAAAGAACCAAGCAACACTCAGAGATCTTGGAGGATCAGAGGTTTGTGTGATGATGGGAGGCTCAGAGGAGAATAATCTCCCAAGATCTGAGCCCTGAGCACACACAAAGGGGGTAGTTTACACACTTTTACTTTTGTATCTGTGCCACTCTTGTGGCCGCAGTCGGCAGGGCAGGAGCGGAAAACCCAGAACGGCCCTGGGGCAGGGACTGGGATTCCCTGCTGGATTGGTCCGCCACCTTAGAAAACAGGTTTCCCTGATCAAGATGAGGTCAAACCACATTTACTTTCTGGTTATTCTAATCCAACACTTTACAGTTGATTGAAATGGCCTTTCAGCTTTCTGAGCTTCCTCTCCTTCTTGACTTTTTCTCACAGCTCAGACCCATTACTGGAATTTGTCAGTTTTCCCCAAACCAAGAATCACGTGTCCAGCGTCATAAACATCCTACCCTGTGATAGCATCAACGTGGGTATCAGGCACTCTGGGAAAACCTGGAGGATCAGTCCTGCAGTGAGCATGGCCCCATCTGGGTCTTCAGGGACAGGGACCTGTCTCACTCCCAGATCCCTAAGATTTTATTGTGCCTCGCTATGAATTTCCAGGTTCCCACATGCCCAGGGAAATCCCTCTCACTGGCCAACAACCCCTTGCAGGATACAATAAGCCAATCCCATAAAACACTTTGTTCCATGAACTCCTGAGCACCACAGAGGCAATGCTGCTCATTTTCTCTGCCTCCTGACTGGTCCGAGAAATGGCACTGCTTCTGTGTCCCACCGCCACCCTAACTACACCTGAATGTTCTTCTGGCCTTTTGCTGGAACTTGGCCGCTGTAACACCGAGCTCAGTGGGAGTACATTCATCATGAGCCTTTCCTGATCGGAGTCAGCCTCCCTGGCTGGGGTTTCTGTGACTTTGCTCTTGCGTTTCTCTGCATTAGGGACCTGGGAGTACAGGGATCTACCTGATTCACTGTCAGGCACCACAATACCCTCTTTTCTCTGTCCCTGCTTTCTCACAGTGGGTTTAGACAGTCCCTCCAAGGGCACACCGAAGCAGCTGGAGCTAGGGACACCCTCCAGACTCACACGACGTCCACAAGCATCTGCCACACAGACCAGCCCTCCCCATCCAGCAGTCGCCCACCGCTTTGGGATTTCCCCAAGACAGCCTGTTTTCTAAGGCCCAGTTTTTCTAGTCTTCCAGATGGTTTGCTAAATGTGGGTTCATGCTCTCGGGAGCTTCCCAGGTGAGATCTGAAATTGACTCCCACATGCACAGTGCAGAGAGAGAAAGGAGACAGAGAGGAGCCTCTCCAGATGCTCCCATGGCAGGTGTAATAAGCAAGGAGACTTACAAATGAGGATTAGCCCCAGGGGGCTGCAAGACATCTCCCCAACAGTCCCCAAGTCTTAGTTTCTTTTTTTTGAAGATTTTATTTATTTATTTGACAGAGAGAGATCACAAGTAGGCAGAGAGGCAGGCAGAGAGAGAGGAGGAAGCAGGCTGAGCAGGTCCTCTATCCCAGGACCCTGAGATCATGACCTGAGCCGAAGGCAGCAGCTTAACCCACTGAGCCACCCAGGCTCCCCCAAGTCTTAGTTTCTATAGATGCCTTATTGGGGTTCAGACATATGCTCTCTGGATAGTTTCAGCACCATATCACTAATTTGGGGCTCTGTTCTTGGGCAGTTTCTGGGAGCAAAGAAGGCAAGTGGGAAGCTATTTCCAAGGAGAGGAGAGAGGGTTAGGAGCCTACCAGAGCTGGGGTCCACTCTAGGATCAGTCGGTGGTCATGTCCTCTCAGTGACCCCACCAACACTCTTTGTTTTTGTTGTTCTGTATGTGTTCACAAAGGGTTGTGAAAGCATTCCAAGTATTGATTTTGGGATTACAAATATATTTCAGCAAGTACATGAATTTACACACACAGAATTTATGACTAATAAGGTTGACTTCATGTGCATTTTTGCTGCTTTCTTTGCTTACTTACATTCACTTAATTTCTGTGGAGCTACTTTGAAACTCGTGCCTGCCTCAGGACATTCTCTTCCTTTCCTGGGCTAATTCTCATTGTAGCAACATACTTCCAGCCAATTCCTGACTTTTGCTCATTCAAACCTCATTTTCCTCCCATCCCTGTTTTCTAATGGTTTAAATATTCTTTTAATCACCGGGTCTAGAAGTTAACATTACATCACTCAATGTTTCTCTCTTTTCTCTAATATAATTCATTCTTGATATTCCCATCAGTTTTATTTTCATAAAATAGGTCAAAACTCCTCTATGCACCACATATTTTAATAGCTTCGATTTTTTTATACTTGCATTTATGTATTTCAAAAAGCCCGAAGTATTTTTCTGCATTAACTATATACTTAAAAGAAAGTATTTTATGTTCCAAATATGTTGCAAAATCTCTCATTCCCGTTTTCTATTTAAATTCAAGGGAGTTAAAATAGAGTGTATTATTAGCTTCATAGTGGAGTTTAGTGATTCATCAGTTGCGTACAACCCCCAGTGCTCATTGCATCACGTGCCCATCTCCCAGCTACCCCATCCCCCCTACCTGCCCTCCAGCAACCCTCAGATTGTTTCCTATAGTTTAGAGTCTCTTATGGTTTGCCTCCTTCTCTGTTTTTATCTTATTTTATTTTCCCTTCCCTTTTCCGATGTTCATCAGTCCCATTCATATTTTACCAATAACTCTCCACAAATATAACCATTATCCTGATCTTTAACAGCATTTTTGCTGTTTTGGGGTCATTGTAATTGAGATCATAGAGTATACTGATTTGTGTCTCATTTTTCTATTCTGCTATCATCCAATGGAGCACCATGTGCATTGCCACAAGATATTTACTGGCCAATTGTTGATGGAAATATGGCCATTTCCATTTTGGTTTATACTTAGTGCTGCTATGACCGTCCTCTTTAATTTGCCTCTTTGTGTAAGCATGTACACATTTCTGTGGTGTATACACCTACAAGTGGTATTTTGTAGTTTTCTCTCAACAGTAGTTTTTTGTTGTTGTTGTTGTTTTTCGTTTGTTTGTTTTGTTTTGTTTTAATATTACAGACCAACCTTTGGAGTATCTGCCTTTTTGAATTTAATCATTCTAGTTATTCTGCATAATGACACATTAGTGTCTTCTACTAATTATTTCCTTGATGACTAATGATGTTAAAGATCTTCCAGTACATAGTCTAGTAATTTGGATAAATATAAGGATAAAGCCATGTAAAATGTCTTAAAATACTGGTTTTATTATTATTCAAGTATGGTGAGGCCACCAGATCATGAGATGATGGTCACTGAAAATGTTGTTAGGTACTCACAGATCTCAAAAGAAAGGGGGATATCACCCATGAGGGCAACTTGGGGGGAAGCTTCAGGATCACGTGGGAGGCAGAGAAAATGGGAAGAGATGTAAGCGGGAAATATGTGACTTTAGTAGGAAAGGGACGGCATGACAGGGTGAGCAGGTTTAGGGTCAGCTGGCTTGAATAACTTCCCTGGGCTCTGGGTCATAAATGTTATCCTTGATTGTCTGCACCTGACCCTGGGATGAGTAGGACAGGGAGGAAGTGGCCCCAAGCGTGAGAGGCCAACAGAGGAAGAGGCCGGGGGTGGGGTGTGAATTCTAGATCTGTTGGTTTGTTTGTGAAAGCCATGCTCACAGCTAAATTGTTTACTATCTCTAGACACTGCACAGCTCTGAGAGGGGAAATCCCTCCAGGGTCAGCAAGGTCCCAGATGTTAAAGCATCAGAAATACAGAAAAAAAAAGACAAGTTTAACAGTTTAACAGAAGGAGATCGTTTAAGGCTTTTGTTCACATTTCTTTTGGATTGTTTCAATTAGGTTTTAAATCAAGAAATCAGCTTTTTATTGGTTATAAAATAATTTCTTTTACCCTATGGCCGACCTTTTCCCTTTTTTCTTAATATTTTACTTATTCATTTATTTACTTTAGAGAGATAGAAAGAGAGAGAGGGAGAGAGAGAAGGAGTGAGAGTGAACAAGGGGGAGGAGCAGAGGAGGGAGAGGAATAAGCACACTCTGGGTTGAGTGTGAGCCCTTTGCCAGGACTTGATCTCATAACCCTGAAATCATGACCTGAACTGAAAGCAAGAGCCAGAGACAAAACTGACTGAGCCACCCACGTTCTTCCTTTTTCAGTTTCTTTCTTTCTTTTTCTTTCTTTCTTTCTTTCTTTCTTTCTTTCTTTCTTTTTTTAAGATTTTATTTATTTATTTGACAGACAGAGATCACAAGCAGGCAGAGAGGCAGACAGAGAGAGAGGAGGAAGCAGGTTCCCTGAATTGGGCTCTATCTCAGGACGCTGAGATCATGACCTGAGCCGAAGGCAGAGGCCTAACGCACTGAGCCACCCAGGGGCCCCCCCTTTTCAGTTTCTTAATGGTGCTTTTTCTCTCACATTTTTGTTATAAAGATATAATTTACCTGTAGAAAAATGTACTTCCTTTAGTGTAAAATTCCAAGTTTTTTTTTTAATTTTATTTTTTATAAACATATAATGTATTTTCATCCACAGGGGTACAGATCTGTGAATTGCCAGGTTTACACACTTCACAACACTCACCATAGCACATACCCTCCCCAGTGTCCATAACCCCACCCCCCTCCCAAAGCCCCTCCCCCCAGCAACCCTCATTTGTGAGATTAATAGTTTGTGAGATTAATAATTTGTGAGATTAATAGTTACTTGTGGTTTGTCTCCCTCCCAATCCCATCTTGCTTCCTACCCCCTTAACCCCCACCATGTTGCATCTTGACTTCCTCATATCAGGGAGATCATATGATAGTTGTCTTTCTCCAACTGACTTATTTCGCTAAGCATGATATGCTCTAGTTCCATCCACGTCATCACAAATGGCAAGATTTCATTTCTTTTGTTGGCTGCATAGTATTCCATTGTGTATATATACCACATCTTCTTGATCCATTCATCTGTTGATGGACATCTAGGTTCTTTCCATAGTTTGGCTATTGTGGACATTGCTGCTATAAACATTCGGGTTTACGTGCCCCTTCGGATCACTACGTTTGTATCTTTAGGGTAAATACCCAGTAGTACAATTGCTGGGTCGTAAGGTAGTTCTATTTTCAACATTTTGAGGAACCTCCATGCTGTTTTCCAGAGTGGTTGCACTAGCTTGCATTCCCACCAAAAGTGTAGGAGGGTTCCCCTTTCTCCGCATCCTCGCCAGCATCTGTCATTTCCTGATTTGTTGATTTTAGCCATTCTGACTCATGTGAGGTGATATCTCATTGTGGTTTTGATTTGTATTTTCCTGATTCTGAGTGATGTGGAGCACTTTTTCACGTGTCTGTTATCCATCTGGATGTCTTCTTTGCAGAAATGTCTGTTCATGTCTTCTGCCCATTTCTTGATTGGATTATTTGTTCTTTGGGTGTTGAGTTTGATAAGTTCTTTATAGATTTTGGACTTTAGCCCTTTATCTGATATGTTGTTTGCAAATATCTTCTCCCATTCTGTCAGTTGTCTTTTAGTTTTGTTAACTGTTTCCTTTGCTGTGCAAAAGCTTTTGATTTTGATGAAATCCTAATAGTTCATTTTTGTCCTTGCTTTCCTTGCCTTTGGTGATGTTCCTAGGAAGATGTTGCTGTGGCTGAGGTCAAAGAGGTTGCTGCCTGTATTATCCTCAAGGATTTTGACAAACACATACAGTCATATAGCCACCATCATATTGAAGAGATAGACTAGGTTCAACACCCCCAAACCCTCCATGTCCCTTTGTAGTTAAAAAAAAAAAAAGTCTGTCTTAGCAAGAATATCATCTAAGGTGAAATCGTACATAATGCCGCCTTTGAGCCTGACTGACTTCACTTACAGTTAGATTCACCTGTCTGGTTTTGTGTACCAGCAGTCTGTTCCTTCCTATTGTTGCATAATATTCCATGGTGTGGATGTAATTCAGTTTGTACATTTATTCTCCAGTGGAGGAGAAGTTGGATAGTTAATGATATTTGGTGATTCCTAATAAAACCCATTTACATCTCTGCATATGGATTTGTATGAACACACAATTTTCCTGAACACAGGTTCTCAGTTGACTTAGGAAATACCTAGATGACGAATTGCTGAAGCATGTTTAAATGTACAGAAACTGAAAAGCTGTATTTTGTAATCTCTGTACCATTTTATATTTCCACCACCAGTTATAAAAGTATTCTCTAAATTCATGTTTCCTTTTTTGGTCAAACATTTTAGATTTACATTTGCTCTAATACACAATGCATTCCTGCTAATTTTGCCTTGGAATCTTACTGGTGTTCTCATTTTTCTCATTTGGTGAGGATATTTCAACATATAATTATACGTGTAATTATCCCTGTAAAATTTTTTAAATTCTGTATCCATAATTCCACTTACTATCTATGTCATATTTTGTTATATGTTTATACTCACCTCCTAGAACTAGCTGGGATGTGTTTTCTTATGTCCTATTGTCTGGGATGGTTAGGGTGACATCACTTATGTGTTTTCCATATTTATTTAGAGAAGTTTTTGGAAAGTTTTTTTTAATCAAGATACTTGAAAAAGATCATTCCTTTTTTTTCTGCCTTACATTCGTTTTAAATATTATCTGTCAGTCCTACCATTTCTCTGAAACTATATTTATGCCTTACTTCTGGGTGCTTTTTGTATTTAATATTTTTTTGGTTTACTAAAAGCTTTGGATTCCACCGAAGGCATTTATACATATCTATCTCCCACATGCATGTGCGTGTTTGTGTGTGTGTGTGTGTGTGTAAGTTTCAATTATTTCATTTGGATTTTATAGAGTTTTTTATTGTCTTGGTTTGTATAATCCATCAATTTTGTAAACCCCCCAGCCCTTACAGCTTTACACCTTCCTCTTCCTAATTCTCTCTTCTCTCTCTCCCCTTCAAAAGATTTTATTTATTAGAGAGAGAAAGTGCGCCCTTGTGCATGCACAAATGGGGACATGGGCAGAGTAGAGTGGGAGAATAGAGACTCCCTGCTGAGCAGGGAGCCAGAGGCAGGCTTGATTCTGGGACCCTGAGATCATGATGGGAGCCTGATGCTTAACTGACTGACTCTGACTCAGGTGTCCCTCTCATCTCTCTTCATAGCTAATAATACATATATATATATATATATATATATACACACACACACACACACACACACATATATATATTTTAAGATTTTATTTATTTATTTGACAGACGGAGATCCCAAGTAGGCAGAGAGGCGGGCAGAGAGAGAGGAGGAAGCAGGTTCCCCGCCAAGCAGAGAGCCCGATGCGGGGCTCAATGAACCGAAGGCAGAGGCTTTAACCCACTGAACCACCCAGGAGCCCCCCTACATTATATTTTTAATACATTCCATGTATTTTTAATATTCCTTCAGTCCAAGACAATCTTTTATCTTCTTTACATATCAGTATGAATTTCCTCTACTTACCTGTTGTCTCATTCACAGCTACCTACTTCTGCTATGTTACTGTTACTGTTACCTACTTTTGCTATGTTACTGTTACTATGGATTCTGAATTTTAATTTACTTTTGTTTATCTACAATAGCCATTTTTTATTTGTTTAAATATATCATCCATAGATACTTGAACTTTATGTTTGTTATTATATATAGGCTATTAAACAATTCTTGCTTTATCTCTTAGTTTTAAACCTTTGATCGTGATATTTATGGGACTGAATTTCCTCATTGAAAACCAGTTATCATGTTTCTTGTGTATAATTCATATGGTGCCATAAATTGTCTACAAATTGAAGAGGCTTTCACTGATAAGTTCTTTCACCAAAGAACTTTTTTCCATTCTGCTGGAAACAATAAGCAGACAGAACCAACGGAAGGTTGTTTGCCAAGAATTTTGTTTCCATTATGTCTTCTGCTACTGTTATGTAAAGTTCTCAATTTTCCAGTTGAGAGCATTGGGGGTTCTCTGCCCCTAAGCCACTGCTCTGTATTTTGAACTTGAACACCTGTTCCTAGTACAGGACTGTCATACCACAGGCATGTTCAGTGCTTTGACAGGGGTAGACTGAAGCCCTCATCTCATATTGCATACGGAGCAGAGCACTGCTTTAAGAACTTAAAATGTATCAATAAACAAACAAAAATAATTTATCCTCTAGAAGATTAATCTAATTAGAGAGACAGGTAATAAAGCTAAATATGAAATGATGGAAGAACAGGGTGGCTATTCTGAAAAAATAAATAAATAAATAAATAAAATCAAGGGTAAACCTGGTGATAGTTTTACAGAAACCTGAGTGAAGTGGATAAGACAGGTGCACAGACATCCAGAGAATTTTTAAGTAGGGGTGAAAAGAGGAAAATCAAAGACCCCAAAGCAGGAGAATTCTTGGTCTTTACAGGTAAAGTTAATAAGGCTAGTGTAGTTGGAATGCATTCAGCTAGAGGATGAGAAGTAGGAAAACAACTCAGAGATTTGGGGGCCAGACCTTGTATGTCTTTGTAAGACTAGTGAATACTTTGTATATTACTGGAGTGAAATGGAGAGCTTTTGAAGCTATTGGAGCAGGGGAGATGTTTTATGCTTTAAAGACTGAGTGCAAAGAGAAAGATGTCAAGAATAGAAACAGAGAGACTAATAAGAGAGTCATGGACATAATGTAGAGCATAAGGAATTATAGTCAATAATATTATGTCATGATAAGTTTGTAAGGTGTCATACAGTAACTAGATCTGTCGTAGGAGTTTCATAATGCATAAAAATATTGAATCACTATGATATATACCTGAAACTAACGGGATATCATATGTCAATTATTTTTCAATATTATACCTAACTGGAAAGTTGTAAAAAATCAAGGACTTACTGTGATCATGTTAATCTGTTTTATGACCTTGCTGATACAGTGATCACTCTGGGATGGACTAATTATTGACTATATAGACCACTTTCTCTCTATATATATTTTTTAAACTTTTATTTATTTATTTTTTTTAATGATTTTATTATTTATTTGACAGACAGAGATCACAAGTAGAGAGGCAGGCAGAGAGAGAGGAGGAAGCAGGCTCCCTGCGAAGCAGAGGATATACATATATGATATATGATATATATATGATTTATTTATTTATAAATATTTTTTATTTATAAATATATTTTTATTGTATTTATATGATATATATATATCATATATGATTTACTTATTTATTTATTTGACAGCGAGATCACAGGTAAGCAGAGAGGCAGGCAGAGAGAGAGTGGGAAGCAGGGTCCTGGCTGAGCAGAGACCCCGATGCGGGGCTTGATCCCAGGACCCTGAGATCATGACCTGAGCGGAAGGCAGATGCTTAACCAACTGAGCCACCCATTTTTTTCTCTATAGATAGATATATTTTTACATGTAACCATGAGCTTACACTGATGCCTGCAAATTAATCCATTGTTACAAAAACAATTATGCACTATTCCCTGATTATCTGTAAGTTCCCAATCAAAGCTAGGGAGAACCTGGCTCCAATAAGTAGCCACATGCTTATTTAAAAGTTTAATTCCAGGGGTGCCTGGGTGGTTCAGTGGGTTAACGCCTGTGCCTTCAGCTCAGGTCATGATCTCAGGGTCCTGGGATGGAGCCCCACATCAGGCTCTCTGCTCAGCAGGGAGCCTGCTTCCCACTCTCTCTCTACCTGCCTCTCTGCCTATTTGTGATCTCTGTCTGTCAAATAAATTAATTTAAAAATCTTTAAAAAAAAATAAAATAAAATTTTAATACCAGTATACGTGAAGAGCAGCATAAAAATTGTTGACCCAGATCTCCTAGAATCAACTTTTACACTGCTTTTCTTTTTGTCTTAAGTTTTACAGATGTTATTATTCTCTTCCAAAGTTACTTGGGTCAGCACTTTTTTCTTCCACTTCCTTCATTGAGGTTTTTCACAGCTTTGTAATAGGTTATGTTGCTTTGTCATCTTAGAATCCGAATTTAGAGGTATATTTAGAATAGTTATTTTTTAATTGTATGCATCTAGATAAGAACTTTGTACTAAGTTTTGACAACCACACAGTGCCATGTGTCCACCATTATGGTATCACAGAGAAGACTTCTACCACCATAAAAAATTCCCATGATTTGCTCATTCAGTCCTCATTTACTCTAGTCTTAATCTCTGACAACTACTGATTTTTGTATTGTGTCTATAATTGTGCCTTTTTCAGAATGCCATATAATTGGTACCATAGTTTATGTGGCTTGTTCAGATTGGTTTCTTCAACTTTAGCAACATACATTTAAGGTTGAATGATTAATTTTCATGATCTGATAGTTCATTTCTTTTTATTCCTGAATAATATTTTATTACATAATATAACATAATTGTTTATCCATTCATTTCTTGAAGGGTAACTTGATTGCTTTCAGGTTTTCACAATAATGAGTAAAGCTACTTTAAACATTCATCTACAGGTTTTTGTGTAGAAATATGTTTTCGAAATCAGTTGGGTTAATATCTAGAAGTCTATTTGCTAGATTATGTAGTAAGATTATATTTTGCTTTGTTGCAAACTGTCAAACTATCTTCCAAGGTGACTGTACCATTTCGTATTTCCAATAGAAAAGAATGAGAATTCCTATTCCCCACACAATCCTCAGATTGGTATGATCAGGATTTTTTTTTTTTAGATTTTATATATTTTTTAATTTAAAAATTTTAAGGTTTTTTTTTTAAATTCCAGTTAGTTAACATACAGTGTTATATTAGTTTCAGGTGTATGGTGCAGTGATTCAAGAATTCCATACATCACCTAGTGCTCATCACAAAATGCACTCTCTGATTCCCATCACATATTTTACCCACCCCCAACCGACCTCCCCTCTGGTGACCATCAATTTGATCTCTAGAGTTAAGAATCCTGTTTCTTGGGTGCCTGGGTGGCTCAGTGGGTTAAGCCGCTGCCTTCGGCTCAGGTCATGATCTCAGGGTCCTGGGATCGAGTCCCGCATCGGGCTCTCTGCTCAGCAGGGAGCCTGCTTCCTCCCCTCTCTCTCTCTGCTTGCCTCTTTGCCTACTTGTGATCGCTCTCTGTAAAATAAATAAATAAAAATCTTAAAAAAAAAAAATCCTGTTTCTTGATTTGTCTCTTTCTCTTTTTCCCTTTGTTCCTTTGTTTTGTTTCTAAATCCCACATATGAGTGAAATCCTATGGCATGTGACTTTCTCTGACTGACTAACTGTGCTTAGCATTATACTTTCTGGATCTATCCATGTTGTTGCAAATGGCAAGATTTTATTCTTTCTTATGGCTGAATATTCCACTATATAATATATATAGTACATATATGAGCTATATATAGTACATAGTGGAATAGTGGAATATTTATATATAAATATATATATTTATATATATAAATATAATACTATATTACATATATTATATAATACATAATATAATGCATAATGTATATTACATATAATACATAATGTACATTACACAATATATATTACATGATATATTACATATATGTACACATATTACATATATACGTTATATATACATATAATATATAACAATATATATTACATATATGTATGTATGTGTGCATATACATACAATACACATATGCATGTACACATAATGCGCATAATATATATGGATATGCGAGGACGATGCAGTGCTGGACAAAAGGTCCCTCATCATTCGCCTGGCCTTGGCTGAAACGTTCTGCTTGAACTGTGGCATCCTTGCCTTGGATGAGCCAACAACAAATCTTGACCGAGAAAACATTGAGTCTCTTGCACATGCTCTTGTTGAGATAATCAAGAGTCGCTCACAGCAGCGCAATATATATATATACATATGTATATATATACTATATATACATATGTATATATACATATATATACATATATACATATATTACATATATTACATATGTGTGTAATATATAAATGTAAATAAATAAATTAAATAATTATATATGTAAATCTCACCTCTTCTTTATATATTCATCAGTTGATGGACATTGGACTGCTTCACAATTTGACTATTGTTATTTGTTGTTATAAACATAGGGGTGCATGTATCCTTTTGAATTAGGTTGTTCGTTTGTTTTTGTTTTATTTTGTATTGTTTGTATCCTTTGGGTAAATACCCAATGGTATGATTGCTAAATCATAAGGTAGTTCTATTTTAACTTTTTTGAGGGAACTTCCTACTGTTTGCCACAGTGGCTGCACTGGCTTGCTTTCCCACCCACAGTGCACAAGTGCTCCTTTTTTCTCTATATCCTCGCCTGTTGTTTCTTGTGTTTTGATTTTAGTCATTCTGTCAGGTGTGAAGTGGTATCTAATTGAAGTTTTGATTTGCATTTCTCTGATGATGAGTGATATTGAGCATCTTTCACACGTCTGTAGGCCTTCTGGATATTTTTGGAGAAATGTCTGTTCATGTCTTCTGCCCATTTTTAATTGCATTATTTGGCTTTTGGGTATTGAATTGTGTAAGCTCTTTATATATTTTGGATGCTAACCCTTTATCAGATATGTCATTTGCAAATATCTTTTCCCATTATGTCAGTTCCCTTTTAGTTTTGTTGACTGTTCCTTTTGTTGTGCAGAAGCTTTATTTTGGTGAAGTCCCAATAGTTTATTTTTGTTTTTGTTTCCCTACTCTCCGGGGACCTATCTAGAAAAAAGTTGCTATGGCCGTACTCTCTTCCAGGATATTTATGGTTTCAGGTTTCACGTTTAGTCCTTAATTCATTTTGAGTTTATTTTTGTATGCAGTATAAGAAAGTGCCTTGGTTTCATTCTTTTGCATGTGGCTGTCCAGTTTTCCCAACACCACTTGTTAAAGAGATTTATTTCTATTTCATATTTTTGCCTCCTTTGTTGAAGATTAATTGACCTTATAATTGTGGGTTTAATTCTGGGATTTCTATTCTGTTCCATACCTTTACTTGATTTTCAAAGACCAATTGACTGTATCTGTGTGGGTCTACCTTGCTGTTAATGATTTCTAGCTTAATTCCACTGTGGTATGAGAGCATATTTTGTATAATATAGAATATTTTTTTAATTAGTTCTTGTGAATTTATTGAAGTGTGTTTTATCGGTAAGAATGTGGTCTGTTTTAGTGAGTGTTCATGTGACCTTGAGAAGAATGTGTTTTCTGTTGTTGGATGAAGTAGTCTATAAATGTCCATTATATCCAGCTGATTAATGGTACTGTTCATTTCAATTATGTCCTGAGTTTTTGCCTCATGTATTTTGATGCTCTGTTGTTAGGCTTCTATACTATTAGGATTTAAGTCTTCTGGTGATTTAATATATTTATTTTTATTTAGTGCCTCTTTTTACTTCTGATCATTTTTATTGCTCTAAAATTTGCTTTGTCTGAAATTAATATGAATAGTGCAGCTTTTTAAAAAATAGTGTTTGCGTGGTATATCTTTCCATGTCACCTTACTTTTAATATCTGGACCCTTACATTTAAAATAGATTTCTCATAGACGACATACAGTTAGGATGTGTTTTCTAGTCTCCTTCACAGTTTTCTGTATTTTAATTGGTGTATTTAGGCCAT
This sequence comes from Mustela nigripes, assembly GCF_022355385.1. Taxonomy (NCBI): domain Eukaryota; kingdom Metazoa; phylum Chordata; class Mammalia; order Carnivora; family Mustelidae; genus Mustela; species Mustela nigripes. The sequence goes on along the minus strand of NC_081560.1, from coordinate 98,846,506 downwards.
TCATACTTAAGGGATTATTGGTACAATACCTGTTTTCTACTGCTGTACCTCTGGTTGGTTTGTTTCTCCTGTAATGTTGACTTTGCCTTTAATTGAGCACTTCATATAAATCCATTTTCTCTCCCCTTTTAACATACTAGTTACATTTCTAAGGTGTGCAATATACATTTACAACTACCTAATCTACTTTCAAATAACACTAAAGCCCTTCATGGGGTGTACAGGTCCGTACTAATACAGTTTTGAAATTCCTTCTTCTCTGTCCCTTATAATATTGCTGGAACTGTTTTCACTTAACCGTATGACATAAGCATCTAATACATTGTTACTGTTATACCTTTTATAAGTCTTTATTAGGTACTTTTATAACAAGAAATTTTTAAAAATACTTATATAGTTTTCCTCTCCTCTCTGAAGAATTTGTCTTAACCTTTCTTGCAGGGCAGATCTACTAGCAACACATGTGGTGGGTAGAGCATTTTAGGTTAGTGGTCTTTCTTTCTTTCTTTCTTTCTTTCTTTCTTTCTTTCTTTCTTTCTTTCTTTCTTTCTTCTCTCCCTTCCTTTCTTCCTCCCTCCCTTCCTCTCCCCTTAAACAAAATATAGTAGTAGAGGTTATGGGAGCTATTTGCCTTTTCCCAGGTCAGATAAGACACTGGTAACATAGTTTCCCTCACAGAGTAGATCTTTGGTATTGAGAATGCTCCAGAGTATTTCAAAATGGCATTTTCCCCTCTTACTCCCCAAGATATGAGTGAATTTTTAACCTGATCTTTATTGTGAAAACCTGGTGAGAATCCTCTAGGCAAAATCCTTGAAAGTGTGTAGGAGGCTCCCACAACTCAGGTCTTGGGAGTTTTTAACTCTTTATTTAATCCACACCCGTATCAGTGCCCTGTCATGTTCCTACTCTTTTTGGCTTTGGTGGCATTTTGTTTTACTTCGTCTGATACAGAGTTGATCTTCACAGCAATTTTCTGTGTTTGCTTGTCTCTCCAGATTTGGGCTGGCAGTTTATTTCGTGACCTAATTTTCTGATGGATCTCAAAAAAGTCATTGGTTGTTTGTTTTGTTTTGTTTTGTTTTGTTTTGTTTTCAGTTTATTCAGCTCTTCCATAAGCACTTGAGTGGGGGCTTCAAAGCTCTTTCTGTGATAGAGCTGATCTAAGGTTCCTCCTTCCTTCTGAAGGATCATTCTGGTGAATATAAAATTCTGATTCTGGTAGATATAGAATTCTAGGTTGGTGGTTTTGTTATTTTGTTCCAACACTGTAAATACTCCAGTAACTTCTTGATTCCATGATTTTGGATGAGAAGTTCAGTATAATTCTTATCTTTTTCTGCTATATAGTTAAGGTGTTAATTTTCTCTCTTCTGTCTTCTCTTAAGATTTTCTCTTTGTCTTTTGCTATCTAGAGTTCAAAAATACGTCTGGGTGCAGTTATTTTTGTGTTTTATCCTCCTTGTTGCATTCTGAGCTTCCTAGGTCTATGGGTTGTGTTTTGATTTTGGAAAGCTCTCAACCAGTTTCACTTTAAATATCTTTTCTGCTTTGTTCTCGCTTTCATCTGGTATTTCTATCACGTATAATATCTACTTTTTAATATCTTTCCAAAATTCTTGTTCTCTATTATTAGTATTTCTTCTTTTTGTATTTATGTTTGAAAAGTTTCCATTGACCTATCTTTAAGCTTAGTAATTTTCTCCATGGTCATGTCTGATTCACCGGAGATCCTACAAAAGCATTCTTGAAATCTGTCCAGTCTTTGATTTCTAGTATTATCTTTTGTTTCATTTTAAGTTTCTTTCTTTCTAGCTATTGATTCTATCTAAGTCTGGTTCTAATGGTTGCTTTGTCTCTTCAGATTATTTTTCTTGTCTTTCTTGAATGCCTTATAATGTCAAAATGGGTATGATTTTTAGAGGTAACAGGAACTGAGTTATATAGTCTATAATGTCAGTGTTCATATTAGTCTTTCTTGGGGATGTGCTGAGTTTGATGTTTGCTATAACTGCAGGTGCCAGAGGGTTTAAATTCCTCCAGGTTTCCTACCGTTATTTTCTCTACTTATTTGGGGCTTTCCCAAGTACTCCTCTGCCAAGAGCATCTGAGCAGTACAGCCCTTTCATTTGTAATCCATCATTATTGTTCAGGAGTCCTACTGGTGTTGCTGCAAGGTATGGGCCAGGAGGATCATTCTATAATTATGATTAAGCCTGTCTTTTGGTGGCCTGTGTCTTCAGACTATGACCTTCTTAGGTGATTGCACAGTGGTATAGCTCACCTTCCTCCAATTAAAAGAGATCATAAGGCTTATATGGCTACTCTTGGGAAAAGGCCTATCTTGCAGTTGGGATAGAGGTCTTGCAAAGGACCTTCTCCTGAAAAGTAGACCTTTATGAAGGAGCACCAGACACATTTCACAATGGTTGCTCTTTCCCATCCCCTGCTAGAACCAGGAGGAATCCTTCTCAGATATTTACTATGAAATCTGGAATAATATCTGATGTGTAAATGTACAAAAGTGCAGAGACTTCCCTAAGTCTTCCAACAACACTTATTTATACTCTCACGCTCGTTCTTATTTAGCCTCTGGTGTTGTTCAAAATTATAATCTAACTGTTCCTGAGAGCTTATAGTTCCAGAAACTCCAGGAAAGCAGATCTTAGTTGTGACAGTTTGACTTTACCTCCCTCCCCAGATTTTGTGGTGATGTTTTGCCCTATGATCTCAGTTCCCTGATGTGTCGAAGGAAAGTTGTCATAAAATTGTCCTCATGAAGACAGAGGTGACATCTTCTAATTTCTTTAGATGCCAAAGCTGACAACAGAGGTTTATTACTTTAAATTTAAAAAGTTTCAGAGATTTGTTTGTATTATTGTAACACCTTTAAAAAAAAAAAAGATTTTATTTATGTATTTGAGAGAGAAATTGAGCACAAGCCTGTGGGCAGTGGAAGAGGGAGAAGTAGACTTCCTGTTCAACAAGGAGCCCTACTTCAGGGCTCAGGGTCCCAGGACCCTGAGATCATAACCTGAGCCAAAGGCAGATGCTTAACTGACTGAGTGACCCAGGTGCCCATGTAATACTTTTTTTTTTTCTTTAAGATATTTTATTTATTTATTTGACAGACAGAGATCACAAGTAGGCAGTGAGGCAGGCAGAGAGAGGAGGAAGCAGGCTCCCTGCTGAGCAGAGAGCCCAATGAGGGACTCTATCCCAGGACCCTGAGATCATGACCTGAGCTGAAGGCAGAGGCTTAACCCATTGAGCCACCCAGGTGCCCCTGTAACACTTTTTATTAAAGAATAATTCCTTTTATTTTTGTTCTTACCTCGCTATTTTTCAAATAATTTATGATAACAAGATTCACATGTGTCACAGAACAACCTTACATCTCTAATGGGGGGTCCTTTTTAATTGTATTTGCACAGGTGTTACACTTTTCTGCTTAATCCTATCTTCACTAAGCCTCACATATTCTCTAGGATACAGGTAGCTTTATTTCATGAAAAATCAATTTGCAGTTTTAATGTGGGTACATTTCCCTCACAGCGAGGACATCCTGTTGTGAGGTAGACCTAAAAAGAATACTTGTCTATGAGCAGTTTAGGTCTCAAACTTGAATATAATAGTTTGTGCAAAAACTCAGCTTTATGAACTCTTATTCCTATCTTTACAGAGTAATTTGGGGGAGAGTAGCTTGGTGAGTTGTCTCTTAATTTAATGGACTTAAATATACCACCACCAACTGCCAAATAATTTGTGGAATGCATTATCATTTTGTGCATGTTGTCCTAAGAAAGACAAAAGTAAAAAGGCTGTTAAGTATGTGGCAAAGAAAAGTAAACATCATCCTCTAAAAAGCAATTATATTAGCTCATCTTTCTTTTTTATGGATTAATTAGCACAAAAAACAAAAGAACTCTTTTTATTAAATTTAAAAATCAATCAATTAATGTAGAATTTAGCCATAATTGTTTGGTAATTTTTTTTTTCCTTCTACCAAATTTATAAATGTCAACACTAGCTATATAATAGCTCTACAAAGCTTTACTTTCTTAAAGCATCCATGGCATAACATTTTATAGCTGGGATGTTTCTAACCTCATATGTTTGCTTATGCATGTAGAAGTTCAAAGCTACTCTAGATTAAAAAACAAAATGACTTAAGACCATTTCTGTTTCCTTTGTTTTATGTTTTTCCCCCTTGCATTGTAATTCTTAAAATTGGAGCTTTAAACCTTTTCTAAATGTATAAATGTACTCTCCCTTGTCACCTGTGTTTGGCCTTGCCTATTTGTGGGGACAAGAAGTCAGCACCGTGTTAGGAGTAAAGAAGTGTTATCCTTGAGAAAATTCTAATGGCACCCTTTAGAACCATTAAAGAACTTGGAAGTGTAGGCTATCAATGGAAATAAAAAACACTGCATTTGTAGGACCAAAGGACTTTCATTTACATGCTAGCACATACTGGTGTGCCTCACTCCAGATTAATTGGTTACTGGGAGAATTGGTTACCAATTACAGCAGGACAATTCAGCAGCTCACATATCTTTAAATGCCTCATTTAGATGCCCCTTTATCTGATCTTTAAAAACAGTTAATATATATTTTTCTTTGTCCACAATTGCCTTCCTTCTTCTTGTCTGGTTTAAAGAGCATGAACTGTGAAGACTGTCATGGATTTGTTATTTTTATCATGTTTTCAGTGCATTTGATACCTTGGAAGCTCAACGCCGAACTATCTCTATGATATCACTCTTATTTAACTACCGAAAACCCAGGGCACCTACGTGGCTCAGTGGGTTAAAGCCTCTGCCTTCAGCTCAGGTCATGATCCCAGGGTCCTAGGATCGAGTCCTGCATCGGGCTCTCCACTCAGCGAGGAACCTGCCTCCTCCTCTCTCTCTGCCTGCTTGTGATCTCTGTTTGCCAAATAAATAAATAAAATATTAAAAAAAAAGAACCTACAGAAAACCCAAAATAACTGAAGACACTGCTGAGATCCAACTCTGACATTTCACTGAGATTCCATTACTTCTTCCCCACCAGATATAAATGAGTTCACCCAATGAGCCTAACTGCTTGTTCTTAAAAGATTGGCCCTTTGCTGGTGTCTGGGGACTTGGATTTCAGGAGGGTTCCTACGATTCCCATACCGGATAGGAGTAGCTTACTCTGCCTAAATGGTTTCAGAGAACATTGTGGTTTATCAAAGAAATATTTAATGAAATTTGTTAAAACACTATTGTGTTTTATTCAGAAAGAGGATGATGCCAATAGATATAGGCAACATTATAATAGAATTTTAGAATTCTATAGAATTATAATAGAATTCTACAGAATCTAATAGAATTATAACAGAATAGAATGCAGGGGAGAGAGATTGGATTGAACCTCCAATGGCAGCAGGGACAGTATGAATTTATAGCCAAGGACCAGAGTGGGAGTTAGTAGGGAGAAAATTACTAAGTGGAATCATCAGGTGTAAGACAGGTTCTTGCTAAACTAACCCAAGAGGATTCTTTCTGAAGACAATCCAGGGTGCTCAGATATCAGCTGGGAATGTGAAAGCAGACCACTATCTAACACCATACAAAAAGTTAATTGATCATGAATCAAATATTTAAATTAAGATCATAAAACTTAAGAGAAAACATAGGTGGCAATTTTTTTGATATTGGTCTCAATAATGATTTTTTTTGGGTTAGATACCAAAAGCAAAAACAATAAATGGGAGATTAAATAAGTGAGCCTACATCAAACTAAAAAGCTTCTGCACAGTAAGGTAAACCATCAGCAAAATGAAAAGGCAACATACCAATGGAAGAAAATATTTGCAAATCATCTATCTGATAAAGAGTTACTATCTAAAATATATGAAGTCAAAACTCCATAGGAAACAAACAAACAAACAAACAAAAAACAGTCCAATTAAAAAATGGGCAGAGGATCTGAGTAGACTATTTTTCTTCCCTAAAGAAGATCTACAGATGGCCAACAGGCAGATTAAAAATGCTCACCATCACTAATTGAATGCAAATCAAAACCACAATCGTTGTTGTGCAATGTGTAAGCCTGATGATTCACAGACCTGTACCCTGGGGTAAATAATACATTATAGGTTAATAAAAATAATTTTTAAAAAACCCACATGGTTTATCATCTTACACCTATCAGAATGGCTATTATCAAAAACACAGAAAAAACAAGCATCAGTGAAAATATAGAGAAAAGAGAACACTCATACACTGTTGGTGGAAATGTAAACTGATGCACCCACTATAGAAAAGTTTGGAGGTTCCTCAAAAAGTTGAAAATAGAACTATTATGTGACCTTGCTATTCCATTTCTGGGTATTATCTGAAAAAAAAAATGAAAATACTAAGTCAAAAAGGTATATGCGTCCTCATCTTCATCAAAGCATTATTTACAATAGTCAAAACATGGAAACTACCTAAGTATCCATCAGTGGATGAATGGATAAAGAACACTTTGTGTGTGCGCGTGAATTATTTACCTATAAAAAAGAATGAAATCTTGCCCTTTGCAACAAAATGGATGAAACTTAAGGGTGTTATGCTAAGTGCAATAAGTCACACAAGGACAAATACCATTTGATCTCACTTATATGCGGAATCTAAAAGCATATCTGACCAACCAAACAAAAAACAAACAAACTGAGCTCGTGGATACAGAGAGCAGATTGGGGGTTACCTGAAGCCGAGGTCGGGTGAAACGGGAGGAAGTAGGTAAAAAGTATAAATTCTCAACTAGAAAACAAATAAGTCATGGGATGTATGTGCAGCATGGGGGCTATAGTTAATAATGTGTTGCATATTTGAATGTTGTTAAAGAATAGATATTAGAGAAAAAAATTGTAATGATGTGTAGTGATGGATGTTAACTAGAGTTATTGCAGTGATCATTTCATAGTAACACAGATAGGAATCATTATGATTCCTGAAACTAATATAATACAATATGCCAATTATATCTATATATTAAAGAAAATAAACAAAACAATGGCCTCCTGCCTACTCAAAATTCTTCCTGTGCATTCAAATGGCCCTTAATCAAAATGTCCTCATGTGGCTTCTGCCCACCTCTTCAGCCTCATGTTTTACCAACTCTTTCTCCCTCACTCTGCTTCAGCCACTGTTACTCATTACCCCTAAAAGTCTTTGGTTATTCCCACCCCACAACTCTCCCACAGTCTGTTATCTTTGCTTTCTCCATGTTAGTCTTCCTTCCTTGGCTCTACTCTACAGGAGGAAAGTCTGTGTCCCCTAGCTGAGCACTGCATCTCCAGAGTTTCATAATGCCTCAGATATAGATGTTCAGTAAATATTTGCTGAATACATAAATAAAAATATTCAACACCTATCTTTTAAAAGTCTATCATGTTCCAGATATGGTGAGACACATAGGGACCTCTCCATAGGTAAGCTTGCAATATGACAACTGACTTTCCTAAAAGCAAATCAGTAATAGAGCAATACAGAGCAAGACAGAAGCACATCTTTTTGAAATCTAGCCTGGGAAGTGTCATCTACTACTTTTTCCATATCTGTTAACCAGAAGCAAGTCACTAGATCAAACCCACATGAAAATCAGAAGTGATCTAACCAGAGTATGAACACCAGGAGGCAGGGATCCTTAGGGCCATCTCAGAGGCTGCCTACCGAAGAACCCTTCATATCATGTCAAGATATATAAATCTATCTCTTTATTGTTGAAAGTATATAGAATTCTAAATGCATTATATGTTAACAGAAAATTAATAAATTAAAAAGAATTTATGAGAGAGACTCTATGGACCACAAAGTCTCAAAAATAAAGTCTATAGTATTCTAATGTGAATGAAATAACTATTTAAACAATTTCCTAGTGTTGAATATTTAGAATATTTATAATCTCCCACAAATTTTTATTTTTTTAAGATTTTATTTATTTATTTGACAGACAGATTACAAGTAGGAAGAGAGGCAGTCGGGGGGTGGGGGAAGCAGGCTCCCTGCTGAGCAGAGAGCCCAATGCAGGGCTCGATCTCAAGACCCTGAGATCATGACCTGAGCCAAAGGCAGAAGCTTTAACCCACTGAGAGACCCAGGTGCCGCCCACCACAAATTTTTAAATACACATTCTTGAACACATACATGTATTATTTCTGGAGGATCAATTTCTAGAAGTGAAATTGCTGGGCAACAGAACCTGTGCAATTTAATTATTTATATCTACTACCAAATTGCCTTCCAAAAATGTATCAATTTACCTCACAACAGTTTCTCACTAATACTTTAAATAGTAAATATTAAATGTTTTCCTAGTTCCCTTTTCCACCATATGAGAACTACTGGGATTGTGCCACCTCTTTTCATGGTGTTTTCCCCAGTGTTTCTTCACTCACTCCCCCAGTCAGGTATTTGAAGATCTGAAGGAGTGGCCTCTATACTTGCATATTTCACTTAATTCTTCCACAGGTGCAGTTTTTCTTCTTTATCAGAGAGATAAAGGACGCATTAGGTAGGTTGGACTAAGTTAGCCACAGTAACAAATAAAACCAGAAAACTCAGTGGCTTGCAGATGAACATTTATTTCTTGCTCACACAAAGTCCTTTATTTTGAGGATTCTCTATAACCTCTTTCTCCCTGTCATGATTCAGAGCCATCTGCTTCCATCAGGTGGTTCCAACAGATCAACACATTGGTCTCCTTGGATAAGATAGGGGAAGGAGAGAGACATGAAGAGTTAACTAAGAGTTTTTAACTACCTGGGCCAGGATCCAGTATCCCTCACTTTAGTTAAAGCACATTCACAAAATTAGTCATGCACCCACACCCAAGGAATTTGGTGAACATTGAATTTCTAATTGAAAGTTGACTTTGTGGGCACCTGGGTGGCTCAGCCAGTTAAACATCTGACTCTTGGTTTTGACTCAGGTCATGATCTCAGGGTCATGGGATCGAGCCCTGCCACAGGCTTATGCTCAGTGCTGAGTCTGCCCCAGTTTCTCTCTCCCTCCTCCTCTGCCCCTCCCACTCCTCACACTCTTCTCTCTCTCTCAAATAAATAAAATCATTCATTTATTTATGTATTTGTTTATTTATTTATCTATTTATTTATTTAAGAGAGAGTGAGCAAGAGAGAGCGCAAACCAGGGGGAGAGGCAGAGGGAGAAGCAGACTCCTTGCCTACAAGGAGACTCATGCAGACCTCAATCCCAGGACCCTGAGATCATGACCTGAGCTGAAACAGGAGCTTAACCAACTGAGCCACCCTGGTGCCCCTAAACTTTTTGTTAAAAAAAAAAAAAGTTGAACTTTAATAAATATCGAATACTAGTACTAACAAATATTTAATACGAATAAAATGTAATAACTGATGCTAATTGGCATAAAAATTATTTTTATAGGCATTTTTATTACAAAATTGTTTTTGTTTTTGTTTTGTCTTTATTTTTAGAGAAAGAGAGAGCAGGGAAGGAGGAGCAGAGGGAAAAGGAGAGAGAGAATCCCAAGCAGGCTCCACACTCAGCACAAAGCCCAGTGAGAAACACAGCACTGAGATCATGACCTGAGCTGAAATCAAAATTGTTTTAGGTTTAGTGTAGACATTTTAGTGTAAACATTTTTCTATGTATTTGATTTTTGATGCTATTATAAAGAAAATGTCTAAAATTTGTATTTTGTTTGTTGCAGGAAAACATACATACACTTTATTTTTAATGGATACTGTATCAAACAAACTTGCTAAATTTAATTTGTAATTAAAATAACTTTTCAGGTTTTATGTATATAATCACAAAATATGCCATGAAGGAGAAGTTTTGTTTCTCCATTAACAATACAATATTTTTCCTTATTGAACTGGTTAAAGTTACAGCAAAATACAATTTATTTTTTTGAGCAGTTTTGGGTTTATTATTACAACTGATAATTTATTAGCAATGAGTTTTTGAAAGTTTTCATAAAACATTTGGTCAAAATCTTCTAAAAGGACTCATTAGCAGAGGGATCCTACATTCCTTCTCTCCAGAAAGCCAACAAGAGTGTTCAAAACTGTTTCTATATACTGTTCTAACAAAGGCAGCTGCTGGCAGAGGAAACACTGTCAGCATAATGAAAACTCTGATAATAGCTGAAGTCTCATATCTTTCCAGGATCTAGAAGCCAATCAGTGTTATGAAGAAGAGACTATAATGTGATTTCCTACCTCTAGTTTACATAAGAATGATAAATTAATTGTTAGGGTTGTGCTGGGCTTTTTTTCTGAAAGAATATTGTTATATTATCTTTGACTCTGGGAAAAAAATAATGCACAGGGTATGGTGATAATTATTATTCAAAAGTAAGCAAATGTACTTTAAAGTTATGCTTTATCTCAGAGATAATTTTATACTCTCTATTGTAATTTTTTTTTCCAGAAAATGTCAGTGCAGTTGAGTCAACTGAGTGTGAAGACTGTAAGATACTATCTACTTCAGCAACTCTTGACTACATCCATCGCACAACTTATCCCAAAGTCATTTTGGGTGAATATCCATGGAATAAAAATGTTTATGAGAGGTTAACTTTGTCCCCATGATCACAATCTGAAGGTTAGTGTGGAAGTAAGATAGATGATATGTCTGTCGCCATAAATACCCAGTCTTTTAGGATTATTATATTTGGTATTTAATTGACTTCTCATCATGTTCTTAAGTTTAAGCCAGGCAAGAAGACTTTGGATACAGAGACAACCAAGTTCTATTTCAGGATGAGCATTAAAAGCACATAATTTTTTCACTACTGATATCCACCTTCAAAAGCAATACCCAGATTATGATATGCCTCTACCTTGGAATAGGGAGTGATAAATGAGAAAATATCAGTACTATTTATAAATTTTATACTTTTTTCTGCAAACAAAACAAAGCAAAAATGAATCCTTTCCATTTTACTATCTGGTTCTAGGAATAATTGAGAGAGATTATCTAAATTTCTGGCTAAAGATGTCATTCAATACATTCTATCACAGTTCCTCTATCAGTCACTCTCAGCTACTGCCCAAAATGCAATCTTTTCTCTTCCTTCCCATAAGGTATCTCTAACCCTCAATAATTTTCACTTAATGATCAGTTTATGTTTATCTCTGTTTACTAAGGCAGTGTCCAGAAATCTCCAGCCACATTCTCTTAACTAATACGATTCTCTCTTGTAACTTTTCCACATGTATTATATACTACTGCACATCTGCCTTTTAGCTATAATGGCTGCTTTTACATCATTATTGTTCTTTCATTCAAATAGTCTCATCTATCTGTAGACAGCTACACGATCATTTTATTTGGCTGCCAGTGTCTCTGTACATGCATCTGGAAAATTCATTTATGCTTTATAAAAATATAGTTTCCCTTTAAAATTTGTAAAAGATTAGTTGAGTTTGCTAACAAGTATACAAATATAGAATAGCAGCATTGATTAAAAGAAGAAAGTCATTCTTTAAGTATGGCTATAAAATTGTTCCAAGAGTATATCTAATGCAGAAATGTATTACAGAGACCCAAATATTTGATAGAAAGCACATGCTAGTTATAAGCTTTCTGGAACAAATATAAGCATCTTTCACTTGAATATTTTTAGATTATAGTTTAACAAAGTTCACACATAAAGAGGCTAAATGAAACAAATACAGTTACTTAGATATCAGTGGGGACATTACGAAATCAACTGTCAACATGCAAAAAGTTCTAAGCTATTTGATTTGGTTTAAAAATGTACAAAGTGCTACTTTTCTACATTTAATTACTTAAAAATGAATAATTTTCTAAACAGATTGCTAAGGACTTTAACATTCTAAAACTGAGATGGTTATATTTATACACTATTATATGGCATAAGAAAAGAGAAGAATTTTGATGTTTCTAGAAAAAGAATGTTGCAAAATATACAGTAATAAAATCATTATAAACCAAATGCCAACATATTAATCATTGAAAATGAAGTAATCATACTGACAATTTTTAGTTACCAAAGATCTTTTGTTATTCTAAATTATAACAGTTAATAATTATTAATGAAACTAATGTTAAGGGGAAATATTATTCATCTTCATATAAAAAGTAGGATATTGTACTAAAGAGTAAAATATGTAATTAGTACTTCAAAACCTGATTATAGGTTATTGTAGGTTATGATAGGTTGATTAAATTCTGTTTTCTTATTGAACAGACTGATATTTCTATTTACATTCCATTATTAAGACATTTAAAAACATGCTAGGGTCATCTGGATGGTTCAGTGAGTTAAGCATCCCACCCTTGATTTTGGCTTGGGTCATAATCACAGGGTCATGGGATAGAGTGCCTCATTAGCCTCTGCACTGGACATTGGTTCTGCTTGGGATTCTCTCTCTCCTCTTGCCCCCCCACCCTCTAAACAAAATATATACCTACATACAAACATACATACATGCATACATAAATAAAATAAAAATAATGTGCTAGTCAGAAAACAATATTATTATCACTATTGCAACACATTTTGTAACCTCTTAGTGACAAATAAGAAAGTCTCACTGGTTTCACTTGAAACACTCAAGATTTTACAAGTGACTTCGAAAAAGTGATACACAACTCGAGAAGTCAATAGCTTTCATGTTTATCAGAAACATTTATTTTGCAATTGAAATTGAACAGAAGTAGTGACCCCAGGGGTGCCTGGGTGGCTAAGTGGGTTAAGGGTCTGCCTTTGGCTTAGGTCATGGTCTCAGGGTCCTGGGATCGAGTCCCGCATCAGGCTCCCTGCTCAGCAGGGAATCTGCTTCTCCTTCTCCCTCTGCTGCTTCTTTTTCTCTCTGTCAAATAAATTAAAAGAAAAAAATAAAAAGAGGTAGTGACCATAGCCAGTGGAACCAATGGTTGAGTCTTCTCTTTCTGTAATGCAGCCCAATTAGGAGTTTTCACTGCAGCACTCCCTTTGCTGACATTCCATCCTTCAGTTCATTCTCCCTCAACAAGAACCACCAAGAGTAATGATGCTAACTGAACTCAGCCAGCAAGAAATAAACTTTGACTTTTGCTGCTGACACCTCAAGACCACATTTATATTTTCACAATGTGAGATAAGAGGTCATGCAGAGTCAGGCCCACGAAACACAATTCTAGGAGGAAAAAGACGACATTGTTTTCGCCGCTCTTACAGTTTCCTTAAAACTCTGATCAATACTGGAATGACTATTGAAATGTGGGGGGGGGGGGGGATAATGCATTCCAGGCAATTAGCCTGATTATCAAGGGATAATGTACTTCTCACAGAAAATACTTGGCCGTTTGGAAAGCTCGATAGATAGATAGATCTCTCCCCACCCCAGTGATACATCTGAGATCTATAAACCATGAGTGCAGATGGCTTGTCACAGAGATGCAAAGGAGATATACATTTTAAATATTTTAACATTTTAAAATTCATCATATACCTTTTCTGAACTGAAAATGCAAACCCTCCTCTAACGTCTCCTAGTATCCCTTATTATCTACGTCTTGATGTTTCAAAACCAAAAATGGTGAATATATCAACCTTTGGGAAAATATGTTGTCTTGCACAGGAACCCCTTCCTTGGCTCAAACATAGCTTGGTTATCATACAAGGAAAGAAGACAAATAGTGAGGATTATAGAGCAAAGCCAGAGCAACTCTGCACTGTGTACAGGCATCAGTCATCTGACCTCGGAGTCCCTATCTAATCTCAATCACTCTGACCTACCCTCCCTTTTAACCCGGCTGGGTCTTTCAGTACTGCTAGAATCAGTCTGGGTAGGCAACAGCTTCACTGTGAAGATTTTCTTGCCCCTCATTTCCACTGCAGCTAGTTTGCCATTTGGGGTCCCATTCATTCGGGAAGCCTAGGAAAATCAATCTATCTCTGGGCTCTAGGTGGGGCAAACACAGAGCCCTGCAGTCCCTTTTCACTAGAAGAGAGGAATGTCTTGAACGTGTACTAAGCCTAAGTGCATCTCTACAGCCAAAGCGAGCAGAATGCCAGGATGTAGACATCACAACATTTTGTTGGAGTAGACCTGGATCTGGCAGGGATCATCAGTCAAGATAGGAAGAACGACAATGGTCATGATCTCTACCATTTATAGAGAACACACTACAATGTTCCAACAATCTCAGTTGTCCTCTCCTGATGGAGCGTGTACTGAGCTTGTAGAGTATAGAGTTACATGTGACAGAGAAGAACACAAAGTCGTCTCATTCAAAGCCCGTGCATCGTATATGTTTCTTCCATAGATGGCTATAATTAGAAATGTTGGGATTATATCTAATTTAAATCCATTGAATGCGGTCTTCCCATTATTTATTTTCCCCAAAAAAGGACAGACTTTAAAGAAAGTTATTTTTGTTTGGTCAATGGATTATTATCCATTTCTTTAGAGAGCAGACTTTTGTATTTGTTTATTTCACTTGTTCTTAAATTCATACTAGGATTGAGGAATAGATAGGAACTTGAGTTTACTTTTCTTGTATTCTTTTGACATCTACTAATAATATTAAAAGAATATTAGAAGTGAATTATTTTTCTTTATGTTGTTCTTCTTATTCTCTATTCCCAGGAAAATTAACACAATGGTCTCATTAAAACAGATGGTAATAAGATATGCTATTCGATAATCTGTCAGTGCCCGCTGCCTGAGGGAAGCCATGTCCCAGCTTATATTTTACACAGAACTGTCTCTTCCCTCGATGTTCAGATGAACTGTAAGTTGTGCTTATACTTTCACAGGAGACTTTATTCCTCTCTTCCTTTCTTCTCTCCTTGTTTTTGTTTTTGTTTATTTGTTTGTTTTTTAATTTATGTTGGCTGACACAAACTAACACACAGGTGTGCCTTTTTCAAAATGAAGGAAGTATTTTAAAGTAGCAGCTATGTTTGAAGTTGAAGTGGTACAGGAAAAGTTTGGTGATCTGGAAGCTGGAGCGTGACTGGGAAGTAACGAGTGGCTCCTTGGGCCACGATTTCACTGTTTTGGTGAAGCTTCACCTTGCTCCTCGCCACAAACACTCACATCAATGTGTAAGATCTCCAGCTGCCAAATCACAGAAGTCTCAGCCCAGAAACTCAAATTTGTTTACTCAGTCTTTACCTCCGAGTACCTTCTGTGTCTGAATAGCAGGTACACACAGAAGAATTTAGGCTCACAAATGTCTATTCCTAAGTCGAGTATCCAATTTTGAACTAATGGCCTTCATCGTCAGGAGCTGGGGATGTTGATCAGCTGTGTCTGTAGGATTCTTTGACTGAATTGTGACCCTGCAAAACTCTGACGCTGAACCCCACCCTCCTTGTGACTGTTTTTGGAGACCGGACCTTTATAGAGGTGATTAAGGTTAAATGAATTTTAAGTGGCCCCAATCCAATAGGGCTGGTGTCCCCATGTAAGAGGAAGAGGCACAAAGGATGTACACATGGAGAAGAGGCCATGCAAGGACAGTGGGAAGGCAGCAGGGCATGGAGGGGCCTTAGGAAAAACCAACACTGCTGGCAACTTAATCTGCGCTTCCAGCCTCCAGAACCATAAGAAAATTAATTTCTGTTGTGTAACCCTCCAAATCTGTGACAAGTGACATTTGTTATGGTATCCTAGCACAGAGAGAGAGAGAGAAAGAGGGAATAAAATATTTTTATTTTAATTATATATATCATGTATTTTATTTTAATTATGTATAATTATATATTATAATTTAAAAATCATATAGAATAGAAATATATAACATATAATATCATATTATTACTGTTATTGTTACTATTATTGTTATTATTATTATTACTGTTATTATTATTATTACTGTTATGATTATAATATTATATATAATATATAGTTATACATAAATATATACATACAAATATATAATTATATATAAAATTATATATAAATATATCATATATTATAAATAATATATAATGTAATTATATGTTTTATAAATGTATATAATATACATCTAGTATATTCAATATAATACATCATTATATAATGATGTATTATATATTGCATGTATAAACTTTTTTTTTTTTTTCCTGGTAGAGAGTATCATCACAGGAGGTAGGATGGATAAGAAATTCCAAGTTTTATATGTAGGAAGAAAGAGCTTACTGATCTAAGTTTTTTTCGCTAGAAGACGTCATTTTTTAATCTGTTGCCTCTTTGTGCCCTCTTTCTTTCTCTTTACTTACTGCTTCTTTGTATACATAATGCTGTATATTGGCTTCTTTTCGTCCTGGTATCTGTGCAGAATTCTCTCCTGAATTCTAGCACCTCATTTTCAACAGTAATTTTAACATTCATACCAGGTTATACCTCCAAAACTCAAATACATTTTATCTAAAATGGAATTAATTTACATTCTGAACAAATGATTCCCCTCCTTAAAGTCTGTCCCCCTGACTGCAAAACATGGGAATGTGCGTAGAGCCACTTCTGAATCCTTGCCCTCTCCTTGCCCCCTGCCCTCTCTGCCCTGTCTCCTTGGCCAAAATAATGAAGCACCACTAGCCTTTTCTTTCAAGTTCTTACATGCATACTCAGCCCTACTGTATAAATAACATGACTAATGAAGAGCCACATATTGTTGTTGAATAGCATTTCAAGAATATATAAGAGGACAGTTTAGAAGTATTGCAGGGACTGACAGAAGTAGCTTTGCAGGACTAATTACTACTTAATATATTTATTACACAGATGCTGGAGTTCCTACATAACCACTGATAATTCCTAGTTCCATTCTACTAAGCAGCTAGTAACTCTAAGAGAAGAATTTATGGTCATTAAGGGGACAGAAACAAGGGGTGCCTGGGTGACTCAGTTGTTAAGCATCTGCCTTTGGTTCAGGTCATAATCCCAGAGTCCTGGGATCAGCCCCGCCTGAGCAGGGAGCCTGCTTCTCCCTCTCTCACTCCCCCTCTTGTGTTCCCTCTCTCACCGTGTCTCTCTCTGTCAAAAATATAAATAAAATCTTAAAAAAATATATCTTTTAAAAAGGGGGGTATACAAAACAAACACAATTTTTAAAAATCAACAACAATGTAGCAACTGTATAAAAGTTGTTTTAGTTTCTCTATCAATTTTTATCTTGGATTCTCTTATAAGTTGGAATTGCAACACTGAGGAAATGCTATTTAATATTTCAGTTAAACTCATAGGGTAGGAAGGTGACTGTCAAAAGAGCGTATTTGGGGAAATATTGTATGTAAGTCACAGCACCCTAGAATATACGATATTCTATTTTGAACACCGAAATTCCAAACTTGGTGTTTCTACATGGAAGAGGCTTTGTTGCGGCAGGCAGTGAGAGAAAGGGAGACAATGACATACGTCAGCAAACCCAGGTGTAGACACGAAGAGCAGTAGATGCTCCACTTCAAAATAAACAATATGTGCCTTGTCATCTATGAATGCCATGTGGATGTGTCATCTATAAGACCTAACAATTAACGCCAAATGAACAAATGGATTTATGGAGAAACGTGTTGGTTTTCTACTGCTGCTGTAACAACTTACTGCCGTTTAATGCAAATTTATTCTCTTACAGTTTTCCTGGGGTTCAGAAGTCTAAAAAGAATCTCACTGGGTTAAAATCAAGGTGTGTGCAAGTATGCATTCCTTACAGCGGCTCTATAGGGTTTTCTAGGGGAAAACCCAGGTCCTAGAGGCTGCCCGCATTCTTTGGCTTGTTACTCCTCTCCATCTTTGAAACCAGCAGGGGCAACTGGGTGGCTCAGTGGGTTAAGCCTCTGCTTTCAGCTCAGGTCATGATCTCGGGGTCCTGGGTTGAGCCCTGTGTTGGGCTCTCTGCTCAGCGGGGAGCCTGCTTCCTCTCTCTCTCTCTCCCTACTTGTGATCTCTCTTTGTCAAATAAATAAATAAAATCTTAAAAACAAAACAAAACAACAACAACAACAACAACAAAAAACACAGCAAAACCCCTGAATTTTTCTCATGCTGCCATCTCTCTGACTCTACAGCCTCCTTCTCCCTCATTTGAGGACCTCTGTGATTTATTAGACTTACAGAGATAACCTAGAACTATTTTTTTTTATTTAATTTGTTTATTTGACAGAGAGACAGAGAGCACAGGTAGGCAGAGCAGCAGGCAGAGGGAGGGGGAGAAGCAGGCTCCCCACCAACCAGAGAGCCTGATGTGGGGTCCTGGGATGATGACCCAAGCCAAAGGCAGCTGCTTAACCAACTGAGCCACCCAGACGCCTCACAGAATAGAATTTTTTTATCTTGAGGTCAGTTGATTAGCTAAGCGACTAACTTAAATTTCTACATGACATGCAATGGAACATATTCACATCCTCTAGAAAGTAGGACACTGACATCTTTGGCAAGCATTATTCTATTCATCACAATAGCCTTGACTGGTTTTGTTCTTATTTTTATCTCTCTCTCTCTCTTTTTTTTTTTTTTTAAGATTTTATTTATTTGCTTGACAGACAGAGATCACAAGTAAGCAGAGAGGCAGGCAGAGAGAGAGAGGGAAGCTGGTTTCTTACTGAGCAGAGAGCCTGATGTGGGGCTCAATCCTAGGACCCTGGGATCATAATCGGAGCTGAAGGCAGAGGCTTAACCCACTGAGCCACTCAGGCGCCCCTGCCTTTGTTCTTGAAATCTGCTCCATTACCATTTTTTTAAATTTCTATTTTGTATTTTACTTTACCTTTTTTATTTTTCTTTTCATATATGTGTGTGTGTGTGTGTATAGCGTTGTTAGTCATCATAAAATACATCATTGGTTTTTGGGTGAGCCTGGTGGTGGGTATTAAGGAGGGCATGTATTTCATAGAACACTGGGTGTGGTACATAAAAACAAATCTTGGAACACTGCATCTATCACCATTTTTAAAATACAAACTCTCACATTCTTTTCTAGCTAAACTACGAATCTCAGAACACTGACACCTTGATTTAAAATATTACCTCACATTTTCCCCTTATAAATCTTCTCAATATAGCTTGTGTTTTGGAAGTAGATAAAGCCAGGGATTTCTGTGGTTGTAGGCAGAGGAAAGGAAAAAAAAAAAAAAATCCACTTTGCAAGACACCAGTTCTTACCACAACCTCAATAAAGATTTCAGGTAAACTTCTGAGGTAGAAAGCAAGAAAGATAAAGCTTAATTTGAATTCTATCATTACATTCAAATTGGAAAATGTGGCTGATCTTTAGTGAATGGGCACTGACCCTAGGACATCTCAGAAAATTCTCCATTCGCAAGAACCTGGTCGGAGCAACCACACAGTTGCCGTCAGGGGATGGGCGTGTGTTTCCTGCCTGGGGATGCACGGCCTGGTGAAAATGTTTGTTAGGTGGTTACACATGTCTTCTTGAATAGAAGCTCAAGACCCTTCATGGCTTTTATTCACTTATAATCTTAAATAACCCATTCAAGGAACACTCCTTAACCTGCAATTGTTGGATTTGGGAGATTAAGTTGGACACTGGGAGGGGTTTGCAGGAGAATGAGAGCAGGACGATCACCCCAATCGAGCTGACCTCAAAAAGCACCCCTGCACAACATGCTTCTTTTTTTAAGATTTTATTTATTTATTTGACAGAGAAAGAGAGAGAGAGCACAAGCAGGCAGAGCAGCAGAGGGAGAGGGAGCAGCAGGCTCCCCACTGAGCAAGGAGCCCGAAGCAGGGCTCGATCCCAGAACCCTGGGATCATGACTTGAGCTGAAGGCCTTCTCTTAACCAACTGAGCCACCCAGGTGCCCCCAGACCATGCTTTTTGACATGCTCCTACTGTCTCAGTTTTCAAACCCTTATCCTTACATTTGAATTATTTTCCCAAATCCTTCAGTGTGATTCACATTAAATCCACTCTCTGTGTTGTTTCCAACGTCTTCGTTAAAAACCAGATTAGGAAATGAACCACTCTGAAATGTTTCACTAGTGGACAGCAGGTTCCAGGGTGAAAGCCCAAATCCACAGATCAGCCTGTAAACCTTTATATGAACTGGGCCCTGCCTTCTTAGATGGTTTCAATCTTACTCTACACGTATCCCAATACTTTCTTCCACCATCCCGGGCTGTTTGTAAATTTTTGAGCATGTTATGCTGTTTAGACATCTGTGCCTTTGCCCATGGATTCCCATCCAGGATGTCCGTGGCCATCCTCTTGCCTTGAAATAAGTTGTTTTTGTATTTATTTAACTTCTACACAGGCTTTAAACCTTGGCTGTAACATTATCCACTATTGGAGCCTCCTGACTTACAGATTACTTGAGTGTTTTTATGTGTTTCCTTTGCAAATGTTTCTTGTATGATTTACAGTTCAGGCATTTCATTATTGAACTACCTTGTTGAAATTTTTGGAGGACAAAAGAAATAACCTATGTGGCTTTATATTTCCAATGGACAGCACAGCGGCTGTCACATTATGGGCACAGAAACACCTGGGGATTGATACACAAATGCTGTATTTGGAGGTAGACGTCCATAGCTACTAAGCTACTAATTAAAAAAAAAAAAAAAGAAAGAAAGAAAGAAAAAAATTCTCTACTTTTTCCTTGAAAATAACAAATTTGCTTGTGAGACTATTGCGTTGTAAAAATAATACCAGTGAATTGAAGAGGAAAATTACCCAGAGCAGGCCCAGGCCAGGAGGCCCAAGAAGATGGCACAGTTGCTAACAATAGCTGGAGATAACCAGAAGTCCTACTGAGAGCAAGAGATAACCAGCTGCTTCTGCTTCTGTAAATAGGCTTCCTGCCACAGGCTCCTTGAACTGCCCTAACAGCCTAAAACAATCCCCTGCTCCCCCAGATTAAAACCACCTCCCAGCAGGCAGCATAGCCCTTGGAACCTGACCCCTTGCATCCCCCTATAAAAAACCTGCCCCGGTACCCAGGGCCCAGAACTTCCAGCATGAACTCATCTGGGTCCACCAGCATAAAATACATCCAAGTTCTCCTACTCCCTGAGTGTCACTTGGTCTCCCGCAGGTCTGATTATGTCCTGCAATGAAATCATTTCATAATTAACTAATCTGTAAAGCTTCTGACAAATGGACAATTATTTTATAATCTTTCCTTGTTACCTATTAAAAAGAAATGGACAACTTCCCCCGCCCCCCGCAGTGGTGCTACCAGGTTGGGGACTTGTTGGTTCTTAAACTTGATTCGAGTTTCCACTCTAAGTGTTTTTCAACAGGTCAAATCCTCACCAATTTTTGGAGGAAGGAGGGTTGAATAAAGCAAAGGTTTTCTTAAGACCTTAACAGTCTTGTGATTCTATCTGCTATCAGCATTAAAATAAGTCAGAAAACAAATAATCTTTTTTTTTTTTCTTTTACAGTTTCTCTAAAAGCCTTTCTGGCCTAATCTCTCCACACTCATTGAACATCATGCAAATTCTGACTGGAAGTTACATATTCATAATACTTGTAGGTCTTACCATGGATCAGTACAATGAAGCTTCAGTCCCCATAAAAAGTACAAGGTAACAATGCTCCCCACAGTGCCTGATGATAGCTGATTTAAATTACAATAAGCTACAAATAAAAGGAAGAAAATAAAAACATTCCATGAGGCTTATTGACTTCAAAAGCTTAAGTCAAAGACTACTTTATTGTCAATCACAACATCAACTGAGTGGTATCAAAGGGCAACTTTCAATACCAATAAATACCAGAGCTCAGTGCATTTTCTACGCAGTCAAAAGAAAATGAGTCATAAAATGTGAGAACTGAAAGAAATATTTCAAGTTACTAAGACACTCACCTTGCTTTGTGGTACAAGGAACTTAACTCCTAAACTTTGCCCACCTGTTGAATCCTTCAGCTGTCAGTCTATAATAAACACACACCTCTTCGTTTTGTCATCTCTTACTAATTAACAAATCTTCACACCTTAATGGCTGGGGAAAAGCAAAAAGACTCATTATCTCAGACTTTCTTTCTTTTCTTTTTTTTTTTTTTTTTTTTGAGAGCGAAAGAGAAGGAGGCCCAAGTGCCCATGAGCCCTGGAGGAATGGGAGAGGGGGAATCTCAAGCAGGCTCCACATCACGTAAAGAGCCTGAGGCAAGGCTTGATCTTACAACCTTGAGAGCACAACCTGAGGCAAAATTAGGAAGTAGATGCTTAACCAACAGAGCCAGCCAAGTGCCCCATATTAACTCAGAGAGTTTCTATGAGAATAACTTACCTCAGTGATTCTCCTGAGGTTCCAGTGGGGTTGTTGGGCAGGCCTGCTGACACCTGAAGGCTTGACCCCAGTGAGGACTCTGCTTTCTAGGAGCCTTGTTCCTGTGGCTAGAATGCTCATGTTGGCTTTGGAAGGAGGCATCTGTTCTTTACCACCTGGACATCTTTATAGGACTTATGAGATGGCAGCTGTCTTCCTCCGCAGCCAGGGACCCAAGAGAAGGCAAGATAGAGCACAGCTTTTAGGCCTGGCCTCAGATAACATGCATAATTATTTTTATAATATTTTAGTGATGATAGAGGTCAGCCTTACTCGTTGTGAGAAAGGCTACACAATGGCACAGATACCAACAAAACAAGAATCATGGGGACTCATAAGAACAATTAACAAACACAGGTTCTTTTTATTTTTTTCTCCCGATGTTTCTTTTCCCTCCTTGTCTTCTCTGATTTGGGCCACAGTCATCACTTCCCGCAAACTTGAACAATGGCAGGGTACATGATCTGGGTTTTAATTCCTACTCCAAAGCTTCTACCAATTACAGAGTTGATTAATGGATCAAAGTCCTCTGTGCTCTCCATTTCTGCTCCCAAACAATTACTCCTCTGTGTTTTTATAAAAAGGACAATGCTATTAGATTCTGGTCATCAACTAATGGGTCATCAACCAACATGTCAGTCACTCTCCATCTTTCATAAATTTTCTGTCATTTGTAATGCAATCTTTCAGTCCACCTCAAGGCCTACCATCATTTGTCTGTGAAGATGGCAAACCAAGTCTCCTGGCTTCTCAGTTCCTTAGCCTTCTTGTTACCAAGCAAACTAGCCCATTCCGCTGAAGCCATATCACGTGATCACATCATAGGGCTCGAAAAGCAGGTCCCTTTCACCCAGACAATTGTCTTCAACCCATATTTGCTCACCTAAAAAATAAAAATAAATTTTAAAACATATTTTAGAAAATTAAAAAAAAAAGATTTTCTGCTATTTGGGGATAATTTTAGATTTATAGAAAGATGACAAAATTATTACAGAAAGTTCCCATAAACCTTTTGGTCGCTTTCAGTTTTACCTGATGTTACATCTTAAGTTGTGGTAATAGGTCAAAACAAAGAGACCCAAATCAGCACATTACTTTTAACCAGATTCCAGACTGGATTCAGATTTCTCCAGCTTTTCCATTAAAGTTCTAGAATCCAACTCGGACATACCGCAGTACATTAGCATTACATCTACTTTGCCTCCTCATGTCTGTGACAGTTTCTCAGTCTTTCCTTGTTCTTCATGACGTTGGCAGTTCCAAAGAACGTTGGCCAAGTTTGGAGTTCATTAACATTCTCATGACTAGAAGACTTTATGGAACTCAAGAAAGAATTTATAGAAGCAAAATATTCTTATCATACTTATCAGGAGGATGTGACATCCACAAAGCAATGGTGGTGACATTAAACTTGATCTCAGGTGTGGTGGTACTTGTCAGGTTTTTGCATTTTAAAAGTATTTTTTATCCTTCCATACTACATTCCCTAGAAACAAAAAACTAAGTTCAGCTTCCACTTGAGGAGTTAAGCATTAAATTCTAACTCTGATACAGTAATATATCTACATAGGATACCTACATTTTTCTGTAAGGAAAAGTTGTATATTCATGATTATGTGTATATGCATGTATATGTATGCACTTATACATTTATGTCAATATGGGTTCATGTCATTTTTTATAATTAATATTATAATGTTGTTTGCTCATTTCTTTACTTCAATTACTTTCATTCTTTTCCATTCTTTGGTAGGATGAGCCCCTGCAATCTCCTGAACCTTGTAATTTTCTTTCTTTTTCCTTTTCTTTTTTTTTTTTTTTTAAGATTTATTTATTTATTTATTTGACAGACAGAGATCACAAGTAGGCAGAAAGGCAGGCAGAGAGAGAGGAGGAAGCAGACTCCCTGCCGAGTAGAGAGCCCGATTCAGGGCTTGATCCCAGGACCCTGAGATCATGACCCAAGCTGAAGGCAGCGGCTTAACCCACTGAGCCACCCAGGCGCCCCAAACCTTGTAACTTTCTTTCTAATCGCCCTCTTCTGGTTCATATCCTGTGTTCCACTCCTTTACCTCATTCTTATGCACATCTCAATTCTTCTTGCTGTACTAGACAGAAGAACAAACTTTAAAAAAAAAATACACAAATACACAAAGGCAGACACACTACAAATCCTACAAATTAATTATTACCAAATAAAAATGGACTTTCAAAATTTCTGAAGAATCCTAATAAGTTCCTTTAATTGATTTCTCCACTGACCTTAGTAAAAAGCTTTAAACACACACACACACACAAAAAAAAATAACCCCACTTTATTTTTCAGGGCAATTTCAAATTTACAAAAAAAAAAATGTACAGAAAGCACAGTCACAGTGACTTCCTACTTATTCCATTTATTTCCTCCTTCCACACACAGTTTTACTTTTAACATCTTGCATTGGTGTAGTGCATTTGATAAAACTGATGAGCCAAAATTAATAGACTATTACTAACTAAACTCCATGGTTAGCACTGTATTGAAAAGTCCTACAGATTTTGGCAAATGTATAATATCATATAGTCACCATGATAGTAGCTTTTAAAATTGTTTTTCTAGGGTCCCTGGGTGGCTCAGTGGGTTAAAGCCTTTGCCTTCAGCTCAGGTCATGATCTCAGGGTCCTGGGATAGAGCCCTGCTCTTTGCTCTCTGCTCAGCAGGGATCCTGCTTCCTCCTCTCTCTCTCTGCCTGCCTCTCTGCCTACTTGGGATCTCTCTCTCTGTCAAATAAATAAATAAAATATATATTTAAAATCGTTTTTCTATCCTAAAACTTTCCTGTGCTTTACCTACTCATCCCTTTCCCCTGCCCCAGAAGCCCTGGTGATCAATTATCTTTTCACTGTCTTTAGCGCTATGCCTTTTCCTTCAGTCATATCCTATGACCTCAGACATACAGTTTGAATTACACAGCATCTTGTCTTTTCAAATAGGCTTCTTTCACTTAGCAAAATGTGTCCATTGTCTCCTGTCTTTTTGTAACTTGACAATTCATTTCTTTTTATCACTGAATAATATTGCATCATATAGATGTACTAAAGTTTGTCAACTCGTCTACCGAAGGACATCTTATTTACCTCCAACTTTAAGCAGTTAGGAATAAAGTGTTGTAGAAATTTGTGTGCAAGTTTCTGTGTAGACATAAATTTTCATCTCATTTGGTTAATACTGAAGAGCATTATTGCTGCAACATGTGGCATGTGTAGGTCTAGTTTCATAAGAACCTACCAGAATGACTTCCAAAGTGTACTATGTTGCATTTCTACTAACAATGATTGAGACGTTCTGTTGTTCCACATCCTCACCAGCGTTCGGTGATGTCAGGATTTTGAATCTGAACCATTCTGATAGGGGTATAGTGGTACCTCATTGTTTTAATTTATAGTTCCCTAATGACACATGATAGAACATTTTTCTGTATGTTTGCTTACCATCTGTATGTCTTTGCTGAGTTGTCTGTTAACATCTTTGGAGCATTTTATAATTGCATTGTTTGTTTCCACATTGCTGAGTTTGGCAGTTTCTTTGTATATTTTAGATACAAACCCTTCATGAGATACGTATTTCGTGAAGATTTTCTCCCAGTTTGTGATTTATCTTTTCATGCCTTTTAAAGTGTAGTTTGCAAAATTGAAGCTTTTAATCTTAATGAAGTTCAATTTTCAAATTTTTCCTTTGTATATCATGTTTTGCTATTGTATCTAAGAAGTAGTCATCAAACTCAAGGTCATCTAGATTTTTGCCTGTGTTATTTTTCTTAGAAGTTGTAGTTTTGCATTTTAAATTTAGACCTATAATCCATTTTTATGAAAATATAAGATTAAGTGTTCCAGGGTCATTTGTTGAAATGATCACCCTTTCTCCATTTCATTGCCCTTGCTACTTTGTCAAAGATCAGTTGTTTATATTTATGGGGCTTTACTCTGTCTTCTGCTCCACTGATCTATTGTCTATTACTTATTACACTGTCTTAATCATGGTAACTTTTTAGTAAATCTTTTTCTTTTTTTTTTTTTTTTATTTAAATGTCAGGTAGTTAGCATACAGATAATATCAGTTTAAGGTATGAAATGCAGTGATTCAACACTTCCATACAACACCCAGTGCTCATAACAAGTGCACTCCTTAATCCCAATAACCTATTTAATGCATCCCCCTCCCACCCTGCCCCCTGGTAACCATCGTTTTGTTCTCTGTAGTTAAGAGTCTTTTTCTTGGTTTGCCTCTCTCTCTCTCTTTTGTCCCTTTGTTCATTTGTTTTGTTTCTTAGATTCACCTTATGAATAAAATTATATGGTATTTATCTTTCTTTGACTAACTTATTTTGCTTAGTAGTCTTCTAACTTTGTTCTTCTTAAATAATGCGTTGCCTGTTTTGGGTTTTGTATTTCCATATAAATTTTATAATCAGTTTGTTAATACTCACCAAATAACTTGTAAGGATTTTGATTAGGATTGTCTTGAATCCATAGATCAAGTTGGGAAGAACTGACATCTTGATATTAAATATTCCTATCCATGAACATGATGAAACACACTTGTTTAGATCTTATTTGATTTCTTTCATCAAAGTTATGTAGCTTTTCTCATGTGGATCTTATACATATCTTCATAGATTTATACCTGATTATTTCATTTTTTAAAATAGGGTTATTTCACTTCCAGTTGTTTATTGCCGGTGTACAGGAAAGCAGTGTAATTTTGTAAAAGGGTATGGGGATGGATGAGCATGGTGGTTGGTATTAAGGAGGGCACGGATTTCATGGAGCCTTGGGTGTTACACACAATGAATCATGGACACTACATCAAAATCTAATGATATACTGTGTGGTGACTAACATAATTTAAAAAATGGGAAAAAAAAAAACATTACATTCTGTGACCTTGCTATAATTGCTTATCAACTCTATTTTTTTTGTTGAAAATTTTGGGATTTTTCTATATTGACAGTTATATTACCTGGGAACAAAGGTGATTTCATTGTTTCCTTTTCAATTCATATACTATTTATTTCTTTTTCTTCTCATATTGCATTAGCTCAGATATCCAGTTGTTGAATAGGACTGGTGAGAGGATATATCCTTACTTATTTCTGATTTTTGGAAGAAAGCATTGTACTAAGTACAATGTTAAGAGGTTTCTGTAGATGATCTTTAACAAGGTTTAATCCTAGTTTGTGGAGATTTTTTCTTTTTTTTCTTTTTTTTTTTTTTTTTAACCATGAATGGGTGCTGAATTTTGTCAAGTTAATTTTCTGTATCTGTTGATATGGTCTAATCAGATAATTTCCTTCTTTCTCTTATTAATGTTATTTATTACATTAATTGATCAAATGTTACAGGCTTTGCATACCTGAAATAATTCTCCTTGGTCATGGTGTGTAATTCTTTTTATATATTGTTAAATCCAATTTACCAAAAAATTTTTGAACATTTCTCCTCTATGATTGTGAGAGATACTAAAATTTTCCTCCTAATGATGTCATTGTCTGGTTTTGGGTAATGCTGGCTTCATAGAATGAGTTAAGTTTCTGTTTTCTGGTAAAGAGTATAGAAAATTGACAAAATTTCTCCTTGAATGTTTGGTAAAATTCACCAGTAAAACCATTTAAGCCTACTGTTTTCTACTGGAATGTAATCATTAATGGAATTTATCTCTTTTTAAAATTTTATTTATTTATTTGAGAGAGAGGGAGAGTGCGCACAGCAGGAGAGGGAGAGGGAGAAGCAGACTTTGCACTGAGCAGAGAGACTGATGTGGGACTCAATCACAGGACCCTGAGATCATGACCTGAGTGGAAAATTGTTGCTTACCCAACTGAGCCACCCAGGTGCCCTGAAATTTCTTTAATAATATAGACCTCTTTAGATGATCTATTCTTCTTTAAGTTTTAGTAGATCGTGTGTTTAAGGAATTGAACTATTTCGTTTCAGGCATCAGATTTGTGGACATAAAGCTGTACTTACATCCTATCATTATTCTTCTTAGTTCATAAAGATTTGCTTTTATTGATATCCATCCTAATTTCCTTGTGATTAATGAATATGGTCTATTTTATAACTTTTTTTTTACCTTTAATTAATTTATTTTTTAAAATTTAGTTTTTATTTATTTTCAGCATAACAGTATTCATTATTTTTGCACCACACCCAGTGCTCCATGCAATCCGTGCCCTCTATAATACCCACCACCTGGTACCCCGACCTCCCACCCCCTGCCCCTTAAAAGCCCTCATGGAAACCAATGAAAATGAAGACACTTCGGTCCAAAACCTATAGGATACAGCAAAGGCGGTCCCTAAGGGGGAAATACATAGCCATCCAAGCCTCTCTCAAAAAAAATTGAACAATCCAGAACACAGCAGCTGTCTCTACACCTTGAAGAACTGGAGAATCAACAACAGATCAAACCAACTCCACACATAGAAGGGAAATCATCAAGATTAGAGCTGAGATCAATGAGGTAGAAACCAGAGATACAGTAGAACGTATCAATGAAATTAGAAGTTGGTTTTTTGAAATATTTTATGACATTTTGAAATACAGTAAAGTTTATTTCATGAGAAAAATATGGGTCAAGTTTTATAAATACTTCATAGTTGCTTGAGGAGGATCTGTAGAAAATATTGGGTATAGGAAAAAACATCAATTAAGCTCCTAAATTCTGTTATTTGCATATTCTATATGTTTTACATTAATCATTTATAGAAAAGCTTGACAGTCATGCTGACTCGATGACTATACTAATAGTTTATGTTTGAAATATGACTGGGGCGCCTGGGAGGCTCAGTGGGTTAAAGCCTCTGCCTTCGGCTCATGCCATGATCTCAAGGTCCTGGGATTGAGCCCCGCATCGGGCTCTCTGCTCAGCAGGGAGCCTGCTTTCTCCTCTCTCTCTGCCTGCATCTCTGCCTACTTATGATCTCTGTCTGAAAATAAACAAATAAAAATTTTTTAAAATATGACCAAAATATTTTTCTCCCAAAATGCTGTTAATTTAATTCAGAACTATTTTCCTTGCTTCCCATAGGCATCATGATTTTTCAATAAGATATAAAACACTGGATGGCAGCAATTGAGATGCATTTTATTTTGAAATTAGCTAGGCATGGTAGGGCATCATAAGTTCTGTCCCACCTAGTTTAAGGACTAAAAATATTCAGGACCTTTAATAATCTGCTTTTGACCTAATCGTGGCTATGTCCAAGTACCAAGCTGCAGACCTCCCTCTTATTGGCACCAAGTGTGCAACCATTATGTCTGAATGGGTCTGATTTATCATTCTTTTCCCAACTGGAGTTTTAAACCTCTTTTGGAAAGGACTAACACCCTTGACTAGTTCTTTCCAGGAAATATGTCTTGTTCTCCATGTATGCACTCTGTTCTAAAGGATGCGTAAGTATAGTTTCATGATTTTATTTACATGATTTTTGCTTTATTTATTTTTATTTTTTTGAAAATTTTATTTGTTTATTTGACAGAGAAAGACACAGCATGAGGGAACACAAGCAGGAGTGAGAAAAGGAGAAGCAGGCTTCCCATGGATCAGGGAGCCCGATGTGGGGCTTGAAGTGAGGCTCATTCCAGGACCCTGGGATCATGCCCTGAGCTGAAGGCAGACACTTAATACTGGGCCACCCAGGCGCCTCAGCTTTGTTTTATTTTTTATTGATGCTGTGGTTCTCTTCTGTCAGCACAGAGTAATTTAGAATTACCTGATGCTCCTGGACTTCTGTTCCCCCTCCTGGAGCTGGCTATCCCTGCACAGAAGCTGACACATAGGAGGACACGATGGAAGGAAGACATTTCCAATGGAACAGAGTTAGAAAGAAGCTACAGTTGATGTTCTGGGGTGAAAAGACACTGAGGCAAGAGAAACATCCCAAAGAGCCTTGTCATGAAGTCATTGCCAATGCTTAACCTGGGTTCCTCTCATAGGGCCCTCATTCTTGTCCACCGGCAGACCTCATTCACAGCACAGATGCAGCAGTGGAATTTGGCAGAAAACTATCCCAGTGATCAGTCGTTTCTCTGCCTCCTTCTGGGTATTTCTTTGGCAAGGTGGATAGCACATGCTTGCCTTGATGTCCTAAACCCTGGCCAATTTTTGCAGGGAAGGAGCAGAATTCAATTTATTTCATTGGCAGTCGTCAGGGCCAAGGATACCTGCCTAGGTTTCTCTTTGGCTTGGACAGCATTGCAGATCCGCAGCATGTTGTTTCTGATTAGGCACTTTCTCAGTTCAATCGCCTGGATGGCAATGCAAATTGTTTGCCTTTGTCTGTTTAACTGCTTAGATTTACAGACTTTTTTTTTTTTTTTTTTTAAGTAAGAAAAAGAACTGCATTTTCTATTTGAAAATGTTGAGATCAATTTTTCAGAAGTCTTTAAATGTAAATGAATTAGTTACTGTATTTTTAAAGAAGCAAAACATCTAGGAAGCAAGTTTTATTGCTTAAACATATGGCATTTTCCTAATGAGGGAAAACTATATTACCAAATGAAACAACAGAAAAGGTATAATGTATCTAGGATTGGGGGGGGGGAGAAAGAAAGAAAGAAAGAAAGAAAAAAGAACCCCAGTATTTTGCAATCAAGTGAAACTAAAGACTTTTTCTATTTAAAATGATAAAACAGAGTCATATATTTTATACAATAAGAAGTGCCTATTGGCAGAGCAACAGCATATAGAATTGAGTCCCAAGAGAGACTGTTATCTCACTTTGAAGCATGCCAAAAAAAACCTTGTGTGTTGCACTTTGACCATCTCCAGTAATCATTTATAGGAAACAGCTATTCTTTTGGCTTAGCCATTGGTATTCATGGGAGACAGTGGCTTTGAGCAGAACAAGCAGACTGAAGAAAACATCACCTCGATTGCAAAGTAATTAGATAATAAAAGACTAATGTGTTGTTTCTTAGGGAAGTCAAGAATAAAATGAATTGATAATAAAACCAAATGAACCACATCAAAAACAAGCCAATGGAGGCCAGGTCTATGCAGACACACAGGCACTGGGGTGACAGCCTGAGCTGGAGGAGTCCACCATGGTCCCAGGAGACGATCCCACCAACCAGAGACCAGCACTGCCAGCTCACAGGGCACAGCCAGCCCCAATGAGTTAGACTGTGGAATCAGTCAATAGTTTTGCTATACCAAATTCAAGACAAAAGCTCATTATGTTTCTTTTAAAGATGAGCAATCACTTTTCTTTGTACTAAGTTCATGACTTAGTAGAACCCAGGGCCATATATCTCTGAAACAACTGGTCACAGTCCAGTGGCCCATTTTTGAAAATCACATCTCACCTGCCATGAGCAGCTGCCTCATCTGTCAGAGTGTCTAGTGGTTGTTTTGCTATATAATGTTCCAGATTTACAGATCAATATCATTAGTATTCATGCTCAGATTATCAGTATTGAGACAGTATCCTTTTTCTCAGCATTCAGTCCAAAAATCTGCCCAGGGTCAACTAAATCAAGACAATGAGATGGATCCTGGATGAAGAATCAAGGAGAAGAAGGATGGAGGTGATAGAGAAGACAGGTTGCAAGAACCCAGGACGGTGAACCTGGGGAAGGAAAATCCCTAATCACCCACCAGCTGCCTCAAAATTAGGACATTTGTCTTACAAACAAGAGATAGTCTTTGTTTCGCATCCCAAAGTCAATCATAACCAGTGGGTTCATGCCATACATGAATACTTTAAACTCAATTTAGGAAAAAGTTTTATTGAAACTAGTGCTATTCTAGTAAAAAAAATAGAATGGATTTTCTCAGCATCTGCAGAGTGCAAAGATAAGCGAGAAACCACTATAGAATTTTCTGAGAATTTTGTGAGTTCTAGAATTATTTCTACTGACTGTTAACAGAAGTGTTTCCAGGGATCTTTACTGGTGTGACAATGATCCAATTATTCAACGGACTCTAGGCCCAAGGAAACAGACCTGTGGATACACAAGGTCCTTGGGAATCTCTGCACAAGAAAGGATGGCAAAAGGAACAAAATGACACTTTAATTTTCACTGAGACACTAGTTTCAAGGTACAAAATGAGAAGAGCGGGCGGGGGCTACAAGACAGACAACACACATTGTCCCCAGGACAGTTTGACCTGAAGATGTTCTCCAACAGCAGGCCCTGGAAGCAAGCCCTATTCTGTCCTAGTCCTTAGGATTCTGCCCAAACCAGGGACTCTTTGTCCTTTTCCCCACAAGGAATGAAGACCCAGTAAAGAAGTGAGGGTGATATTTGGAAACTGAAGACTACACACTCTTAACTGGTGGTGAGAAGAAAGACAAAAGAAAGAAGGCCTTCTGTTAACTGATCTTCTCTGTTTTCATCGTCTAGTAATTGTTTCCACATCATTTTTTCCCTTTAGGATCGTATTTGTTTATGTGCAAGGTTCTGGCTCTGCTGTTTGTTTGTTTGTTTTCCTTTCGATAGACTCAAACTGTATTTATTTTCATGCATTTCTAAAATTAAAAAAAAAAAAAAGCTGCCTTAGTGTGAGAAATAGATAGAAAGAGGCCTTTCTATCTTCTTTCTCATCCTAAGATCTTAACAGTAGACCTTATTTTCTTATAAATATTTTCTTGCAAATACTTTAAAGTATTACCTTTCCCACCTAAGTCTTTAATTCCCTTGGAATGAACTTCTGAGTTTCCTGTGAAATGGGGATCCAGAAATGCAGAAATCATTTGTCTCAAAACCATGTATTGAGTGGAATGTTGGTCATCATTGGTACATAATAACCCCTTGGCCACATATCAAATTTCCCTGTATATCACCTATTTATAGATTATTTCCTATCCCATTTTATAGAATATATTACTTATTACGAATTTATATCAAGATTGTATTTGGTACAGGTAATATAGTTTGTTATTCCTATGAATGACTTTGGCCTACATGAGGGCTTTGTTCTTCTGTATCAGGGGCCAGCACACATTACCTGCAGAGAACCAGACAGGAAATATTTAAGCTTTGCAAACCATACAGTCTCTATTGCAGCTGCTCAGCTTTGCCAACATAGTGCAAAGTAGCCAATCTGTAAGCAGATGATCATGGCTGTGTTCCAATAACGTTCCTTTTACGAAATAAGGCAGCAGGGCTGGATGTGACCCAAGAGGCCTACTTTGCTGACCCATGTTCTAGATGAAGACCTTGTTGGGATTTTGAATGGAATTGAATTGAATCCAAAGATCAACTTGTAGAAAACTGTTAACACAGAAACATCGTCCTCCTGTTATTGAACGTGATAGAACGTGCCACAGTCTTTTTAAAGAGAATAGGCGCTGAAACTGTAAATGCGCGTCCCAGAGAACTCTGGCCATGTTCACCCCACAATAGCCTGTGTTTTCCTGGGATTTCTTTCAGGTAAATAGATAATCTAATTAACTAAACAGATTATGTCTTACCACTCACACATCTCCCCATTTGGAGTCTACTGCTTGGGGTGCCAGGGGGCTCAGTCAGTTAAGCATCGGCCTTCAGCTCAGTTCATGATCTCAGAGTGCTGGGATCAAGACCTGCATTGAGATCCCTGCTCTGCGGGGAGTCTGCTTCTCCCTCTGCCTGCTGCTTCCCTGGCTTGTGCTAAAATAAATAAATAAAATCTTTAAAAAAAAAATAGAGTCTACTGTTTTAATTCACTTTATCGCCCTGACTAGAGGGCCACGTGAGGGCTGCCTACCCGTGCTGGCATCCAACACGCAGGTCCTGCAGTTTTCTTTAGTTTCAACAGTAAGTGTAATATCTGTCGCACACTCTGGCAGGATTCTTTTCACATAGTGAATTCTCTTTTGAGTTTGATTCCATGTACACTCAAATCTGGAATGGATACTGAGTTTCATCAGACGGTTTTCAACGCCTATGATGAAAAGGATATCTTTATTTTCTTTTAATTTCTTAATGCAGAGATTCAACTTGAATGCTTTAAATAAAATGTAGTTAATTATAAAACACCTATTAAATATTTTAGTTTTCTGAATCTACATTCGCAAGTGTGATTAGTCTTACTTTTCTCTGTGTTCTTCCTATTTGGTTTTGATATAAGGTTAATGTAAGTCTTCTTTGGAAGTTTAAAAATAATTCATTTTTGGGGTGCCTGGATCGCTTAGTGAGTTAAGTGTCTGTCTTGGGCTCAAGTCATGATCCAGGGTCCTAGGATGGAGCCCCGCCTGGCGCTTCCTGCTCAGCGGGAAGCCTGCTTCTCCCTCCCCCACTCCTCCTGCTTGTGTTCCTCTCGCTGTGTCTCTCTCTGTCAAATAAACGAATAAAATCTTAAGAAAAAAAAAGAATAATTCCTTTTTTCTCATACTCTGGGTCAGCTTAGCGAGTATATCAATATCAATAATGTACATTATTAACAACTTCTGTTTGCTGTGCAGTCTATGAAAATATGCCGAAATATGACAGCTCTCATAGCAATTGCTCCTTCATAGAAGAAATGGAGGATGGAGTTATGACCTAATCATTCATTCATTCATTCTTTCATTCAATTTTACTGCAGAGCAAGTAGAAACTGAATAAAGTAAAAAGCAAAATACGAAATCTGTTGGATGGTTACTAAATGACAAGGAGAATGAGAAGACAGGGAATAAAAATGTAAAGTGGAAAAGTTAGCATATTTTTAAAAAAGATTTTATTTATTTATTTAACAGAAAAACAGAGATCACAAGTAGGCAGAGAGGCAGGCAGAGAGAGAGAGGAGGAAGCAGGCTCCCTGCTGAGCAGAGAGCCCGATGCGGTACTCTATCCCAGGACCCTGAGATCATGACCCGAGTTGAAAGCAGAGGCCTAACCCTCTGAGCCACCCAGGCGCCCCAAGAGTTGGCATTTTTGATATAGTGGCCAGAGAGAAATCTCTTCACATGTGGACATGTGAAGGAGTTCAGAGATGAAGCCCCAAAGAAACCAATGAGCAAAAAGACACTGAAATTAGAGAAAATATGTCTAACTTGAAGGATAAAAAAGAGACAAGAAGCTGGGGAAAGAAGTAATCCATAGTTATTGTTGCCGTGTCATCCATTTCCTTTGTGGCTATACATTTTTACTTTCTTGCTGTGACCAGGTATGAATTCCTTATATTCCTTTCAAAGCCAATTCTTTTCTCTACCACCCCAAAATAGTACATTAGAAATTCTCTCCTCTCTCTTCTATATCCTCAGTTTCCCCTTTGATAGTAGCTAATTTCCATCAGCAAACATTCTATAATTTCTTCCATTTTGAAGAAAAAATAAGTCTTTAGGTTTTTCCACCCACTTCCAACAGCTACACCGTCTCTTTATTTTAGAGCAAATTTTTGTGAACTGTGTTTCTCACCAACTCTAATGACACACTCTCCCTCTCCCATTTATACTGAATTCCATACACTTGGAATTTACTCACCATTGCACCAGATCCCCCCCGTCAGGCTCACCAGATCCAACGATCATTTTCCAACACTCATCTGACTGATCTATCGATAGCATTGCACAGAGGAAGACCTTCTTTATCTAACCTTGACTTTGTTTTTTTTTACTTCCTGTTGACTTCTCTTGGTCCCATATAGCTCGTTTTTGGGGTTTTTGAACTTTAAGACTAAAATGCCCCAAACCCAGTTCTTGGACTTCTATTCTTTGTCTATCCTCATTAATTTGGGGATCTCCTTCACAGTGTTAAAAATACTCATATTCACTGAGGACTGCTAAATTTTTATTCTAGTTTAGAACTCATCTGAGCTTCAAATCATGTGAACATGACCATCCCTGTTATCCCCATTAGGGGACAAGTTCTGACATTTCCACCAAGAAATGGGCCATTCTACTTTTTTGTTGTTGGGGCCCAAACCAACTTTGTTTTCATTCCCGATTACTGTTTCAGATTCCACAACAAAACCAGCAGAAAATTCTATCCGTTACATTTCCCAAATATACCCATAACCTATTGCTTTTCAATCCCTCCCTTACCACCAGCACCTCAGCCGAAGCTGTTACCAGCCTACCTGAATGTTGTACCCTCCCCACAGTGTGGAGGCTTTCCTCCAGGACCTTACTGATGGCAGAGCAGACCCAGTAAAGCTTTAAAAATGTAAGTCCACTGATGGCATCCCTCTGCTCAAAACTGTTCCACGGCATCAGACGCAATCACAACTGCTTTCCTCATGTCCTCCAGGTCTCTGTGTAAATTATACTTTCTCATAAAGTCTTTCTTGACAACTTTATTTAAAATAAGTAATTTGCAAGCGACTTATACCCTTCTTCCAACTTGACACTTTCTATCTTCCTAGTTACGTGATTTTCCCCCCTCCATTGTCCTTATCACTAACTAGCAGGATATATTTTATTTATTTGCTTGTTTATTGCCTGCCAACCCTAACCAGATGATAAACTCCATGAGAAGAGTGTCATTTAGTTTGTAACATAACTTGCACCCGGTCATTACCTCTTCCCTCTTATTCAAAGGCACTGTTTGCTGACTACTATGCCCATAGATGAAGTGTGCTTGTCTTTCAACTTTATAAAATTAAGGATTCATAAAGTACACACACTTTGGAGTCTGGCTTTTTTCACTCAAAAATATTTTGCAAGATTTATTCATATTGTGGTATATAGCTGTAGTTAGTTCTCTTCAATGCTACTTGCTATTTCATTGTAAATATACCCTATTTTATGTATTTCTTCTTCTACTTCTGGAATTTGGTTGATCCAAAATTTGGGGTATGTCATTTAATGTTTTAGGTTTTTATTACTCAAATAATTTGGTGCACACATGTTTCATCTTTATAGAGTATATGCCCAATATATGTATATATAACTCCTTGAATAGCTTCAACATGACTGAGAGACAGTCCCATTTTATGCATTTTGTTTATGATGTTTGCATCTGTGCCTGTGAAAAATACTGGCCTATAATTTTCATTTCTTAAAACACAGTTGCCAGGTACAAGTATCAAATGCACGCTGGCTTCATAAAATCAGTCAGGAAGTATTTTCTCTTTTCCATTACTGCAAAGGTTAATGTAAGATTGATGTAGTTTTCTTGTTAAGCATTTAGTGGGACTCACCATTGTCATTAAAATAATATAACATCGATAAAATAAAGATAATCTGCTTGATGGATACATCAGTTTTATAGATATTTTATACTTATGTAAGAAGTCGATCCCTTTTTCTGCTATGATCCAAGGTTGCTGCTGACCTTGAGGTGCGTGTGTGGATGCATCAGGCTTACTGGTCGTGCTCTTGGGAACCGTACCTGTGAGAGTGAGAACATAGGTTTGAGGGAGATGCTGAACCCAGGCATAGTTGCGAGAAGGATCTCAGCTGACTCGACGTGGACCTGACAAGGCATTTGGAAATTTCTTACATTGAGAAATTACACTAAGGGGGCCAAGTCAAGTACTTTCCAAATAGGCAAATCACTGGATGGCAACTGTCCTTGGGTAGGAGTAGCGACCTTTGTCAAGACAGTTCTCTGTAGCCTGGGATGATTTCTGGGGCAACACTTGGCCCTGAGTGGTCAGCAGCCGGTGGGTGAGCTCCTCTGGCCTCAGGAGGTACCCCACCTTCACATCAACTAGGACAGGCATTTTAATTCTCCCAAACTAGTGAAGAGTGATACAGGAAACAGCCTCATTTAATAAAGACATGCACAGAACACTGACATCTGCAATTTGCACCTGAATTAAAGACACTGGACACAAAGAAAAAGAAGATTTCCTTCTAACTGGGGTGAATATCCACCATTCGAATCCATTTCCATATCTATAGGGAAACTGGAAGCAGACATTTTTCAACATAAAGAGAGCTTCATCAGTGCTGCTGTTGTGGTGTATAGAAGGGGGAAAAAAATAAGCCAGAGATGTCAGGTCCTAGTATCCTGTGAATTGCATAAAGAAAGCAATATCAAATTCAAAGGAAGAAAGGCTGTTCACCAAATCCCCTCCCTTCAGTGCTTTTTGGATATTGAAATGAGATTATAATGCAAGTAAGACAGAAATGGACATCACTATAAGGTTCTGTATCTGGTTATGAAAAATTACTTATGACAGCCTGAGTCTGCCTTGGGAAGCAAGGAATGGAGGAAGAAAGTTACCATAAAGTTAATGAGAAAAGAAAATCATAGAGAGGAGAATTATGGAAGAATTATATACATGGATTTTCATGAAAGAGAGTGAGCCAAAGAGACTTCTGGCTGAAGACAAAGCAAAAGCTGGCACCTTGCACCCCCTCTCCACCCGCTCCCCTCCGTAATATGTGTAGCATTCCTCAGGCACCCCTGACTGCCATAGACAATAAACAAATAGTTAACTTGCAGAGATCACAATCCTGCAGGACAGGAATCTCCCTTGCTCTATAAATGTCCTGGAGATCTACAAACAGGGAGGTTACCTTATCAATAGCACAAATTTCCAGACCCAAATAACTCTCAGTTCCTCAAGCCCTAATGTCTCCCTCCGCATCATAAAGGAAACCCCAGAGGAGGCTGAGGTAGAAGGGAAGGTAAATGACAGCAGGATCATAACACCCCACCAAGAATCTCCCAACTGTTAATGGCTGAACTAAACACAACAATGATCAAGCCACAAGGGCAAGGCCTCCTCCCGGCACCTTGTAGGCCCTCTTTAACATATGAAAACTCCGTTGAAACCTCCCATCCCTTCACCACACCCGCAATGGCAAGGTATATAACCAGCCACCCCTCACAACCTGGGGCAGCAGCTCTTCCTGCCCACAGGTCCTGTCCCCCTGCTTTAATAAACCACCACCATTTTTCACCAAAGATGTCTCAAGAATTCTTTCTTGGTCAGCCCACTGAACCTCACCTAGGTTCTAGAACTTCATCATTAGCATCAGGTCCCCTTTAATTACCTGAAAATCCCAAATTGTATGCAACTCAGTAGATGGGAAGGTGATTCCTTGCATTCTAAGATCAAAGAAAAACCCAAATATTTGCTTTATTTGAACACTGCCACCAGGGGCCTGCGCACGTAACTGAAGCTGGTCAAATAAAAGATCTGGGACAGAACTTTCCATCTAGGGCACAAATGCAAAGAAACTCAAATTGTTTGGAATTCCTTCTGCTGCCAGAGGTGGTGAGTAGCCTTCAAGGTCCAGCGGAAGTTAGAATGGAGAAGGCAGGGGTGCAGAAAGTTTCCTGGGATGTTCCTTTTACTGGAGCTTCAGCCGCTTCATTCCACATCACTTCCCAAGCCTGGTTTTTCATCCATCCCATTAATTATTTAGCTCAATCATAACTTCTAGTAATTCCTGTTTTGTTTTTCTCTTCATTTTTAAGTTGTCAAAGTTTAGTGTTTTCAGACTGATATTGCTACTCAAATCCTGATACTGTTGAAGTGGAAATCAATGTATGGTATTAGATGTCGTCTCTGGAACAATTCTAAGGCTCTTGCCAATCTGGTGCCACCAAGTTGGATCGGCATGGAGAATCCAGGCTCTGAGTTCTGATTCCCATGTCAAGGAGGGGTATTGTCTCAAAATGGTTACTTCATTAGTTGTTGATCCGTTACATGAAATATATTATTTTTTTAAAGATTTTATTTATTTATTTGACAGAGGTCACAAGTAGGCAGAGAGGCAGGCAAAGAGAGAGGAGGAAGCAGGCTCCCTGCTGAGCAGAGAGCCCGATGTGGGGCTCAATACCAGAACCCTGGAATCATGACCTGAGCCAAAGGCAGAGGCTTTAACCCACTGAGCCAACCAGGTGCCCCACATGAAATATATTACTGATCTCTTTGTTTTAGTGAATATTCTAACTCAAAAATATTTACCTAGGGGTGGCTGGGTGGCTCAGTAGGTTAAGCACCTGCCTTGGCTCAGGTCATGATCCTGGAGTCCCAGGATGGAGTCCTGCA
Source organism: Mustela nigripes (assembly GCF_022355385.1). NCBI lineage: Eukaryota > Metazoa > Chordata > Mammalia > Carnivora > Mustelidae > Mustela > Mustela nigripes. The sequence continues at coordinate 98,806,373 of NC_081560.1, read as the reverse complement.
TTCAGCTTCCTGATCAGTGGGGTCTGCTTCTCCCTCTGCCTCCCTCGCACCCTGCTTGTGCTCTCATTCTGTCTCACACATTTTCTCTCTCACATAAATTTATAAAATCTAAAAAAAGAAAAAAAAGAAAAATAGAAAGAAAAAAAGAAATCTTTCCAAGGAATATTCCCAGTTTGTATGTTTAAAGTTTGGGGTTATTTTTTTTTCTAATACGTGTGCTTCTTAATGTGTGTTTTCCAGTGTCTACTTTTCTAATGTGTGCTTTCATTTCAGACAATTTTTAAAGTTGTCATCGTATGACAAAAAATTCAAAAAACAGCACCACAGGGTATGTCCTAAGATCATTTTATTTTATTACAAAGCCATGGAAGGATTTGTGATGAAACATCCAATTATGACTTTAGAAACAGCACTCTGTGATAAATGATGGGGGCAATCCATAAAACAGGGAGATTGTTTTGAAAAGAATTTCAATAATTCAAGAAACTAATTATATTGTATATTATATTTGCACTGGAAATAAACAAAAATGAAATAATAGGGTAGCATTTAAAGTAAGACAAATATTGATAGTGGAGTTTCCATGAGAGATTAAGTCCCAATGTCTTAAGGCACTCACAGTGTAATTAATTTACTCTAGTCCTGTGAGTCTATAATGGTATAGTTATGTACCATCTTTAAGATAATGGAGAGGGGCACCTGGGTGGCTCAGTGGGTTAAGCCGCTGCCTTTGGCTCAGGTCATGATTGCAGGGTCCTGGGATCGAGCACCACATCGGGCTCTCTGCTCAGCAGGGAGCTTGCTTCTTCCTCTATTTCTGCCTGCCTCTCTGCCTGCTTGTCATCTCTCTCTGTCAAATAAATAAATAAAAAATCTTAAAAAAAAAGATAATGGAGAAAATAGTCATTTTGAATAATTTCTATATCTGTAATTCAGATGAGGACCCTGGTTGAGAAATGCTATGATTATTTGAAGGTCTAATATTGGCCTGAGACTATAGGAACCCAGAGTAAGTTTGGGTAAACACAGATGGTAAATTTTATTTTGGAGTTGAAACTGCTAATTCAGGAGGCAATGTTCAGAAGCCAAACTTCATGAATTTGGAAAGCAATAAAAAATGTAAACTGTAGATATAGATTTGGAAATTACCATTGAGTGTGATCATTGAAGTCAAGGGCCAGAAATAACACAACAGGTGAATAGAGAAGAAATAATGGGCTACAGTCCACAGTTGAGGGACGGGTAGAGCAGAGCAGTCCTGGTGAAGCACTAGAAGAGATCCAACATATTGGCACATAAATGCAAAGAGAGTTTTCCAGGACAATAAATACTGATAATCTGTATCACATGAGGAATGAGTGGAGGAGCTTGTCAGAAAAAGACTAAGACTCCACCATTAATAATATTACAAGAGGCAACAATTTTGACAGACTTAATGTGCATAAAGTTGCTTAATTCATACAGCTAAAATTAGAGAAATCCAAGTGGAGGGCAGAGCTTTTCCAAATATGATAAAAGCTCAAAATACTTGGGGTTGCTGGGTGGCTCAGTTGGTTGAGGTTCTGACTCTTGATTTCAACTCAGGTCTAGAACTTGGGCCACGGGACCATTGTGCCTCTGTCTCTGTGCTTAGAAGGGAGTCTGATTTCCCACGCCCCCCCCCCCACCCCTGCACACATGCTCTCCCTCTAAAATAAATATGTATATATATATAAATACTTAAATTTCAAGATACTTGAATTGCTAAGACTAAAGTCTAAATAGACCCTGTTCAAATAAAAATAAATGTATTGAGCCCCCATCTTAGTATTTGAAAAAGCCAAAGCAAACCTCAGGAAATTTCACTATTTCCAGGTCTCCAAATACATGCCATATTATCTCTTAATGCAGAGTAACCCACAGGGAAGGGGAATGCTTCAGCTAACAATGTTTCTCTAAAACTGGGTGACGGGTGCCTGGGTGGTTCAGTGGGTTAAGCGTCTGCCTTTGGCTCAGGTCATGATCCCAGGGTCTTGGGATCCAGTCCCGCATCAGGCTCCAGCTCAGCGGTGAGTCCGCTTCTCCCTCTCCCTTTCTGATCTCTTTCACTCTCTCAAATAAACAAATAAAAACCTTTAAAAAAAAAAAAAGAGAGAGTGGTTGAATATTCCTTCTCAGTTTTGATTTAAGCGGTCCCTGGAAATTTGGGCCAGTGGGCACAGGGTTACGTGAACATGTTCTGAAATCATGAATCATGTTCTGAGAGGCGGGGGTCAACATTTCCTGCCTCTATTAGAAAGAAATAATCTCAATTAAAAAAAAGAAAGAAAGAAAGAAAGAAAAAAAAACAATTAAAAAAAGAACAATTCCCCAGAAGAAAGAGACGCGGTTCCAAGGAGGAGCAAATAGAGCTGGGCGCACACACCAGCCATGTCTGCGAAGTGTGTGCTGTGGGAGGCGCTGAACCACCGTCCAGTGCGCTCCCGTACATGGGGTTGGCTCCTAATCTCTGCATGCACCAAGCAGAAAGTATTTAGAATAAGCATGCTTAATGTTCATGAAGAAAGCTAAGGTATAAAAGGAGAAAGAAAGGAAGCAGAGGAAAAGAACTTTTCCTGATTAGGTAGGGTATGTCAGTTACATCGCTTTGAATTTTCACAGATACGCTCTCATTGTTACTTTATGTCGTCTCATGTGGTTACTTTATCAACATTCTTAATCACCTGTTTATGGGTATCCCAGAGCTTGATATCATTCCTAGGACTTTTCTTTTGCTTTGTCCTAGAGCTATTTAACTCTTAACACTCTAAGGTCTCCTGGGCCTTTTTTTGTTTTGTTTTGCTAATTTAAAAATATATATTTATTTTACTTATTTATTTATTCATTTATTTTTGATTTCCTGATTTCCTCTCAATAGCTTTAGCCTTTTCTGTCTCAGCTCCATGCCAAGCTGACATAGAACTTGGTCCCTTTTTGAATCTTGCAAAACCCAGATCCACACATATGTGCAGGTTTATCAAACAAAGGACATTCACTAATGTAAAGCATTTAGTCAAAAAGTTTATACATACATATATATATATATATATATATATATATGAGATCACTTCTCATAATAATGGTGCTTTAACTATAATAACAAGCTTGATTTCTACACCTTATTCTTTATCATCTCCTTGAGTTTCTGGATTTTTTTTTTTTTTTAATTCCTCAGCCTTTCCAGCTATTTATTCCTACTGTAGAATAAATTTGTAGATCTTTCCCCCTTGTTTTTCTCTAAAGCTTGCTTCCTTATTTTCTGTGAAGGTCTATTTGAAGGTTTATTAAGACATCTTGTGTATTCATAGAGACAGAGTGGATTACGGTTACCAGGAGCTGCAGGGGTGGGGAAGGAAATGAGGAGATATTATTTGATGGGTACAAAGTTTCTGTTCAGGATGATGAAAAAGTTTGTTGAATTAGATGGTTGTGATGGTTTCACAACAATAATGAATGTAATCAATGCCACTGAATTGTACCCTTAAAAAGGATTAAAATAGCAAAATGAATGTTTTACATATAAAACACACACACAAAAATTAATTTCAAAAAGGAAGAAGGAAAGCAGTGGGTGGTCCAATCTGGGACAGAGTGAGGTTTATGGGGACCTTTCCTCTGGACCTGAGCCCCAACCAGGCCAGTCTCCCCCATTCCCACCCTTATTCTCCACCCCAGTTCGAAGCCTGGCTCTTACTGGTTAGCCAACCCCCAACCCCTCTCCGATTCATCTGCGAAGACCCATTTTCCTAGGGATGCCCCTCCAACATGCACAGAAGGGGAACAGAAGTTGTCTTGTTTTATGAAGTCAGTTTATTCATCACCCAAGATGAGACTTGCTGACACATGAATTTAAATAATACTTTATTTAATCTCAACATGTAGATACAGGAAAAGGAAGAGTAGAAAAACAGTGCACTTGCCTACAGTTGCACTCTCAGTAAGTAACAGATCTAGGATTAGAGTCTATGTCTACTGTAGCACTCACAGGTAGATTTTCCAACATAACAATAAATGGTTTTCTCTCTTTGTACACAGGAAATCACTAACAGTGCCCTTCCAAATAACAAAATGCGAAGTGTATCTTCAAGTGTTTGGTTGGGCACTTTTATTCATACGAAATTGCAGTGTTGATAAGAAATACGTTCATATAGAGAAAGTCTTGAGAAAAGAGTAAAACCATTTCAGTATCTCATACGGAATAGGCACAGGATTCTAAGAAATATTTGTTGAAAATAGATTTTACAAAATGTGCACTGTTACTGTGTTCTTTAAAGTGTTTTCACTGGAGAATTTACATTTTTATTCACCGTGGTAAAATCAGAGAGTATAGATTACATCAAAAACAAAAGCGAACAAAGACCAAAAAACTACAACAAAGATGATTTTTAAAAGGTATATTTAGTATTTAGCCTTAAAAGACATTTGGTATTTTCCAAGAAGCTCTCTTAGGAACAATGTATCATATACTGTAGGTCACAGAATGCTATTTAAATGGAAGACACTCTGAGTAGTATTAATGTTTGCCATTTAGGGAAAATAAAGTGAAACTAGTAGAATCACAAATAATAGCTTTCTTTAGAATCAAATAAAGATCTACAGACTCATTCCATTTTTAAATCAGAAAGTAAAGAGCATGACTAAAAATTGATACCACTCAATCTTCTTCCGGTCACGTCATCTATAACAATGTCATGGAACCACAGATTAAAGTCTAAAAAATATGGAAGAAATCATCAAATTAGAAAAGCAACATGCATTTCCTTCACATAAAAATTTACTTAGACAGGGGATGCCTGGGTGGCTTAGTCAGTTAAGTGTCTTCCTTGGGCTCAGGTCATGATCTCAGGGTCCTGGAATCGAGCCCCACCTTGGGCTCCCTGCTCAGCGGGGAGGCTGCTTCTTCCTCTGACTCTGCTGCTCCCCCTGATTGTGTGCTCTCTCTCTCTCTCTGAAAAATAAATAAAATCTTTTTAAAAACATTTATTTACGCAAGGTAAGACCAAGGACTCCCCCCCCACTCCCCCCACCAAACTCCTCAACACTAATTACTAATGCCTGGTTATACTGTAGGTCTGGAACCAAGGCTTTTACATACCTCATCTCATCTTCATAACACTTTTTGAATATGCATGTTATATAGAGGTGTTAGATACAACAAAGAGGGGGAAAAAGAAGGCTTCAGGAATATTGGGTGAAATGAAGAAAGTCACACAAATTACAACTGGCACGCCACGTGGACACACACACCATAGACACGGGCCCCAGAGAATCAAGACTGAGCATGCACAGAAATACTCAGAATCACACAAATGTAGTATGAATTGTGGCGTGACAACTTCCTCATTCTGTATCCTGGGGCCAGAATTGAAGTGCTTTAACCTCAGTTCCTTCTTTTGATTCAGGCATAGTATTGCCTGGGTGCCAAGACTTAGTCCTGTGTCTCCCATAAACCTTGCTGCAACACGAATGTTAATAAAAGCTGGAGGCTGTTACTTCAGTCTGGGTCCTTTTCCTCATTTCTCATGCTTCAGTGTGAATGGAATCCTGTCCCTCCACACTTGGCCCCTAAGCACTGTTACCAGAACCCCATGACCAGGTCCCTGAGTCTCAATGTCATAGAAATGAACACTGAACTTGAGAGAAAGGAAGCAGGCAGAGCTTGTTACATATAGCTTATATACGAGGGAGAAGGCAAGAAAAGGGAATGTTGCGCCCAAAAGGGTACTTTTCCAATGGGTGAGGGGCTGGGAGTGGGGAAGCATCCTTCAGTCCCATAGTCATCACCTTGTGGTCCTTACTTTATAGTGGACATGAAACAATCACGAGATGCCCTTCTTCATGGTTGACATTCTGTCAGTTCTCCTGGAAAATAGAAATACTTTTTCAAACAGGCTCTAAACGGTTCCTTCTAATTTTGCCCAGACAACCATTACTCCCTGCAGGCTATTATCTCTCCTTTGATCTTTCCCAGAAGTATTTATCCTTAAACGTGTGGAAACCTTTAACCCTGCATTAGACCAGAGGTTTTACAGAAGTTAAGTCCCTCGTGCTTTCCCTTTATTGTCTCGATAAGGACGCGTGACCCTTCACAAGTCTTGCCCCCAGAATCCCTCCATCCCCAATGAATACCTATCACACCTGGGTTTACTTAGACCTGCTCCCTTATGCGGTTTTCCCACATTCATGTCATTGTCACCCACATCAAAGCCCTCGTCCTCCTTCAGTCCCTGCTCGTGCTTCTTCTCACCACCACGTTCACAAGAACCCACCTGGATTTCATTCCATTTCCATGGGTAATTAAAACTCATTTCCTCTCCCCTTCTTTCTCATATTTCTCAATTTCTTACTGTCACTCAACCCTAGAAAATAAAAAAAAAAATGGATAAAGGAGTTAGATCTCCATTCATCAATGCTGCTCGTGAACCATCAATCATTTTGTCAATATTTCTATAATTTGAAATGCAGTCCATGACTTCCTCCCTGAATACTGCCTTCAGATCAACATGGAGACTAGACTGCATCCAAGCAGAAGCTTTTTTTTTTTTTTTTAAGATTTTATTTATTTATTTGATAGGCAGAGATCACAAGCAAGCAGAGAGGCAGGCAGAGAGAGAGGAGGAAGCAGGTTCCCTGCTGAACAGAGATCCCAATGTGGGGCTCGATCCCAGGAGCCTGGGATCATGACCTGAACTGAAGGCAGAGGCTTTAACCCACTGAGCCACCCAGGCACCCCCAAGCAGAAACTTATTAAGCCTTATATGGACTCAGTATAACTATTCAAAAAGGACATGAAACTCAGGAACCGTAAAAGCAAACACAATTATGTTTGTACATAGTATAAACATGTATATTTTTACATCATGAACAGTTTAAAAGCATATTAAAATTTTTTTTAAGTATGTAGTGCTCGACAATATAAAACTTATTTTCCTAATATTAAAGAGCTCTTGGGAGTCAGGAAGGGACTGCAAACTCCCTACACCCCGAGGTTAGCATTGACTATGGCATCTCTCCCTTTCTTTCTCTCTCTCTCCCCTCTGTCTGAAGAAATCCTCCAAAATTCTCATCTTCTTCCCATAAAAGACTCAGGATTGCCTGGTTCCCAGGCATATTTAAATTCTGAGGTTAGTGCTGGATTTCTGGTGTGTCTGAAAGAGGCCAGCACATTTCATCCACAGAGACATGGGTCAGCAGACATGGGTGGGCTTTCCATGTACTGGACCCACGGGGCCTCATCAATGAGGGCAGTGGCTGTGGAATGTGCCGTTCTCACTCACACCCACGGCACACTTTGTATTCACACTTGCAAGAGTGATTGGCTGTGTATCCAAAATCCTTTAGGAAGTTTCCTTTGATCTCGTATTAGGTTACTTCACGTTGTTGTGTCTTTCTTTACTACCCTGTGTTCTTCAATTCGTAGTATAGATCACACCCAAAACTATCTTCATCATCATTTTTTTCTCCATGACCTGTGCTTTCTCCGGCTTCCCTGGGCGGCTCCTTCATGACCTGAGCCTCTTTCTCTTCTGCTTGTTTTTGTTTGTTTGCTCATTTGTTTGCTCTTTCTTCCTTTCTCCTAAGCCCATAAAGTTTGCAAAGGTAGTATTTTCCAGAAAAAGACCATCTTCGTCTTTCTCTATCTGGCTTATTTCACTTAGCGTAATACCCTGTGGGTTCATTCATGCCGTCACAAATGGCAACATTTCTTACTCATAGCTGAGTAACATTCCATTGTCTATGCACACCACATGTTCTTTATCTGTTCTCCAATTGATGGACACTCAGCTTTCCATTTCTTGGCTTTGTAAATAATGCTGTAATCAATTTTTTTACAGGCTAAAATTTCACAAATAAATATCTTCAGGTCATCAATCAGGAAATCATTTCTGATTATTTCAGAGGAAAACATGGCTGCTAGATAATACACTGCTGCTTCACAGTGAAAACCATCCTTAAAGAAAATAAGAGTCCTCACATTCAGGACACAGACTCAAGAGCCCCCGAGGCTTAGGTACCAAAGATAGAGGCACTGGATCACTAGAACATGGCTTTATTTAACGTGTTGGTCCAGGAAGTGCCTGGGTGCCTCAGTCAGTTAAGCATCTGCTTTCTGCTTGGGTCATGATCCTGGAGTCCCAGGATCGAGCCCCACATTGGGCTTCCTGTTCAGCAGGGAGTCTATTTCTCCTGCTGCTGATGCTCTCTTTTTCTCTCACTCTTTCTCTCTCTCTCTCTCTCTAAAATTATATATATATATATATATATATATATATATATGTGTGTCTTTCTAACAAATATCATGATTTCACTTTAAAAAGATGAAGAAAATACATGAATTTCTTTATGAAAATTTGTGCCCAAACATTTCCAACATATGTATGTATATATATTATATATATATATATATATATATATATATATATATATATATATATATATATATATATAAAATTAAGTGCTGGTCAAGGGGCACCTGGGTGGCTAGTAGGATAAGTGTCAGACTCTTGATTTTGGCTCAGGTCATGATCCCAGGGTCCTGGAATGGAGCTCTACTTGAGCTCCTTGCTCAGCATGGAGTCGGCTGGAGGATTCTTTTCCTCTCCCTCTGCCCCTCCCCCCACTTCTGTGCTTTCCAAACCAATCAATCAATCAATCTTAAAAATATAATAAAGTGCTTGTATGGAGAAATTCTGGCTCTGAAAAATCATCATGAGTTCCACCTACCTTAGATTTTATCTTCCTTGTTATTTGTTTTGTTTTGGTTTGGTTTGTTTGTTTGTTTTTAATTAACAGATTTTTGAGAAATTTTACATGTATAGAAAAACTGAGTTGGCACTATAAAAGCCCCGTGTACCTCACTGCCCTTGTTTCCCTGTTATTAATATCTTTCATTACTGTAGTCCACTTGTTATAATGAATGTTTTGGAGTTTTTTTACAGTTGGGGTTTTGACTCGGTGCGTGTTCAAGCAGCCCCTACTGTGGAGTTGGTGGAGAGGGGATTCTAAGTGGGGAGTGGTTATTTTTGAAATTGTACCTGTGTGAAAATTCCTATATGACATTATGCAGAGCTGCAGCAATTGATCACTGAGCACCTGTAAACCCAATCACCTTCATTTATGCCCCCGTCTCCTTTCCCTTTCTGGAATCTCTTCCATTCCAACCGTCTTTTTCTCTGTATGGTCAGTGCCTTTCCAAACTTGTAGGTCTTTTATTTCTATATTTCATCACCTCTACTGACCAACCCCTCCTTTTTATAGGATGTCCCTCCCTCAAATGCCACCTTCCTTAACTTTCTGAGCCTGTGGGTACTCAATGCATTGACCGGGCAGTGTTAACCATTGACATTAGAAGTTTAAGAAAATTTCACCAGTTGGTGGAAATGTTTGGGCACAAATTTTCATCAAGAAATTCATGTATTTTCTTCCTCTTTTTAAAGTGAAATCATAATATTTGTTAGCTAAAATGATTATGTGTTCAATGAATTTAGGTTTGTATTTATTTATATAAGAAAACTAGAAAATATTATTGAAACATTAGACTCTTGAACCAGCAAAGCTTACCTTCCTCAAATCAGAAAACTTTTCAGAAAGACACACTCAGGAGCAAGATTTCTTAACATCAGGCTTCGTTTTCACCCTGCTCTATGGCAACTCTACCAAGCCGATACAATGTCTAGCTGCTGTGCCTTGGTACTAGACGGAGCCCTAACATAAATAACACTTTACACAGGAGGTATAAACTTGGAAAACTATCATACCTTCTTGCTTATTGCTTTCACAGCTTTGTCGAAACTCCTATGTCAAAGTCTGCGTTTTTGACCGGAGGTGATGGTTTACATTTTAAGCATTGTAACAGAAAATGATCTTACAGTTCTTGCTCAAGTCAAACAGCAGTTGCTGCTGGAAATGACATCTTTAAAGAAGGGAAAAAAAATCCTCACAGGTTCAAATGGACAGAGCAGTGTTTGTACCAGAGTAATCACACAATAATCAAAACTGAGATTTAAGACAAGCATAGTCTTAGGGTATAAAAACTAATGAAAGGGCAGTTTGAATTATTTAAAAATCTGTATTAGAAGAAAGGGAAAAGGAATTCAATATTTGAATTCTAGGATTTTTAAATAAAGGTAATGTCTAAGATCAAAGCATTCACCAAAGCATACCTGAAGAAGTTTTTCCTAGTAGAGGGATGGAAAACCTGATTAATTAGGAAACCTGATTTAAGTGACAGATATGACTCATATACATAACAAACCTTCCTTTGCAAGAAAGTCACACTAACTTCTCTATTATGAATACTGATACTTGGATAGCTTGATCACAAGAACCACCATGTCTGAAAAGATGTTTTAATAGTACATTACAGTACATGTAATATAACATACAGTACATAAAGTATGCCAAGATGAGTTATTGATAAATGGACCCATCACATTTATCTTTTTTGCAAATTTTATTTTATTTTTTCAGTATTCCAGGATTCATTGTTTATGCACCACACCCAGTGCTCCATGCAATACGTGCCCTCCATAATACCCATCACCAGGCTCACCCATCCCCCCACCTCCCTCCCCTCGGAAACCCTCCGTTTGTTTCTCAGAGTCCACAGTCTCTCATGGTTCTTCTCCCCCTCCAATTTTCCCCAATTCACTTCTCCTCTCCATCTCCCAATGTCCTCCAGGTTATCTCTTATGCTCCACAAGTAAGTGAAACCATATGATAATTGACTCTCTCTGCTTGACTTATTTCACTCAGCTTAATCCCCTCCAGTCCCATCCATGTTAATAGAAAAGTTGGGTATTCATCTTTTCTGATGGAGGCCTAATATTCCATTGTATTTATGGACCACGGACATCTTGGCTCTTTCCACAGTTTGGCAATTGTGGCCATTGCTGTTATGAACATTGGGGTACAGATGGGACCCATCACATTTAACTTTAACTAAAAACAGATGCCAAAAGAAAAGAAAAAAAAACCTTAATTACACATGTGAAACAAATACTTTATTTTGTCAGCAATTGCAATGCATATATTTATTTAAAATTATAAAAATCATACCATCTCTCACTCTTTCCTTGTCTGCATACACACATAAATGTGTATATGTTTATATTTTATTTATATCCTATGTCTATGAAAACCTACATCTATGTGTATAAAAATTTTGATACAATGCTACAGACTGGAGTATGGCAAAATCGCTAATCATGAGGATTTGTGTTTGGAAGAAAACATCCCAACAGCCCTATTATAAGAGTCCACATGTATCTTTGGATCATTCCATTGCTCTTTACCTCTAAAATTTCTATTCTAGCTTGTTCTATTGTGATGCCATGTACTGAGGGGCAAAGATGTCTGAAATCAATAAGATTTTCACAAATAGAAGAAGCTCCAAGACATCATATTCTCTCTGTCCATTATGGATAGTCCCATCACCATCTTGCCTCTATGGCATAGACTTGGCCATACAACATCAATAATTTGTCACTTGTAGCTTATTGGCTCATACATTAACCAGACTCTACTGAAAAGTGAGTCTGGTTAGAGTTATCATGACAATGTGACTTTTAAAAACATCACATGTATGGGGCACCTGGTTGACTCAGCCAGTAGAGCACGAGACTCTTAATCTCTGTTGTAAATTCAAACCCCACATTGAGTGTAAAGATTACTTAAAAGAAATAAATAAAACCTTAAAAAAAAAATCACATGTTAAACCCCTACTCAGAAGATACGGCTCAAGACAAGAGTACTTACCCTGAACCCTCTCTTTCTCATCGAATAGTGCCAAAAGAATACATGGAAAAGCCATTTGAGGATTGTGAAAAGCAAACAGTAACAGACAGACTGTCTCAGCAAAGAAACAGAACAAAAACAAGAATCAAATAAAAACTAGAAAAATATACTTTACTTGTAAAGTAAAAAATAAATAAATAAAATTATAAAATTTGTAAAAATATAATATTTTTTAAAAATTAAAAATACTTGTAAAGTATAAAAATATACTTTACTTGTGAAAGGAAAACCAACAAAAAGAATCATTGTTGTTTCCTATGGCTGTTGTAACTAACACAAACTGGTTGTCTTAAAACAACAGAAATTTATTGTCTCACAGTTGTTTAAGCCAGAAGTCTGAAATCAAAGAGCCCCAGGGAAGATCATTTGCCTCTTTTAGCATCTGATGGTCAAAGCCATTAAAAAGCATGAAAAATAAAAGACCTACAGATTATAAAGAAAGGGATAATCTGTAACACGATTGCTTATGGAGAAAAATCCCAAGGAATATACAAAAATACTTCCTAGAACTAACTAACTAACTTGGCAAAGTGGCAGGTTATAAGATTGAAACATATTAAATATTATTAAAAATAGAAATTGGAAACTGAAACAAAATAATATGATTATGGTTAATAATAATTTCAAAATTATGAAATACTTAGGGATGAATCTATCAATATAACAGAGATACTCTGTATGCAAGGAAACTGCCAAATGTTAAGTATCTGAATCTGTTGAAAAACATTATTTTTATGGATTGAATAATAATAACAGGTGTGAAGTAACCTCAAAATGAACTATAGATTTATTGTATTCTGTGCAAAATCCCAAGGTGAATTCTTATAACATAGGCAATGATTTTAAAATATATATGAAAACCAAAGGAACTAGTATACTCAAAGCAATTCTGAAAAAAAGATTGCTGGGAGAATCACTTTACCTGGTTTTAAGACTCGCTGTATAGCTACGGTAATCAAGACGGTGTGGTATTGGTAAAGAGAAGAACCATCATTCAATGGAACAGAATAAAGTATCGATAAACAGATATACGCATATACAACTGATTTGTTGACAAAAGGACTAAGGCAATTCAGTGGAGAAAGACGTTCTAACGGTGCTGGAACACTTGGACAACTACCCACACACAAAAGTAGCTTTATTCTACTCTCTAAGGGAGTTGGGGGAAATTGGAAGGGGAAGTGAACCATGAGAGACTATGGACTCTGAAAAACAATCTGAGGGTTTTGAAGGGGAGGGGGGTAGGAGGTTGGGGGAACCAGGTGGTGGGTATTAGAGAGTGCACGGATTGCATGGAGCACTGGGTGTGATGCAAAAATAATGAATACTGTTATGCTGAAAATAAATAAAAATTAAAAAATTTTTTTTAAAAAGTAACTTTATTCTAAATCTCACAAGTTACACAAAGCTAACTCAAAGTGATCATATACTTAAATATAAAACAAAACATATCCAACTTAAAAGAAAACAAAGAAAATATCATCCTTCCTGGTGTAAAGAGTACGAAACACTAACATCAACAGCATGACACATTAAAGCCGATAATAAAATAGACTTTGTCAAAGCTGAAACTGCTTGCTCTGGGAAAAGCTTATGGAGACAATGAAAAGACAATCTAGAGACAAGGAAAAAGCACTCTGAAATTATGTAAGTGACCTTTTTGTATTCAGAAAAAATAATTTTTAAAAACTACCAAAATTCAAAAGTAAACAATAATCTAACTTTTAAATGAGCAAAAGTGCCAAGTCAACGCTTCTCCGAGAAGTTATATGGATGATAAATGACCACATGAAAAAATACTCAATGTCACTAGCAATGTGAATTCAGGACCACAATATAATCGTGATGATAATAGGGATTCAAACCTGCTGTGTAACTGTTAGAATGGCAATATAAAAAATAAATACCGGAAAGACCACAGATGGGGATGTGGAGAAATGGGTCACACAAGTTACTGATGAGAAAGAGAAACAGCACCCCCACTCCGAAAAACAGGTGGGCAGTTCCTTGTATAAATGCAGCTTACCATGGGACCCAGCCATCCCACAGCCAGTTATGTGTAAGAAGATAGATTCCCACAAAACTCTGTCCATGGACGTTTATAGAAATGCTATTCATAATTGCCCCAATGTCCTTCAACAGGTGAGTAGATAAACAAATGCAGTGATTCCTTGCAAGGGAGAGCCAAGGGCACTCTGCCCAAAATGTACCACAATGGCATCTTGGTCATTTCGAATTGAAACTATTTGGGGAACAGCCAGACAAGGACCCTCAGACTCTCCTCTGTCCCCCTGAAGGCAGGGAAGAGATCTCTCATGTGAAAAATACCCTCCTTTATCAAGAAGTCAAAAGCATTCTCAGCACCAAATATGAGGACCTTATAGTCAAGAAACCAGTAAAAACAAGCCTTGTTATTTTTTTTTTTTCTAATCTACTACCTCAGTCTAAATTTTGCCTAGAATTCCTTACTAAGCAGAGCCCCCAAACACCTGTTTTCTTTATCCTATCAATTCCTCACACATCTATTGTCTCTGTATCTAAAATGGATTAAAAACCATATACTATGGTTCTTTCTTTAGGTTTCATTTTAATTTGGGGGGCCCCTGCTCAGGTAATATTTTTATTTTCTTTTGTTCATCTGTCTCCTATAAATTTACTTCTTAGTCCAGCTGGAAGACACTGAAGGAAAAAACAATTTTTCCTTCCCTATCCATACAATGGGTACTCTATCACAATCAAAAGAAATAACTGATATGTTAAGCAACTGAAATGGATCTCAAAAGCATTATTCTAAATAACACTGTATATGATTCCAAGGAGAACAGATCTGTGTTCAGCAGCGTCAGGCACAGTCTGACTGTGAGTACGTCTCACTGGGGACAGAGGTATATTTGGTGGCGATGGGCTTATTCTGTACCCTGCTTTTAATGGTAGTTACGTAAGTCTGTACATCTTTCATAATTTACTGAATTGTACACAAAAAGTCCATTTTATTGCATATTAATTTAAGCAATTGAATTTAAACACTCCTCTTATGAAACAATCCTTTTCCTATGGTCACTTTAAGAATTCTGGATAAACAGTCATATGTTGCCCTTGGAATGGTGATTGTCAGTAAATGGCTACTTTGCATCTTTCTATATGCTTATTGAATAAATATAGTAAGAGTTTCCTATAAAATGATACAGGAGAATCTAACATCTACACTGCCTCAACAGAGGTCACTTATTATGAATGAGTAGGGTCTGAAATAATAAGATTTTGCTCCAGTTAATTAAACACCTTCTTGCAGGCTGGAAATTTATTTATTCATTCATTTATTTATTTATCTATCTATCTATCTATTTATTTATTTATTTTTTCTGATACGCTAATACCGACATTGAATTCTAACTCAGGCATCAGGCCTCTCATCTTTCTATCAAATAGCTCTGCTAATTGGTGAAGTTCCCTCTCCCCCATCTGCTGTGCTTGTAACTCCCAGCATTTTATGAGAAAGCGACACTGTTGTCTTTCTTGTTAACAGTTAATAAAGCACAGAGAACCCCAGAGAAGACAGTCTGAGTCCCGCGCACAGAGAATCCTCAGGATGGTGGAGGTTTAGGGCCGGCTGCACTCCAGAATGAACCGTTCCCCTGCACTGTCCTGGTGCTGCCCCGCACGATCCCCTCTGCCTCCATCAGGCCTGCCCCCCCACCAACCCCCACCCCCGCCCAGGCTTCTCCCTTTCCCAAGCACCAGGCACCCGGTCCCTCCCTCCATGGTGGCTGGCCACATTTCCAAAACAAAACACAGCACAACATGCAATAAGCTGGTTCCTCCCCTGTCCTCTCACCTGTTTGTGGCCCATCACTTCCCAGCTGTCCAGCATCTGAAGATGGACATCCAGAGGGGTCCACGTGGAAGCGGAAGGGCAGAGGGCCCCCTGTGGGATCCCAACAAAGAAGAAATGGAGGAAGAGGTAAGCCTTACATTGCACACATTTGGGGGCTGTTTGAAAAAAAAAAAATAAAGAGAACGTTCACACTTCTATTAATACTCTGCTACAAGCTAGAATTTTTTTTTTTTTTAAGAGGCAGAGAGAGGGGTGGGGTGGGGGTGGAGCCTGGAGGGACAGAAGGAGAGGGAGCGAATCTCAAGCAGACTCATGTCCAGCAGGGACCTGACACAGGGCTAGATCTCACAACCCTGAGATCATACCCTCACCCGAAATCAAAAGTCCAGGGCTAACCAAAAAAGTCACCCAGGAACCCCTGTAAATTCATAATTTTTCTTATACAAATAACAAAACAAAACATATCCTCTTTCCTGATATGAATTGTGTCCACAAGTTCTCTTTTCTATTATTTCCTGTCTCTGGATGTGATTTGCTTCAGCGGAGGTCAGAGAAGAGCATGGGGAGGGGATAGGACTCACCGCCTCCCGTTCCCTAGAGAAGAGTCTGTGGTGGAGAGCTGATCAGGGGACGCAGCTGCAATTAGGGGCAATATTTGGTGGCCATTAGGTCGGTGCTGACTCAAACACAGCAGCGCCGAAGGCATTATCAACTGCCTATTTGTCGCCCATAACAATGTCCCATAATATTCATAATTAGAAGGACCTCATTAAAATCAGACTGTACAGTGATATGTGGCCTCGGGGTTTTCTTCACTGTGGAATACATCCGCTGCTCGTTGTTGACTGACATCAGGAACGTGCTATCTGGCATAAATGACACAGTTCCGAGTTTAGGTAAAGTTCCAGAAAAAATCAATCCAAAGCCGTACTCTGATTCCGTATTTCCAAGTATCCCCAAATGCCCCTCTTTTTTGCCTTGTGCCACAGCACATCAGTTTCTCCTTTTGCCCACCCTGTCTGTCCCTTGGCATTCTGTCTTCTCTGCCCTTCTGTTAACACCATGGTTCTCGGTCCAGCTGCTCTCACCTGCTGGGGTGGGGGGTGAAAACCCAAGAGGCTGATTTAGTTTTTCTCAGTAATCCGGACAGAGTTGTGTTGCTGGCGTCTGTAAGCCAGCCCCGGAGCGCAGGATGCTGGCTCTGCAGGGACCTTAATAAAGAGCAAGGCATTGCTCAGACCGCATATAAAATCCATGCACACCCAGCAGTAATACAGGTGAACGTGTGCTTATACTTGTCGACTGAGAAACTAGGCAGAGCCAAAATAAAATGGAAGTGTTTATTTGGGGTCTGAGAATCAAACTCTGGGAAGCACAGACAGAGGTAGCCACCCAAATTGTGTCCCACTTGGGAACAAAATTTGTGGCTTTTCTTTTTCTTTTAGATTTATTTATTTATTTGACAGAGATCACAAGTAGGCAGAGAGGCAGGCAGAGAGAGGAAGGGAAACAGGCTCCCTGCTGAGCAGAGAGCCCATGCAGGTCTCGACCCCAGGACCCTGGGATCATGACCCCATCCGAAGGCAGAGGCTTTAACCCACTGAGCCACCCAGATGCCCCAAAAGTCGGGGCTTTTTAAAGACAAAGGGAATGCTAGTGTGTGTTGTTGATGAGGAATTGTGATTGGTGTTGGTGGCAGAAAGCTAATCTTTGCTAAAAAGAACCACCTGCTAAGGCTCTCACTAAGCAAAAGTCTACCACTGGTGAAATTTGTGAGACTGCCTCCAGAGTTCTTAGAATATTTTTGGTTTGGCCGTGTTAAAAAGTTCGTGGTCTCATAGGTGAGGACTTGCCCAAGACCCACCTCCTTCATGGCCTCCTGGCTCCATTTTAAAAACCCTTTACCTAGTAAATCCAATTTCTTTTTTTTTTTTTTTTCTTTCCTCTCTTTTTAAAAAAATTTTATTTTATTTAAATTCGATAATTAACATATAGTGTATTATTAGTTTCTAAAGTAGAGTTCAGTGGTGAATCCATTTTACTTCATCTGATACCTAATTATCAGAACCACACTCCACACGTTTCTGTATAAACACAACATATCTGTCCAATTTCTTTTCTTTTTTTTTTTTTTTAAGATTTATTTATTTATTTGACAGAGATCACAAGTAGGCAGAGAGGCAGGCAGAGAGAGAAAGGAGGAAGCAGGCTCCCCGCTGAGCAGAGAGCCCAATACGGGGCTCGATCCCAGGACCCTGAGATCATGACCCAAGCCGAAGGCAGAGGCTTAACCCAATGAGCCACCCAGGTGCCCTTCTGTGCAATTTCAATCGACTGAATCTTCCATGAATGCAAATACGACAAAAATTGAGGAAAATCTGTACCTTGTTTTATTACAAAATTACAACCAAAATTGTAACCACTCTTGGTCACGACATTAGAATAGAATCACATCGCTAGCAGAAATACCTTCCAGCTACGTGTCTGGATGTCTGTGCTGCTCTGGTACAGTGCCTGACCTGGTTCTACGTTTACCAAATTTCATCTCCTTCTCTTCCCTGTCAAACAGCTAACCTGATTTCCCAGCCTCCCAGGACTCAGGCAGGGTGTGTGGGCACTTCTCACCAACACCTGTCGTCCCTGGGTGTTGAAAGACAGGTGTGTCTTTTCATCAGCTCTCCTGCTGGCTCCTGGCCAGAGGCAGAAAAGTGCAGTGAAACTGAGGCCTGGGCACTTGGAAACCAGGAGGCACAAGAGGCTTATGAGCCTACACAACCACATGGAGTGTCTTTGACCTTGGAGAGAAACCAACCTGCCTCCTTTTAAGCTACTGTGATTTAAGGGACCAGTACTTAGGCACTTGGTATAACTAATCCTTTTGAACCTGAAAAGCAAGCATCAGACTAATTCACTATGTCTTCTAGGGTAGCAGTGTTTTGCCATTTGCATGTAAAATTATGCACTATTTTTTTTAAATTACTTTCATGTTCTATTTCCTTTGTACTAGAATTAAGTAATTATGTATTTTTAAAGTTTGCTCTTACATAGTTTATATTATCTCTGATTTCATTTCAGAAAAAATAAATGGGGTGCTACATATATTTCTTATGAACATAGATAGTATGAATGAATCAAAATCCTATACAGCCCTGTTTTCTCCTATGGTCATCTCATGGCTGATTTAGGTAACTCTCTCATTTAGACTGGCCACTGAGGTGGTCAGCAAGCAGGTGTTTGCAAGACCAGCCCTCCTTCTGAAATAAATATTAAAAGCACAATTTAACCTCCTGAGGAAGTAGGATATGACTCCTGACCACTTAAATGTGGGCTGTGCCTTAAGTTTCTCTTCCAAAGAGCAAACTAAGCATGAGGGTAAAATAAAGGGTAACTTGCAGTGACAAAACCTGAAAGCACTCTCTGAGCCAGATGACCAGGGATAAGGCCAACTGTAGTAAGTCACGCTGATCACCCCATTCATGATAGGAGGTGACAGGAATGGCAATCTACCATGTGTGGGCTTCCTCCCCCAAACCCCTAAGCCCAGTGGGCTCCCAAGAAAAAGAAAAGACAAACCACAGTGGAGGGATTTTCAACATGACATGCGATATGCACTCTTGGTGTCAAAGTCACCAAACACAGAGAAAATCCGAGAAACTGCTATAGTCTAGAAGAGCCTGAGGGAACATGGTGACTAAAGGTGGTGTGGCATGTCCAGTGGAACTCCAGAAGAGAAAGAGGACATGTAATAACAACCAAAGAACAGGGCGCCTGGGTGGCTCAGTGAGTAAAAGCTTCTGCCTTCGGCTCAGGTCATGACCTCAGGGTCCTGGGAATGAGCCCCGCATCAGGATCTCTGCTCATCGGGGAGCCTGCTTTTCTCCCTCTCTCTGCCTGCCTCTCTGCCTACTTGTGATCTCTGTCTGTCAAATACATTAAAAAAAAAAGAAAAGAAAACCCTTAAAAAAAAAAAGAAATCTGAATAAAATAGGGTCTTTATTTAATAATAAGGGATCAATATTTATTCATTACTCAGAAAAAAGGTATTGTCCAAAGGTAAGGTATCAGTAACAGAAGAAAGTGGTTGTGAGGTCATACAGGAGCCAGTTGCACTGGCTTTGCAACTTTTAGGTAAAACTAAAATTATTCTAAAATTTAAATAGTGTACTCGAAAAAATCTTGCCCTTTCTCCATTTTTGGTTCCTTTCCTCTACTCCTGTTTATCTGTTAATAGTTAAATCTCCACCCAGTAAACAGGGCACTCTGGATAAGCTATAAAACTTAACCCTTCACGCTACTCCATGGCTTGAAATTCCTGTCAAATCTATAATCGCATTGTCTTTTTTTTAATTAATTAATTAATTAATTTATTTATTTATTTATAATCATATATTTTTATCCCCAGGGGTACAGGTCTGTGACTCGCCAGGTTTACACACTTTACAGCACTCACCATAGCACATACCCTCCCCAATGTTTTTTTTTTTTTTTTTTAAACACATTTCATCTTCTGTCTTTTGTGGTAAGAAAATATTTTCTTATCTGAATGATTACCATGTCCTTCAAGCTGCTGCCTTAGTCATTTTCCCACATTGGAATAGATTAGTCTTATTAAATATTGATGTGGGGGCGCCTGGGTGGCTCAGTGGGTTAAGCCGCTGCCTTCGGCTCAGGTCATGATCCCAGCGTCCTGGGATCAGAGTCCCACATCGGGCTCCTTGCTCGGCAGGGAGCCTGCTTCTCCCTCTGCCTCTGCCTGCCACTCTGTCTGCCTGTGCTCGCTCTCTCTCCCTCTCTCTCTCTCTCTAAAAAAAAATATATATATATCTATATATATGTATCGATGTGTATTGCTTCTCCTGTTTGGGAAAGCCTTAATACCTGACCCAGCCCAGGCCGGCTTTCCTCCCTACTGGCCCACCGTCTGCTCAAAGTGATCCCATTGTGAGGCCGGCCAGAGCTCTGCTTTCTCATCTTGAGATTGCAATGATGGCAGTCTCTCTGTCGGGATCTCTTCTCTTTCTAATTCCATAGATTTTTACTCCCAAAACTTCCCACTCTGTAAAAAAATAAAAAATGAAAAAAATTTTCCATGTTCCTAGCAAAAAAATAGCATAACCCTTTTCTTTTCTCATAGCTCGTACATTTTTATCTTCCTTTAATGTAGCAACGTTCATATTTTCTCATTAAACTATGCTTATTGAAGTCTGATTGTGTCTTACAATTTCCCAATGTACCCTACACATAAAGGGTGTCTAATAAATGTTTGTTGAAAACACGTCAAGAGGTAATAATTAAATGGGTTAATAGTGGAAATTCCAATAACCTGTGCTTATTATTTTATGACCTCCTATATTTTGGTATATTTTCCAAAAGTCTTAAATAGGAATTTGCCAATTTAAAATTAGAAATAACAATAAATCTCTTATAAACTCAGTTTTAACCTGTGTGATGTCAAGCATATTTCTTGAACTTAGCCATAGGTTCTATGTTGGTGGATGAAGACAGTGAGGGGGCAGAAGAGAGGTGGGCACGGGGAGTAAATGCAGAGTGAAACCATATGAGGTGAATAAACCATAAAACAGACTAAAAGATGTTACCAAGCATATTGATACCTGAAAGTTCCTTCTCCGTTACTTTTACTCAATTATATTTGCATGGACTCTACTGAAGATGATGGATATGACAGAAGATCCTAGAACACATCCCTTGTCTCTATCAATATATTTTTGTGTGTTATTAGAAAGCTGTAATTTGATATTATCTCATTCAAAATTCCTTCTATCAATAACCATTTAACACACTTTGGAAAACTAGGCTCTAAGGTCATAGCCAATTTCAATGTATAGAAATGACTTTGATGTTGACCAAGACAACACCATGGTGCTTCCCCCCACCCCACAAACAAAGTAACAATTTCAAATGGATACAAAAGTTTTGTCTTCAGTTCTCTTCTTGGCAGAAATTCTCTTAGAAAACATCAAAATCCTGATGAATCGTTAGGAATGTTCCCAGTTATAATACTGTTGCATAAAAAGTGTTTGGGAATATTATTAATTCAAATGGAAATCCTTTGTTCAGTGAAACAGAAAATGCTCTTGATGAACTAGCATTTGGCCTGCAAACCCACGCTGGCCCCAGGAAAAGATGTGATGTGTTTAAAGTCCCCTAATGTTTGTGGTGTCAAGAGACAAGTTATTTTGTTTCTTTGACCTCAGAATCTGATGGCAGTTACCTTTCCAATATTTTGTTTGTTATTATGCATAACATATCTGCAATGTACTGGTTTGGGGAGTTGACATTAATATGGGTATCTCAAACCTGATACAATTAAAGTAGGCTCACTGAAGAAAACTGGTGCCCACAGATAAAAGGGAAAAATAAAATAGGCTTGATTTTCCATTAAAATAAAAAGCCAGGTGCATGACCACAAATGAATTGCATCCTTCTGTTTTCCTTCCAGAAGTGCACGTACAAAAATCCTGCTGATTTTCAATAATTCTAGCACAACAGAGGTTCCTGGAAACTTCCAAAGAGCATAGGCAAGTTCTAAGGGCAGGTGGGGCGATAATCATGATTCTACTTCAATGAACTTGTTCTTTCCTTGGTGCTGCCCACACCACATGGAAATCTCATTTGAAAGTTAGTGAGCCCATGCTGTTCTGGCATTAGGGGAGCATACATTGCAACCTGGCCCCCCTTTTTAAAGAACCACATTTGCTACTGAAAGAGAAACTGGAAAACTTTGAGAGTAAGAGCCTGCATATGTAATAAAAGAATATGGATCCTGCTGCTATAGGAAAATTGCTATGATTTCTTTCCTTAACCAGATGCTCAGAGAGAGTGAGAGAAAAAGCGAGGGGGCTGAAACCTATTTCTTTACCCTTTATATAATCTGATGGAAGAACTGGGTTATTCTACTTTGATACGCTCCATGTGATCGCACATGGGACTTAGCGAAGTGAAATCTCAGAATCTCAATCTCAGAAGAGTCTCAGAAAAAATCGCTCCTGCAGGACAGGCATGGTGTGAACTTGTCCATCCAACAGAGGAGTTTTGACAAACAGTAGGGACAGAGGACAGTGGTTTATGGCAATGGGTGCAGAGCTGATGTGCAAGCACTTCTACACTCCTTCTCCCTCTCAAGATGCTAACCCCCATGATGGCTTGATTTAAAATCACCGGAAGATTTTCTTAGTCCTGTCGTGCACCATCTCTCTTTCTTCTGAAAGGATCAGAATTCTTCCTTCCTTCCTTCTCCCCGTCCTCTCTCCTGCCTTCCTTCCATCTCTGTCTCTTTCTTCCTCCTTCTCTCGCTTTCTTTCTCTTTTTCTTCTCTCTTTCTTCTCTCTCTCTCTTCCCCTCCCTTTCTTTGCCTCTCCTTCTGAACTATCTAACTCATGTGTGTGTTAACAGAAAATCTCCTTAAATATGATATATATGGGTAATGTTGGTAATTCTATCTGCTAAGCTAAACTTAGCATTGATCTACAAAAAGAACAAATAAAGCCCAAAGTTATTATAAGAGAGGAAATAACAAAGATTAGAGCAGAAATAAATGAAATTCAGACTTAAAAGACAACAGAAAAGATCAAGGAAACTAAAAGCTGGTTCCTTGTAACGATAAATTAGCAAACATTTATTTAACTAGATTCATCAAGAAAAGGAGAGTACTGATAAAGTTGGAAACAAAAGAGGAAATATAACTGATACCACAAAAATACAAACCTAGCCACTATTATAAACAATTATAAGCTAACAAATTTGACAAACTAAAAGAAATAGAAAATTTTCTAGAAACATATAACCTACCAGGATTAAATTATAATGAAACAGAAAATTTGAACTGACCAATTACTAGCAAGTACTTTGAATCAATAATCAAGAAGCTCTAAACAAGCAAAAGTCCAGGATCAGATGCCTTCACTGGTGAATTTTACCAAACAACCAAAGAATTAGTACCAATCTTCCTCAAACTCTTCCACACAGTAGAAGAGGACACTCATTTCCCAAACTCATTTTGCAAAGCCAGGCTTACCCTGATACCAAACCCAGACCAAAATGAAGCAAGAAAATAAAATTACAGGCCAATATAGTCCAATGAACATAAACCAATTTCAATGCAGCAGAAAGAACATACACCATGCTCAAGTGGGATTTTTTCCAAGGGAGGTAAAAACAGCTCAACAGTCCCAAATCAGTCAAAGTGATATACTGCATTAACAAAATGAAGGATAAAAATCACATTATCATTTCACTCCATGCAGAAAAGGCATCTGACAAAGTTCAACATTTCTGATACAAATTCTTAACAAATGGGTATAGAGGGGGCATATCTCAACATAATAAAGGTCACTTATGACAAGCGCATCATCCTCAATGGGGAAAAGCTGAGAGCTTCTCTTCTAACTTCAAGAGCAGAAGAAGGAAGCCCCTTCCCTCACCTTTATTCAACATACTGCTGGAAGTCCTAATTAGAGCAATTAGCAAAAAGAAAAAGGGAAAGAAAGAAAGAAAGAAAGAAAGAAAAGAAATCCAGGGGCACCTGGGTGTCTCAATGGGTTAAAGCCTCTGCCTTCAGCTCAGGTCATGATCCCAGGGTCCTGGGATCGAGTCCTGCATCAGGCTCTCTGCTCGGCAGGGAGCCTGCTTCCTCCTCTCTCTCTGCCTGCCTCTCTGCCTACTTGTGATCTCTGTCTCTCAAATAAATAAATAAAATCTTTAAAAAAAGAATAGAAAAGAAATCCAAATTGGAGACGAGGGAGTACAAATGTTACTATTTGCAGATGATGTATATTATATACAGAAAACGCTAAAGACCGTAACAGAAAACAGTTATAATAAACAAATTTAGCCAAGTTGCAGGATACTAAATCAATACACAAAAATCTGTTGCATTTTTATACACTAATAATAAACTATCAGGAAGAGAGATTAAGAAAACAATCATGTTTACATTTGCATCAAAAAGAACAAAATACTTAGGAACAAATCTTATCATGTGCCCTGGTTTCAAACTATATTACAAAGCTTTAGTAATCAAAATGGTATGGAATCGACATAAAAACAAAAACATAGATCAGTGGAATAGAACAGAGAGCCTAGAATTAAACCCACGCATATATGGTCAATTACTTTATGATCTTTTCAATAAATGGTGCTGGGAAAACTGAAGAGCCACATGCAAAAGAATGAAACTGGACCACTGTTGGAACACAACCGGTTCCTCACCAATGTGACTGGGATTGTGTCCGATCCTGGGAGAAAACTCTAGGAGATAGAGAGCAGGAGTTTTCCTGGGCCGACACCCAGAATAAACAGGGGAGGATCCTGGAGTGCTTACACGTCCTCCTTTAGATGGATCTGTCAAGTGTAGGGAATCCTTAACTTGCTCTTGTCATTTAAAGTTAAGAGATAATCGTTGTTGTTCACTTGTCTCACTTGATTGCCTGCATGTAGCCCACATCCCACAGTAACCCACGTCCCACACGCAGTTCACATCGTGCACATACATCTATATCCTGTTTGTAACTGGATCTTATGTAAAGTATAAAAGAGGTGATTGTAAGAAATAAAGTCATCGACTGATCATCAGTCCGTAGTCCCCCCTTATCTCAGCTCCGATCACCAGGATCCCCACATCGCGAAGGTGACAGACTACTATCTAATACCATACACAAAATTACATTAAAAGAACACATAACTCAAAATGAATTAAAGACTTGGATGTAAGGCCTGAAACCATAAAAATACTAGAAGTAAATGTAGGTGGTAACCTTAACATAGATCTTGGTGGTGACTTTTTGACACTGACACCAAAAGCAAAAGCAACAAGAACACAATTAAACCAAAAAGCTTCTGAACACCAAAGGAAGCCAACAGAATGAAAAAACAACCTATTGCATGGGAGAAGATATTTGCAAATCATATCTCTGATAAGGAGCTAATATTCAAAATATTCAAAGAACTCTTAGCAAAAATACAATCAATTAAAAAAAGTCAGAAGATCTGAATAGACATTTTCCCAAAGGCATAGATGGCCAATAGGTACATAAAAATGATGTCCAACATTACTAATCACCATGGAAATGCAAATCAAAAACACAACGGCTATTTTCAAAAAAACTAGTAAGTGTTGATAAGGATGTGGAGAAAAGGGAGCCCTTGTGCACTGTTGGTAGGAATGTAAATTGTTGCAACCACAGTAGAAATACACAGTTTCCTCAAAAAAATAGAAGAAGGAATTCCACTTCTAGGCATGTTCAGTGAAGCATTATTTACAGTAGCCAAGGTATGGACACAATTCGGAGGTCCATGGATGAAGGAATGGATAAAGAAACTGGTCTACACACACACACACACACACACACACACACACACAGGAATACTACTCAGCTCCTAAAAAAAATTGAAATCTTATCATTGGCAACAACATGGGTAAACCTTGAGAGCATTACACTAGGTAAGTTAAGTCAGGCAGGGCCAGACAAATATCATGTGATCTCTCTTATATGTGGAATATAAATATATCTCAATTTAATTTAAATATATCTAAATTTAACATATCTAAATTTGCATGGATTTATATATTTATTTATATAAATACAAATACATATATAGGAATCAAGCTCATGATCACAGACAACAGATTATTGTTTGCCATAGGACAAGATGGGAGGTAGGAGAAATGTGTGATATTTTTTAAACTTAAATGAATTGAACTTAAAATGTACTGTTTTCATTTTCATCCTTTACTGGAATCTAATAGACTCAAGCAAAGTCTAGACATCCATAGATTCCCAAGCAACCAATGAGTAAATGTAGAGAACAATTTCAAATGTCAATGAGGTCTCCAGCAGGAAGATGGAGCTACAGACATGGGGGCATAGGGCTGCCAGGCAGCCTCACAGAGCTTTGGACTGTGAGGAGAAGGGTCACTGTGGTGGCTGAGGGGGTGTCAAAGGCAGAAGATGACCAAAGAAACATGCCTTGAAGAGATCCTTCAGTACAGTGCAGAAGTCATAAAGAAACAAATGAAAAAGAAATAGAGACTAGCCAGACATTGGCAAATGTCAGTCTGTCCTACCTACACTGTACCAAATTATCACTAACAATTCTAAGTTGCTGAAAAATTAGAGATAACAACAGTGTTGGTTTTAGTCTTGGAAAATGAAAATTCCAAAGTGAGAGGAGAAGAGGATATCCTTTCACAGATGAGAAAATAATGTTTCTACCTCGTACTCGTCTGTTATGTATATTGGAAGAAAAACTTACTTTGTAGTAGAAAGAATGAACTTCTCAGACCCAAGAGTTCAGTGACTCCCTCTGGAGAAAACTCCAGCAGTAATGGTGCTGCTAGGGATTTACTTGTTAAGGATTAACAAGTTCCTCTTTACTTGTTAAGGATTAGTAAATTCCTCTTTAGGAAGCCGACCTTCCAGGACAAGGAGATTTATTCTCAATAGAACGGAGAATATCTGCTGTTCCTCAGGACAGACTTGGATTTGATTTTGCATCTTCTAGTTCAGGTGAAGAAGAACCTGGATGTTCATCTCACTCTTCTCAGAGCCCTGCTCAGTCAGTTAAGTGTCTGACTCTTAATTTCAGCTTAAGTCATGATCTCAGGGTTACAGGATCAAGCCCTGCATTGGGCATGAGCCTTGCTTAGGATTCTCTCTCATTCTCCCTCTGCACAACCCGCCCCCACCCCCGCATGCACTCTCTCTAAAAAATAAACACACACACAAAAACAAACAAAAACAAACAAGCAAGCAAACCTGTATCTGCCCACCTGAATTTAAAAGAAGGTCTTACCTATCTATGTAAATATGTTACATTGGGTGACTTGGAACCAATCATTTGACAGAAGAATCTTCAGAATTGGATAAAAATTAGACTTTCATATCAACTAGGGCGTATATACTTCTTGAAAATGTAGAACAAATGAATGTCAATGGAACAAGGACCGAGCTGACTCGTCACCCAAGCTAATCCTCCCCAGAAGGATTAAATCACTAAATCATGTCATGTTAGTGTCTAACTCCAAACAAACTAAAACGAAGCATAGAGATGCAAAAGGAAGAAAACAAAGAAAGACAATCTAACAGAGAAAGGAAATCAAAGTCTATATTAAGGCATTAAGGGAGCAAAAGTGAAAAGTAACAACGAGCAGACACTATTTCAAAAAAAAAAAAAAAAGTGGACAGGTCTGTCAGTTCAAGCATTGCTAACAATTTCAGTTTGACACTGGATGTTCACCTCACTCTACTCCGGCAAAATGAAATGAGCAAGTATTCTAAAAAAGAAGAAAGCGTCAAGACTTTCGAGTCTGGAAGGAGCGTCTACGAATCAAGTACTTTGGGGAATGACTCCGATGACTTCTCCTGGCCCAGAAAACATTTGCGAATTCATTCAAAATCTTACCACCTAAAGTGAGTAAGCCTGGCGATTCACAGACCTGTACTCCTGGGGCTAATAATACATATATGTTAATAAAATTAAAAAAAAAACATAAATACAATACAAATACAAAATACAATACAATACAAAAACCAAAACCAAAACCAAAAACTCACCAGTTAATCACCCAAGGGCCCAATGGCTAAGACTTGATCTAAAGGAGCATGAAAATGTATCAAATAAAAAGACTGAGCGTGGGATATTGGGAGTGATCAGTGCAGGCCTGAGCAGTGGCATTTCTCAGAAGTTCTCTACAGGACCCTACAGAATCCTACAAGTAACCCATAACCCTTTAAAAATATCTTTTAAAAAGACTCAGACTTCTTTGTGCTAAAGAAGTTGAAAAGGCAAAAATGCATAAATCAGAAACAGATACATGGAGATTAAAAAGAAATTTGACTAGGAGAAATCCAAATGTTAACTCGTAAATCAGCATATTTGATAATACTTATCCATATTATCCATCCTGCAGCATCCCCAAAAGTCTCTAGAAAACATCTAATGAAATAACTGAACCATTCTATCTCAAAAGCATCAGAAATTACTTAGGTATATCCTGCTCAACACCGGCACTTGCTGCTTTGTTTGCAAAGTCCCACAGTCTGCAAGGCATTTTTGGATTTTAGCAAATCACTTAGGATACTTCCTTTCCTCCAGTTTGTGAAATGTAACATTTAGACTCTCTGAGCCACGCACCTATCGAGATGTTGTGTTGTCTGGGATACAGTCTCATCTCAGTGTCCCCAGCACATTTTTAGGGAAACTAGAGAGATCTGCCTTTGTGAAAATAGGCAAACAGAGAAGGATAAACCTTTCTAAACCAGAAAACCCTTACCACCCCACCACCAAGACATGCACCTCTTACCTCATCTTTGCCTAGAGGCTATCAGCAATGTCTCCTTGTCTCTTCTACTGAAAATCAGAAAACATGTTTTTCCTCCAAAAAAGAATAAAGAAAATCCAGCAGTGTCTTTACGTAAGAATAGGTCCACAGCCAGTGTGAACTGGTAGGAAGACACACTAGCATTGAAACTGGAAAGAGGGGATCCCTTTTATAGATTTATGTTTCTTGAATTCTATTTTCAAGAAGATAAAAGTCTCTAAGCAGAGTTCTTAAAAAAAAATACAATGAAGCTTTTTTTGGGGATGCCATTGAAATTCATCCCACCACCACCCCCCATTCCTCAAAGAGAGATTCTGTGAGAGAACACAGGTGGGTAACACTATTGCCTACCATATTCTCTAGACTGAATTCTATAGATCATGCACATTACTTCAAAACTGTACTTAAAAGATGATTTTAAACCTTTCATGGATTTAGGCTATTTTTCTTTTGAATAATGAACGTCTCCTGAAGCACTGCCATAGTTTAAATTTATTTTAATGCTCCAAATCCTTAATTTTAACTGAAACATAGCTTATACAACTGTTTTGGGAAGTAACAGTGATTACTAAAATGAAGATGTTTTAAATACAAGCTCTTAGAAACCTTATTTTTCCTTGAAGTGAGATATTTAAAGTGAATGATGTTTGGAGATAGAATGGGAATCTTTTGAAACTCTGTACTGCAATATTAGGGCAAAATTAATAAATTAATAAATTAATAAATTTCATTGTGTGTTATATTCTTTGTCTGTGGGTCCCTCATCACTGTGTCTAAGATGATCTGGGCTCCCGTAACAAAATGCATGGACTGGTTGGCTTATACCAGAGAAACTTATTTCTCATGATTCTGGGGGCTGGGAGTGCACAATCAGGCAAGGTTCTGGACGCTTCGGTTTCTGGTGAAAGCCCTCTTCCGGGCTTGCCGATGGCTCTGTCTTCATAAGACACTGCTCTATCTTCATAAGACACTTCCGTGCTGTGTGCTCTCAGGAGCCCAGCAGGATACTCAGTATCTCTTCCTATAAAGACTCCAATCCTATCGAACCAGGCCCGTCCCTTTGGCCTCACTGAACCTTCATTATTACTTCCTTACGCCAAAAACAGCCACACTAGAAGTCGGTATTTTGTGGAGGGTGGGGAGCGCCGGCGACAAACCTTTAGTCCATAACAGAGATGCTGATCAGAGAGCTTAGGTAGGCTTGGGAACTGGTGTAGGACAACCACTGATCCAAGACCCTAACGTAAGATCTAAGTGTCTGTCATTCAAAGTGATCCCTCAGCAAAAATGAGGAATTACTCTACCAAGGCTTTTTAAGATACTGCCCTTATTTAGTAAAAAGATTTCCAATATGAAATATTTGAATGCCGAGGACTTTTGAATTTGTTTTATATAAAGATTTTGTTCAAGTAATGAGAGGGGATTCATTCAAATTAGAAAATTGATACCCTATATATGTATATATATATATATACCTTCTTAACCATTTAAGCTATTATAGTCTATTTATTCTTAAAGAGTAATACAGTTGTGTATGGGATTAAAAACAAAGCAAAACAAACAAACAAAACCCCAAACAAAGACCATGGTCCACCCCGTGAAGAAGCTTCCACGTCCGCCTGTGGCTTCCATTCCGAGCTCCGTTTCTGAACTCTGATGGCCCCACTCCACTTTGGATGCCTCCCACCTGCATTCTGCCTCTTTCTCTGGTTTCACTTGACTTTAAACTCACTCCCTCATGGGGCGCATGGGTGGCTCAGTTGGTTAAGTGGCTGCCTTCACTTAGGTCATGATCCTGGGTTTCTGGGATCAAGTCCTGCATCAGGCTCCCTGCTCAGCAAGGAACCTGCTCTCTCTCCCTCTGCCTGCCGCTCCCTCTGCTACTGCCCTCTCTCTCTCTCCCCATCACTGTCAAATAAATAAAATCTTAAAAGAAAAAAATAAATAAATAAACTCCCTCCCTCAGACTTCTCATAAGCATTTGTTGGTGGTGTTATTCCTATGAACTATAAATACAACCTCATCTAAAGAATCAAACAGTGCATTGTATTTGTACAAAAAGCAGAACTTGAAAAGCCTTCTCTCACTCCTCTCCATAGAAGCGTGGACACTTTGGCAGTCCCTCTTTTTTTTTTTCCCCCTTTCAAAAGCTGGGCATCTTTCAGACCTATGGTTGACCTTGCAATGCTGAGCTGGGGAGAAGAGAAACCAGGCGAGCATTGTTGCACACGGTCCCATTGCCAACCGACTCATTGCAAAGACAGCCGGCTCCACCCGCCCGTGGGAACGAGCCCTAAGATCACTTGTTTGCTCTAAATCTTCAACATTTAGTGTGGTCTCTGGCTCATAATAAATATTCTGTAAGTGTGGAGTAGATAAATAGATAAATGACAATAACCAAACAAAATGCCCAGTGGATATATTTGAGCAACTGCTTGAAAGAGCAAATCAATTATAATTTTAAGCCAAGGAAACCTCCTATTTGTTTTATTAATAACACTAAGCCGAGGGAGCTTTCTAAATTATTATAGCATGCATTATTTTACTGTATTCATTAGAATAGTACAGATTTTAAATCCTTGAGATTAAGGATTACACATTATTTTTGTCTCCTCCTCAGCTAAGCACCTGCTGCCAATGCTGGGTAGTGATTTGATAGAATAATCTTAAGCCAAATATTTAAATACCAACTTTCGTTAATGAAAGATTTCCATCCATGAATTATACTTCTATTAATATAGAGAAAAAAATGCTGATAGAAATGCTCCTACATGAACTTGGTAAAAATTTCATCTGCTCTTTTTACAAAATAAACACACACACACACACACAAACTTTTGTTAATATTATACATAGGACTTCCGGTGCACTCATGCCCGCAAATTTGGTTGCAGTCTTTATAATGTGCATCTGAGAATGAGAATCTCTTACTAAAATCAAAACAAAACAAAGACAAAGACAAAAACAAAAGCAAAGAAAGAAAAGAAACAGACTGCAAGAGATTGAGAATTCATTGTCTAACATACAGTAATCCATCTCCAGAAAATTGTCTAGTTTATCTTGTTTTATTTTTTCTCAAATGTGCTTTTTCATTTAGCTTAATTGCACTTACATTTTTTAATCTTACTTTTTAAATTGAGATATGATTGACATATAACATTGCATTTAATTTTAAAACATAATGATTTGGTATTTGTGTATATTATAAAATGACTGCCATGATACACTTAGTTAACATTCGTTACCATTTACAGGTGCAAATTATTGTTTTCTTACAATGGGAGATTTTAAGATTTACTCTTTTTTTCTTTTCTTTTTTTTTTAAGATTTTGTTTATTTATTTGAGAGAGAGAGAAAGAGAGAGCACAAGCTGTTGGGGCAGGGCAGAGTCAGAGGAAGAGGCAGGCTCCCTGCTAAGCAGAGATGCAGATGTGGGACTTGATCCCAGGGCCCAGGATCAGGACCTGAGCCCAAGGCAGAGGCTTAACCAACTGAGCCACCCAGGCACCCCCTTAACAACTTTCAATCACAGGATTCGTGTTAACTACGGTCCCTGTGCTATACCTGACATCCCCAGGACTTAGTTATCTTTTATTTATTTTATTTTTATTTATTTTTTTTTTTTAGATTTTATTTATCTATTTGACAGAGAGAGATCACAAGCAGGCAGAGAGGCAGGCAGAGAGAGAGAGGGAAGCAGGCTCCCCACCAAGCAGAGAGCCCGATGCAGGACTCCATCCCAGGACCCTGAGATCATGACGCCAGCCCAAGGCAGAGGCTTCACCCACTGAGCCACCCAGCATTTACACACATTTCTTTGTGTTTATTGGAGCTGTTTTTACACTGAGATTGTAAATATGTACGTGTGTGTGCATGTGTGCACACATAACAACAAACAGAAGAAAGAGAAAAAGAGGAATTTTTGTATGTTTTTATCCTACTGCTTAATTCAACAACATATCCTGGTGTTTCTAAGATAATACCTACAGTTCTCTGCCGTTCTTATTAGAGCCGCATAATACTCCGTCATGTGGGCTCACTCTCCTTCCTGACTGGAACAGTGCATTTCAGTTACTTACTAATTTCTATTACAGACAGTCTTGCAATACATTTATTTAAATGGCTGTGCCCTCATTTGCATTCCTGTAAAATAAATCCTTGGCCTTTTAAAGGCTCTTACTAATCACAAGTCCCCAATGAACACCCCCGCCCCAACATACACACACCCCCTGTGGTGCTGGCCCACCGCCCCCAGCGCATTTGGCCCCTCCTCTCTTCACCTTTGCCAGTGTTCCCAGCCTGGCTTATATAAACGCTGGGCCCCACTGGGGAGGCTGTGCGTGGAGGGAGGGGCACTTGGCAGTAGTTAGGGGACATTCTGACCCCTTCTTCCGTAATGATTCTATTTAAAACTTCGGTTCATTTGCTGTTAGGCCACTTTTCTCTTCCACTGGTTTCTGGAAGAACTTTGAATTCTGCTTTTCGTGCCATCTGGTTTTGACTTTGTAGTCTGTCATTGTACTCGAAGGTCAGGAAGGACATCCAAGGAGAAAGCCTTGGGTCCGGGCCGGCATTTTTCAGTTCTTCTTCTCAGACCCCTCCCAGTTGTGTAACTGGGTAATGCGAACACAGACGCAACGCGTGTTTACTGAGCACACTCAGCTGTGATCTTTTGATACAAAATGAGTCTCAAGAAACAAATAAGCAAGAACCTGTGTGTAAATGCTTGAGGAGCCTCTAACACCCACGCTCAGGAAAGAGGTGAGAGGAAGCTGGTCAAGTTTTCGTGGTTGAATTTCTGCCTGAGCATTTGAGTCTAGATATAACTGGTATGTTCTTTATTAAGAACTTACGAAGTGGGGCGCCTGGGTGGCTCAGTGGGTTGGGCCTCTGCCTTCGCCTCAGGTCATGATCTCAGGGTCCTGGGATAGAGCCCCACATCAGGTTCTCTGCTCAGCAGGGCGCCTGCTTCCCCCCCCCCCACCCCCCGCCTCTCTGCCTACTTGTGATCTCTCTTTCTCTGTGTCAAATAAATAAAAATCTTAAAAAAAACAAAAAAACAAAACAAAAAAACCCCGAACTTCCACAGTGGTTGAGGAGGGAAAAAAAACCTGATAAGTATTAATAATAGAAAACAATACAAAATAATGTAAAATTAACTGCTGATGTGTGGGTCTGAGAATCAAAGGACAGTAATGGTAATTCAATGATACTTAAATCATGAAATGTTATAAAATGAAGGAAATCACTTATGGAATGACATTTTGAAGTGAATGAGAGTTAAAAAAAAAACTTTTAAGTAATAGGCAAAATATCTTATCCATTGGTAGTACAGATTAAATATATCTAATATTAATTAATTAATTAATTAATTAATTATATTTAATAGGATTTTTTAAAAAAGCAACAGGGAAAAAAGCCTGAGTAAAAGCCTCACTGGGGCATTCCATACTTAGTCACAGACAAACTGATCTTAAATGATTCTCAAAAATCAAAGATTGATTTGATAAGAATATTTTATAATTTCTGAAAGCAACACATTATACAGAAATCAGTGGAAAGAAAAAATATATAATTTTCCTTGTACTGCTATCACAATTGCATTGAATCAGAATCTGAAAGTCCTATCATTTCCATTTTAAATAATTTTCAAAGAAGGCCAGAAATCAGAGTGGGATGTGACCCTCTCTCCTGCACTGAGTAATACAAACAGGATATGGGAAAAGGGACATTGAAGAACTCTCTCATGCCCATATATAAAAATCTCACCCTGGAGTTTTGTAGGGGGATACATTGTGTCTCTGACATGTAACCCAGACAAGAAGAGAACAGAAAAAAGAAAAAAAGAAAAATTTTCAAAAGAACCAATCCTAAATATGAAGGGAATCATTGCATTTGATGAAAAGAAAACAAATGATAACATTTTTTAAAACATTCAAGGGACAGAAAGAATTAAAATGAAACAGAAAGATTTTAAGTTGAAAGATTAATAGAAGAAAATGACAAGTCTCTGAATAATGAAGTAATATCTCAGGTATTAAAAATTGTTTTACAATGAAAGCTGCTTTTAAAAATCTTAAACTTCCAGAATGCCTGGGTGGCTGAGTGGGTTAAAGCCTCTGCCTTTGGCTCAGGTCATGATCTCAGGGTCCTGGGATGATGCCCTGCATAGGGCTCTCTGCTCAGCAGGGAGCTTGCTACCCTTCCTCTCTCTCTCTCTGCCTGCCTCTCTGCCTACTTGTGATCTCTCTCTGTCAAATAAATAAATAAAATCTTAAAAAAAAATAAAAATCTTAAACTTCCATGTGAAGCTTTGCTACATAAATGCTTCTGTGAATGACTCCGTTAACGCTGGGGTTGAGACACATTTTGTCCTATAGGCTGGGCATTATTTTTCTGCACAATATCTCATTTTTCCTTACAGTCATTCATCTTATGAAAATAAATATTTCTGTCCTCTTTTATTTACACACACACACACGCTCACTTGTACAATTCAACCTATTACTACTCTTAACGTTATCAAAACTGTGAAATGCGTAAGCCTGATGATTCATAGACACGTACCCCTGGGGCAAATAACACATTATATGTTAATAAAAATAATTAAAAAAATTATATGTGATCACTTTTACAAGATGATATGGGTGTGACTGAAGTTTTACCAAGAAGTTTATAATGGAGTGCCTTCTCTCTGTTCACTGAGACAGTGTCTCACCCTAAGCATTATCAGTGAAATTAGACAAATGTGCAAAGAGAGTTATCAGGTCATGCCTGATTTCCTCTGACAAGTCTGCACCATAAAGGGCTAGAAGCCCCAGTTCCAAGAAAGAGACAGGGGTTTGTTTCTAGACTCACATATCCCGAAGTCCAGAAGTGGGGTCTCCCAGGGATGATGAACTCTGGAGCCCCATTCCCCTGCTCTGCCATTCTGACTTGGGGTGTCTTTCTCTTAGACAGATCTGTTGCACTTCCCAGCACACACAGGCACCCAGAGAAAGAGCGGCATGTTTTAGAACAAGTCTTTATTGAGGAAGAAAATCTCTCCTGGAACCTCCTCAGTAAACTTCTTAAGACAATGGATAAAGATAGATGACTTGCAGGGCTCAGGAGCTCCCTGGCCAGGGGGGCTGGTTTAAGTTAATCCTGATTTCCATGCAGGTTTCTTCTAAGGTAAAGGACAGTGGAGCTGTGGGAGGGATGCACTGTGTGGGCAGCTGGTCCTATTTGTCACATCAAATACACTAACGTGTTTGTTTGTTAGTTAGTTTGTTTGTTTTTAGCAGAAGATGATTTATGCTAAAATTTTAGCATAAAATATTCTTTTGTTTCTATGCATTCTGAAATTTGTAACTGTGACTTGGTCATTTAATAAATCGATATATGTTGTGGGACTAGAGATACAAATTGAAATGGGGAAGTGGGAGCCGGGGAAAGCATGTCTGAAAAAACTCTTAAAAATCCCTATATATCAAGGAATAGCCTATGTCTACAGTAGCCAACTGTTCACATATGACCAGCCTGGACCACTAATTAATTACCTGACATAAATCCACGTCACCTACCTCCTGTCCTGTGAACTTCATGGATAAAATGCTTTATCATCCTTAAAAACAGATACTTTTCTTTTTAAGACTTTATTTATTTATTTGACATGACAAGTAGGCAGAGAGGCAGACTGAGAGAGAGGAAGGGAAGCAGGCTCCCCGCTGAGCAGAAAGCCTGATATGGGCTCCATCCCAGGACCCTGGGATCATGACCTGAGCCGAAGGCAGGAGCTTTAACTCACTGAGCCACCCAGGTGCCGCCTCCTTTTTTTTTTTTTTTTTTTTAAATTAAATATTTAACCTTGAAGCCAAGCCTGCTATAGTCTTTTTTGGCCAAGGCATGCATAGGTAGATAGATAGACAGATAGATAGATACATAGTCAGTCTCATAGATTGTAAAACCTTGAAAGGGCCCCATGCCAGGGAGAAGGACGCAAGACATCCTTTAAGCCAGCCTCTCAAGGACACATCTACACACACAGTAGAAATCCAGGGAAAAACTTTCCCCCAGAAATACTTGTTGTGAAAACATGTCATTGAGACAAATCTGTTGGATTCCTCTGTTTCCAGGTGTGAGCAGCCACCCCAAGGGGAGACTTCTGTATTTCTGTAAGGCCCACGCACCAGGTCTTAGAGACCACATTTCTGATTTCCCAGAGGAAGACCAGGATTCAAGCAGAATCATGAGCCCTCCTTACATCTGACCTCAACGGTGTCAGTGCGGATGTCCTATGCCCTCCCTGGGCCTCAGGGTTGCTGTCAGCTGGGGATGGTTCATTTGCTTTGTCCCTTTCCATATGACCAGCACATCACTGAGGTTTGGAAGGGGACTGGTTGGGTTTTAGCTGTGTCCTTAAGTAGGAGACCTTCTCACCTGTCACCTATGTCTGTGCCCACTTATCCTTTTTGTTTGGCATTCAAGGTCTGAGGTCTGAGGCTGTGTTTAACCCTGGACTATCCCACCAGTCTCCCCCTTGAAGAGGAAATGTTCTTTTCCACGGTGTTGAATTAAGAGGAAACGCTCTGCCCCCTTCTTCTGCATCTTGTCTAGAAGGGTGTCAACCCTCACCAGTGCTGGTCTTCCTCTCTGCAGACTTGCTGAGGAAGCCCAATTCCTGGTTTGCTCAGCTCTGGGCCAGTTTACTGGAACAAGCTCTGCTCCTCTTATTTCTTATTTATTTGTTTACTGAGGATGAGCCAAAGCGGGGTGTGGAGGTAAAGCAAATGCAGGATAATAAATCTAACTCTGGACAATAGTAAGAATTGAACTTAGAAGGATAATCAATTACGGAGTTAGAATGAGAAGATAGGTCTGTTCGATTCCAAAGCACATTGAACCACCTAGCTCACACTCCAGAGGCTTGTAAATAAAGAATCCCATTTGTAAGTGCTCAGTAGATTTGCTGACAAAATACAAGGAGAGAGTAGTCTACTAGCTGTCTTCTTTAAAAAAAAAAAAAAAAATTGTATGTTTTAATTTTGATTCCAATATAGTTAACAGACAATATTAACATTAGTTTCCGGTGTGCACTATAGTGATCTGCTAATTCTGTACATGACTCAGTGCTAACTGGCTTTATTCTGGGCTAGGGACTCTAGCTTAGTCTTAATGGGTTAACATGTATTAGGAGAGTAATGTAAAAAAGGCTAATTCCAGAAGAAAAAGAGTAGTATCAAAACACAAAGTCATCAAAACAAAACACCTCATTTGAATATCTGTGAGCAATTTAAAAGTTGAAGAATATTATGAGTACAGGATTATGGTGTAGGGAAGGACAGGGACACAGGAACCAGATGTCCTCCAGTTTCTGTATTATTCAGTTCAGACTGGCGTGACAAAACAGCAGAGGCTAGATAGCTTCAACAGAAGACTGGTATTTTCTCCTAGCTCTGGAGACTGGGATCTATGACCAGGATTCTCTCTGAGGCCTCTCCTATTGGCTTTTGGGTGGTCACCTTCTCACTGTACACAGAGCAAGCTCTTGGTGTCTCTTCTTATAAGGACTCCAATACTATTAAATCAAGATTTCACCCTTATGACCTCATTTAACCTTGACCTACTTCCAGATAGCCCCTATTTCCAAATATGGTCACATGGGGATTAGGCTTGGACATATGAATTCTGGGGGGGACATGATTCAATCCATAGGGTTCCACCCCTGCTTACCCCAATTCATGTCCTTCTCACATGCAACATACATCCAGTCCATCCCAAACATCTTAACTCATTCCAGCATCAACTCTAAATCCCAAAGTCTCATCAAATGCTATTGTAAATCAGACATAGGTGAGACTCATGTCCCTGAGTGCACAAGTGACCCTCCAATGACAGCTTGGTTTAAGTTTTTGACAAAGAAATGGACCAAAAAAAAAAAAATGCAGACAAATTTCAAAAGATTTAGGGGCCATCTGGATTTGAAGAATCAGAAGAAATGGAAGTCCACTAGGTCATCTAGGTTTCTAGTTGAGATGAGTTACTATGAGGTATAATCATTAATCACACGCAATGGGGGGAGAGTAATCGTGGGGAGATAATGGATTTGGTGTGAAGGCACATGCAACTGTTGCTTTCACTTTTTCTTATAAATCTCCAAATCTCATGCATAGCTAATAGAGTACATCAATTTACTCCCTGTATTTTATCAGCCCTTTCTGACCCCATACTTTTTAGCTGCAGGAATCTGCATCTGTATGGGTTCGTGACAAACTATAGACTGAGTCATTGAGAAAATAAATGGCACTACGTTGTAAGATCTGTTGAAATGTGGAACTTGCTTTATGCCCTAAGTCAGAAATAGACAAGCTGAGCTCCTAAAACGACTTTCATAAGGTAACCTTTAGTCTCCATGTTGTTGGGATGGGGCTTCAGCTCTGGCTCCTGACCCCAAAATAGATTTCCCGAGGCTGAAGAGCAGAATTAGCAGGATGACCTATTCTCTTGGTTTTGAACGGTTCACCTCTGTCCCTCCCCTTGGGATCTGTCCCTTTTACCAAGGTGTCAATCTCTGTTGACCCTTTCAAACACATGCAGACAGACACACAGACATACACACCAACACATGTGGGTTCTTCTATCAAGACACTGCTGAGCTCAGAAAAACCAGCATCCTAGACTCCTGTGAGTTCTCTTCCTAAACAGAACCCCTCGGCTGAAGGTGTTACCCCGTACCAGTAGAGGTAGGTTTCTTTTTCCTGATTTGACACCATTATCTAAACTGTACTCCTAGGGGACATTCTTTAATATTAAATCAGCACCTGCAGTTGAAGTTTCTCTAAGTTTCACTTAATTCCAAAGAAGTCAAGATCAAGGTTATACTGACAAATGTTATGGTAAATATTTACTTTAGGGGTGCTTGGGTGGCTCAGTTGGTTAAGCAACGGCCTTCAGCTCAGGTCATGATCCTGGAGTTCCAGGATCAATCCCACATCGGGCTCCCTCCTTGGCAGGAAGTCTGCTCTCGCTCTGACCTCTCCACTTCCACACTCTCTCTGTCTCTCAAATAAATAAATAAAATTTTAAAAATACATATATTTACTTTAAAGAAATCTTTAAACTTGACTTGAAGTCTTTCTTTTATTGTGTTGCACATAGACATAGTAGTCTGCTCTGTATATTTTTCCCTTTTATAATGTTCTTTTCACATTGCTGCAGATCTTAGTTACATCCTGGGAAAAAGAATATTTCCTAAAACAAAACTAAACTGTAATCCTTACCCTTGTTTTTGTTGCTCCCAGAATTATGATGGGGGGAGTCACCTGGCCTCAGCCTTCCTTCATTAGAGATACTACCACCCTCAGGAATTTGACCAGAAACATAAATCTCCAGACTTTTTAAAGCACAAAATATAAATAAAAGCTGGGAAAGTAAACCAAATTCTTCAGATTATTCCTCACGAATATCCCCTTTCATCTGCAACTCCCCAGAGTGAGGAGCCCAGATTCATAGAGGCACCGCAGGTGAGCACTGAGCCTGCCTCTCAGTTCATTCCTCCTCTTCCTCCCAAAGGCTGAGGAACCAGCCCTTCCTCCAGTCCCTCCTGACCCAGGGAAGGAGGCTTTGAGTCCCACAGTGTGGTGACTCAGAGCTCTCACTGTCACTGCCTGGCTCTACTTAAAGGAAATGCATTAGGCTTCCCCTGTAGAGTTTTTGACTGTAGAGAGATCTTGTTTGTTTTCTCTTGGTCAAGTACTCCTCACATCTTTTGTTATGAGTACCATTCCAATCTCTTTGCTTGCAGTTGTGTGGAGAACTCTTTGTAATGAAAGATCTTCTGGAACATCACTTGAAAAATAAACATACTACATTAAATATTTAAAAACAAATCCTAGGAAATGTACCATTTGGTCCAGATGTGGTTCCGTGTTTCACTTGCATTCTGAGTCCCTGCACTCCTGACAGATTTCATGATGGCTCTAAAACATAAAGCGTTAATAGGAGTGATTATCTCATTTGCAAGAATTGCTTTAAAGCAATTAAAATTTTAATAGATTTTTTTCTTGGCCCTTTTGGACTCAGGGATGTATAAAATAGGAATATTAATGAATAAGATGTACCCTCTAGAAAAATTTCCTTTCAAGTCCCAAAATAATAATTGCATTATCATTGATAGGTAATTTCAGGTTTTAGAATAGGGCTATAATGGGATATTTTATTAAACATTTTTGTTATTTGGTTAAATATTTTGCCTAACAATTTTTATGTGTACCATTTTATTGTCTAATTAGAATGAACGTGTTTAATTATTACCATAAAATGTTAGTTCAAAACAAAGTAATATAATTCTATTAGTGAAGAAAGAGGCAAAAAATATCAGAAGCTAAAGATAAAGGCTAAACTACTCATAAAATAATGATAAATGCACTGTGAATATACAAACTGGAATTTTATTCATTTTTTTTTTCTTCTGAAGAACTTTAGAATTGTAGATAAATGTATTAGTTTTTGAAATACTTTGCTCATGAGAAGATTACCAGGACCATTCCTTTCAGAACATGTCTTTCCAGAGAAAGCAAACACACGAGAGAAATTGATGAGCGAGTAGTTATCACAAAGGAATATTTTTAAGTTTAACTTATTGATCTTTTGTTTGATTGATGACATTCATTATACCCAGTAATACAGAACAGAGGGTGAGGGAAACAGCAAACTTCATGTTTTTCCTGCCTACCATGCATTTTCTTTGGGTAACAGCATTCAGATCTGCCTTTGAGAAACACTCTCTGACCATTCTGTCCCCCAGGTCTGACACCTGATCTAGGGCTGGCTCTGTCCTGTCTCAGGGCCTGACAAAATGG
Organism: Mustela nigripes; assembly: GCF_022355385.1. Lineage (NCBI taxonomy): Eukaryota > Metazoa > Chordata > Mammalia > Carnivora > Mustelidae > Mustela > Mustela nigripes. The sequence continues at coordinate 98,764,543 of NC_081560.1, read as the reverse complement.
TGGGAATTGCTTTAAGATTTAAATCTTTGCAAAGTGAAAATATTCCATCTCTAAAAACAGTAGTCAGAAAATTTGATTCTGACAATGGTACCCCTAAAATACTTTACTTGAAGTTTCTCCTGGTTCCTATTTTCTGTAAGCCTGAAATGGATTTCATCAACTATCCATTTCCTTCCAATAAAGTGTTCACTTGTGTTAAGTAGAGTTGGATTCTGTTACATGTAATCAAATAATCATAAGTATTATATAGCTACACAGTCATTTCTCCTGAAATACTTGAGTAGTACTGGTTTCCAGAAATGATTAAAATGAATTAATATCTGTGCCTCCACTATAAAAACGGTAAGCAGGCACACAGTGGGAAAAGCAATGTCAGGGGAACTAGGATTTATGGGGATTAGAACTCAAAGTCTGCTCTCTGCTCAAGTCTTGCTACATATGTGACCTTGAATCAATCCTATAGACACATTCCTTACTTTTCTCAGGAGTGAGGATAACAAAGGCAGCGTCATTTCCTATGAATATTGTGTTCTCAGTGCCTTACGGTTTGGGCACCCAATTTTTGCTCTATGAAGATTTTTTAAATGATTAAAATTGTATTCTATTGGCCACTTAGTAGGTAAGAGAATTGTACTGGCTGATCATCATTCTTTTGGCTGCCTAATGTCTAAACCTCACACCTTATAAACCCTGTTCCGCAAAACAAGCCATCAGCCCGCAATCAATTATAGATTCTGAAAGTGACCAAGATAAGCTTTGAGAAACTTGTAATGAACAAGGACAAGAGAATGTGACCCAAGTTCCACCCATGAACCCATCTTGGACTATGAATCAGAATTGTAGGGTGCAAAAAGGCAGGAAC
>NC_081560.1:98666483-98763671 GCF_022355385.1 Mustela nigripes | reverse complement strand
CACACACACACACACACACACACACACACACACACACACACACACACACATTGTCCGGGCAATGCTGTTGCAGGAAAAGTGGCACCTCAGGAGAACGTTGGGAGATTGGGAGTATGGGAGGAGACATGCAGCACATGTTTATTCCAGTATTTGATGTGGTGGTGGGACCGGGGATGGTTCCTGAAGGCCTTGCTGGATTCTACTTGTGATTTGGGCCACTGAAGCAGCTTCTTAAGCTCTCCCAAAAAATTACACAGGAGGGAATATTTCTGAACTCTAATATGTCAGATTCCTGGTTAAATATTTTTGTTTTCTGATCCTACATCATCTGTAATAGTTGCAAGCAATATACACATATTCCAGATAGTTTATGCACAGTATAAATGTATGCATATTGATGCTTCTACATGACATGATTCACTCCTTTGTTTCTTAGAACTGTTTTTATTTAAAATCTTTTCTGTCTGATATTAGTATAGTTACTACTGCTGTCCTTTGGTAGCTAATTTCATGGAAAATAATTTTCCATGTTTCACATTCAGCCTAATTGTGTGCCTAGCTCTAATGTGAGTCTCTTGTAGACAGTACATGGTTGGATGCTGGTTTTTGTTTTGTTTTGTTTTCATCAATTCTTCCAATCTCTGTCTTTTGATTGAAGAGTTAAAATGCATTATATTTGAAGTAATTCCTGAGAGGGGAAAAAAATTTACTATTACCATTTTGTTTTCTATTATCTGTATATCTTATAACTTTTTTGCCCATCATTTCCTTCCTTACTGTCTTCCATTACATTTAGTTTTTTTTTTGTTTGTTTTGTTTTGTTTTGTTTTTTTGTAATGACATGGTTTGATTCCTTTATTATTTCCTTTTATGTATAGTGCATAGATATTTTCTTTGTTGTTACCCTGGGGCTTACATAAAACTTCACCCTAAAGTTATAACAATTTTTTCAATGTAAAATAAATCAACTTCAAACACATAAGAAATGCATTAAAAATGACTACTCCTTAATAACTCCACCCCATCCACTAAATATTATGATGATGCAAATTATATCTGTTTACACTGTATATTCATAAACATGGATTTTTTAATGTTTTTGTCTTTTAAATTCAATAAAATAATAAAATAGTGGAGTTTATACCAAAGTTACAATAATGCATGTTTTTGTTTATCCATATATTTACTTTTTGCTAGAGAATTTAATATTTCTGTATGACTTTGATTTACTCTGTAGTGACCTTTGGTTTCAATAGGAAAGACTCCCACTAGTATTTCTTATAGGTCAGGTCTAAGGGTAATGATCTGCCTCAGCTTTGTTCTTTTTGGGCTGTTTTCATGACTCTTTCACCTTTGAGCAACAGTTTTGTTGGATATAGAATTCTCTGTCAATATATGTTTTTAAATATTATCTCTTTAAAAATATCATCTCACTACCTTCTAGGCTCCAAGATTTCTGTGAAAAATCTACTTATAATCTTACTGATTGTATGTCATGAGTAAGAAACTTTTGCAGCTTCTTCAAAGATCTGTCTTTCTCTCAGACTCTCAACAGTTTGGGTAATCTGTTTTAGCATGGTTCAGTAAGCTTCTTGCATTTGTATATGCCACATTGTGATGGTTAATTTTATGGATCAACTTGACTGGGTCATTGTCTGTCCAGATATATATCAGGCATGTTTCTGGGTGTTGCTGTGAGGGGGACTTTGGATGAGGTTAACATTTAAATCATATAGAAAGTAAAGCAGACTCTTCCTTAATGAGGCGTTGAAGGACTGACTTGAACAAAAAGAATAACTCTGTTCCAAGTAAGAGCAAGAGTGTATTTCTCCTGATTTCTCCTGATTCAATGCCTTTGAGCTGGGACATCGACTTTTTCCTGTTTTTGGACTTGAATGGGCCCCAGCTGGTAATTTGCAAATGAGCATTGTTCTTCTCCCTTTGTAGTCAGGAACTGAGGTTTCACAGTCCGACACTGAGAAAGACAGGGAGAGCTTGAGCTGCGAAGGCATATGGAGATGCCACAGTGTTTTCCTGACATCTTCAAGTTGCCTCTTTTCTGGATACAACAGTCATTTGCTTGCTGTAAACATTTGATCTGAATGTTTTCCAGAGCTCTGACAAGTTGGTTCTGACAATTTATGGGTTTTGTTTTTTGTTTATTTGTTTGTTTTTTGATGTTTCTGTTGTGGGACAGGCACTTGGCACTGCATTTCCTGTCATTTTGCTGATGCCATTCCTTGATAACTTTATATAGTGCTATTTTGTGCTTCTATGTAAAAGTTCCTTAAGACTGGAATTTTTCTTGCCTTTGTATATTTTCTAATAGGGCTAGATTTAAGTGCCTGTGCTTTCCACTGTCAAATTTATGAGAAATCACCACCAAAACTATGTGACAAATCTAATGAATTAACAGAAAAATAACAATACATCACCTCAGAGTCAGGTGAGCTCAAAGGATAAAAAACAAATATCTTCTGTTGTTTCTCTCTTACTTAATCCATAAATCTATATTCAAGAACCAGCTCACTAACACCAAGGTCAGTAAATGCCTCTGACACCTCTAGTGACTGAGGAGCAGGCAGCAGAAAGGCTGTTCTTTCCTCATTCACTTCATTATCATCTCTAGCATCATTTAGTGTCCATTTCTTTGACAATGACGGAGGAGTATTTTATTTCAAATAATTAAAGTAATATACATTTAATCAGAAATAAATGTTAGAAATTATATGGAAACCGAGTGTTTAATGTTCAAAGTCAATGTTCAGTGATTAACCTGAATCCATGCCCATGACTATGCCAAGCTTTTAGATCTTGAAAGCATTTGTCCTGTTCTTTGTTTTAAAATCCTTTGCATTTTCTGAAATGACTTTTTTCCCCCTTCCAATTACTTTTACTTTGTATAATATAAATGAAGGAAATTTCAGTCAAGTAACTCACAGAAGTAACTAATTTTGACAGGAATCAAAATCACTGGAGTTGGCCAGTATAAGAAAAAGAGAAACAGAAACAAACACTGGGTCACAAGGAGGTGGAAAACATGACTAATAAACAGATGAAAGGTATTATGCCAACGGGGAAATTACAAAGGAGTAATTGCAAGAGCCTTCAGAGAAAATTAATATGACAGGTGATAACATTATGTCCTTGGGGATGAAAAGTGAGACAATTAGAGTGGAAAGGCTTGAAACAGCTAAAGAAAGAGATTTATTTAAGGAGATATTCAGAAATTGAAATATTTTTCCAAAGAGTGTTCATGTATTTTACCCTATATCGGGCCTTTCTAAACTGGAAATGGACACGGAAATTGTAGATTATCTCCAGCAATCAATATAGGTCACATGTGAAGAAAGTTAATACGACAGTGAAACTGATTAGTGGAAGAATTATACCCACAGAACTGGCCCATTGTAGCTCTAGCAGCGCTTTCAAGAATATTTTGTTTTAAATGGGGATCTAAGCAATACTCAATGGCTTTAGAGCTACCTTGCAATAGCACATCTTTTGTAAAATGCAGAATTATTCAAGTTTATAAAAATTCAGTCAAGAATGACACTTTTATGTTATTCATATAAATTTCTTATATTCTATTTATTCTCAAAAAATGTTACTTGTCTTCTCTACTCATTTTATGCAGAAGAGGCCTTAATTAATATTTCTCACAACTCAAAGTAACATTTTTTATGATGCTACTTACCCATCACTGTTTAAATACAATGTTGCCCTAAAGAAGGAGTCAGTTACGTAGCAGCAGAATTAGCTTAAACTACAAGCACAACACTGGCTTCCCAGCAGTAATACAAACAAAACCCTGTGAAGAAAACACCAGAAAAAAGTGAACCATAATTAACAGGCTAATGGAGAAGAGGGCTCCATATTTTTAAGATGAAATTAGCTAAAAGAGGGAATTATCTGTGTAAATGTAGAAAGCAATACTTGTAAAAATAATGATAATATTTTAAGGTACCATTTCTTTCAACTAAAGATAAAACTACATCAGGAAGAACTCCTATAAATGAGATGAGTAGAATCACTAAAAGGATTTACTTTAAAGGTCAATATTCAATTAATGTAATTGCTAAGATACTGACATGGGACCTGATTTATGGGTATTTGTAGGACTAAAATGTCCCGTTTTTAGAAACCAAAGCAGTTTTCATAGTTTACGTCATATGCTACAATCTCATATATCCAAACTGATTAGGACTGAAAGTGCCTATGTGATCTAGAAAGGCCAAGCCCCTGTGTGCAATGCATAATGACTTGTACCCAACACCATGGTGCTTTTCCAGCTAAGCCCAGCAGGCATTATATACTACGCATGACACTGACAAACAACCCGTAGGTGATCTAAGGTGGATTTCACATGCTACCAAAGAATCATTAGGATTTAGGTAGGAGCTGATAGATTAGAGATGTTGAAAGATAATGCAGGTGATAGATCAAGAGTGGGATATCCATGGTTGTAACCAAACAAAACAGCTACGTTGATTCTACTCAACATCCAGTGACTCTTCAAAGAAATAAAAATAACAATTCTTATTTTTCCCAAATTGATACTGACTGGCTACGATCTCTAGGACCTTGTCATGGTCCAAGCCCCCTCCCAATTTCTCAAAGTATAACTATAATGTTATGGGATTCTCAAGAAGAGATTTGAGTCATGGCACTAAGAGTACTGCCCTTAGTGGGAGTAGGATAATTAGACTACATGGAACCAAATTTCTTTTCTCCAATTCCTTTTAAATGCAGACACAAATATCCACTGTGCATGCATGTGCAACACACACACACACACACATGCATTTGTATATACCTGCATTTATTTATCTTCTCTTAGGATTACAGGTGTCAGAAATGGATGATCATGATCCTGTTGTAGGGCTGGAGAAAGGAGCTAGGTAGCCTACTTTTAGCCTTGGGACAGAGGAAAATATATCTTTGCTCACACACTAATTCAAAGTGGCTGGTTAACGGTAGTGGTCTCCTCAGGAAGTGTGAACCAAAGTTCCTATAATGAGGTTTTTAAAGCATACCTACTTGTGAAACAATTTATTTAAGCAACTTGACAGTGTAATACTTAAAGCAGATAAAATAGAGTTGTTTCAATTAAAGATACTGTATGTCCCAGAACCCCACGTGTTCACTAGCTGACAGTTTGGAAGCAATGGGTCTTTAATAATAACAAGGTTGTGATTATCAGAAAGTCTCTGGAGCCCTGGACTGTGACAGGCAATGGGAAAAATTGTGGGATTATAGATCTTGTTTATTTTGTCCCTTAGATTTTTATTTCCATTTGATGGTGCATCATTAGACAAGCAACAACCTTTCTGATCCCTGCTTTTGAGAAAATGAATGGATCAAGAGCTAGTCACTAGCTAAACTTTATTTACCAGTTATATTCTATTGAGAAAAAGAATCTGACAATTTTAGACAAATTTGGTTTTTAGCTGCTATCAAGTGAAGAAGTCTGCTATAGTGTTTATAAAAATACAGCTTTTTGTTCAGTCACCAGGACTTCTTGAACTTAATATGTGCAAATCATCCTGTTCTGGTTCTCATTGCTAAGGATTTTCAAAGATAATTGGGATGCAGCCCTTTTATAATCTTCAAGGAGCTTGCAATAAAGGAGTGAGAAGTACAAATAATAGACAAAACAAGCCAAATCACATGCACGCTAAGATAGAGGTACAAGCAAATTGCTTTTACAAGAGAAAAACAATGATGACACAGCAGTTAATAGCGTTGGCTTGGAGGTCAATGGAAGCAGCAGTGAAACTATGTATTCGAAACCACCATAAACTTCAATTGCCTTATCTGTGAAATGGGCTAATGATTTCCTTCTTAATGTGACCCACTGTGAAAATCAAATATCCAGTTATGCTCCTCTATGCGTGGCCTACAACAGCTGCAAAAGTGGTGGTTCTCTTGCCTGAGAGTGTCAGTTTAGACAAGGAAGAGGAAAAAAAAAAATAGGATTTCGGGACTGTTTACTGTGAGGTATGACAAAAAATCCACATGGAAATACCCAGAGGACATACTTGCATATTTAGGATAACTCATTTTCAAAATATCATGCCATCCCTATTTTTTACTCTAATTTATGTTTCTGTAACCATATTATTTCTTCACTCTTGCCCAAGAAACTGAGTGTGGTGAAGGAGAGGGTAGGTAAAATCATGCATGTCTAAATATATAGAAATTCTGATTCTGATTTCACTCGTTACTCTGTGAGTTTCTTATCTGTGTCTTGTTGCTTCTGTCTTGCCCATGCATATTTAATTAATACTCTTTTACTGCCAAATTCCTATTATCTCTCCCCAGATTCTTTGGTTTTTCTTGCTCTGTTGGCATTTTCTCTTGCGTACACAGGTTTGGACAAATATTACCAGTTTAATTCAGCATGCGATTATTGAATGATATCTGTACACTAGACACCATGAGTGAATCTGAGGATACAAACATAAAATAAGATGTAACTTTTGTCATTAACAAAGTCACTGAGCGCAACTGATATTTGTAAATATTCCTTCCCTTTTTCTGCCAAATAAATTCTATACCAACTTTTCTTCCTTTTGCTAGCCGATTTCCACAAATATGCCTTTAAGGCCATCTCAGTGCACACTGGGTGGATAGAGGTTCCCTCCCTGGGCTTTGTTGCTAGGAAGACCACAACATCAGTAACATGTGTCATAAAGCTGGAGGGAAGACTCCGCTGGAGGTAGCAACTACCAGAGAAATTGACTAGGTAATGGAGCTGGGGAGAGAAAATCAGTGGGAAATGCCAGGATGGGGTTAACATGGCCATTGGTTGGCTGGGGACAAGCTGGCCCCAACCCGCACGTGGACAACACTCAAATCTTAATCTAAGGAGGAATCCCGACGGAAGCTAATCACTGTGGAAAGCCCCCAGTTCTAGCTTTCACAGACCTCTGACACTCCTCCATGTGATGGAAGGGCCTGGACCTCCTCCTGATGGGATACGAGTATAGAAGAACTCCTCCGGGACACATGGGGCCACCCTCTGTGTCGTCACAGATTTACTCAGTGCCCTTGGAGGCTCTCATCCCACTTACCTCACGAGCACAGCAGGCCCTGGCAATCCTGAGAACAGCAAAAGGCCCAGGGAAGAGGTGGAGAGCAGAGAGACATTCACTAACATGAGACATCGCAGGGCTGAAGCCCGTAAGCAGGCTGGGGCATGACAAAAGCCGAGGCTGTTCAAGGGGAACGTGATGACGAGTCTCAGCCAGGGTGTGCGGACAACCACGTCTGGGGCAGAGCAGGGAGCTGAGGGTGAATCAGACCCTTTCCGCCAGCCGACACCTTTTTACCTATTCCCTCTCCCAGCCCCACATTCTGGACTTGACTTGCATTTAATACAAGAGGTCTTTTTCATATCTAATGCTTTTTCAGAGATTTGGGCACCTGAGAAGCTACTTCTAAATATTGTAAAGATGGAGGTTAACAGACTAAAGGAGCTTAAATCAAAGTATCAAGTTAATTGCCCCTTGAAAATTGAGAAACTGAGTTTAGGAATATCTAATTCAGGATTAAGCGCTAAAAAGAACTTTTTTTAATCATGGCAAAGGCATAAATAAAAGAATACATGACTCACCCAAAGCTTTGAATGATAAAACCTCTGGAAAATGAGTGTACTTACATACCTTCCATCAATTACACTCCAGATATAAATGCATGCTGAATCTGATTCCCACTCAAGTCCCAGACGAATCCTTCCTTCTCGGCAGCTCCCTTAAAGGCCATCAGTCAGACAAGACCATTTCCTCCTCCCTCTAATCCTGGGAATGTTTGTCCAATTATCGTAGCTCATACGGAAGAGAGATTAAGAGGCAGACCCAAAAGTCAGACAGTGTTAATCAAATTCTGGCTGCAACACTTCCTAGTTTTGTGGGCATGGGAAAATAATTTCCCTTAGCCTCAAGGCTTCCTCATCTGAAACATGGGAATAGTAATGAGTCATGTTTCACCCAGTCTCATATTCAGGTGTATCAGCAGAGAACACATAGAATAGGTCTGCCTGAGAGGCCCTGTGCCTATGCCGCCCCCACAGCTAGCCCCTGAGCAGCTTGCATGGGGTATAGATATATCCAGATTTCAATCTTCTGATGGGTGATGCCCCTGGCTTGTGAGTTGTTAGACATTTTTATTGAATTTCTTTTAAAGATTTTATTTATTTATTTATTTGAGAATGAGAAAGAGAGAGAGAGTGCACACAGAAGCAGGGTGAGGAAGAGAGAGAGAAGCAGGCTCCTCACTGAGCAGAGCCTGATGGGGGGTTCAGTCTCTGAGATCATGAGCTGAGCCAAAGTCAGATGCTTAACCGACTGAGCCACCCAGGTGCCCCAGAGTTGTTTGGTATTTTAAATATCACCCTGCTTCTAGAAAATATTAAAAAGTCTAATGCTCCCACAGTACTAAGCACATTACCTGGTGCACAGGAAGGTAGTATATGATTTATAATTTTTGGCTACTTTCTAAGTCTGCTCATTTCTGTTTCTGTTTTGTTTTGAGAGAGAGAGAGTGAGAGTGGGGAAGGACAGAGGGTGAAAAAGAGATAGAATCTTACAAGAAGGTTTCATACCCAACATGGGTGATCTCATGACCCTGAGATCACAACCTGAGTGGCAATCAAGAGCCAGCTGCTTAATCAACTGAACCTTCTAGATGGCTCTACCCATTGCTGTTCTACTGGGGCCTCCTTAATGTCATATGATCTTTCATCATATCCGTGACTGACAGTACTTTGCACAGAGTAGGCACACAGTAATTGAACACTGAGTTAAAAGAAAGAAAAAGTTATCTAGTTATCTTGTGTATCTGGATATTGGGCTTGTATGAATAAATCACATTTTCAATCAACTGTTTTCTTCAGTTGCTTGAGTTAGTGTCCTACAATAACAGCCTCACTCCCTGTAGGGGGTGGGGAATACATGGTCTCATACATGGTAGGATCTTCCTGAGAAACCACTTGTAAAGTCACAGCTATCTCGAGTTTGCCATTAAAAATGGCATAATTGTGTATTTTGGCTTAAGGATTGTGAAAAAAATTGTAAAATGTTGCGGCAACACTGGTCCATCTTGAGCTGGGGCTTCTTGGATTTGAGTTGCCTTGACAACATCAAAATACACCAGTGTGGGCTCAACATTGTATAAACTCATGATTGCCATGAAACCGGATGTCATATTTCTACTGTAGATCCATGGCCACAGACCAGAGGCAGAAATATCAACTACAGTGTCAACATATTATATACAGAACAATATATAATTAGCAAGCGGTTTGGGTAATGACTTTCCATGACGCAACTGTACTCCTTAGCAAATCTATATTGGAAGTCAACAGTCAGGAAGTTGCTGGAGAAACATGAGCAGCATTGTGATGAAGAACACAGAGAACCAGTTTTATCGACCTCCACAATCACCATGGCCATCAGGGCAAAGTCTAAGATGTCACCGCAGAGCTTTCTTCTGAACCTCTCTAGGCCAGTGATGCATTAAATCCTGTCCATGGATTGCTGGATTCCAGAAGACAGCATAAAAGAGAAAGATTGCTTGCACTTCCTGGGAGTAACTGTGGCCAGTTTCACCTAGTCCATTCCTTTTGTTGGATGCCAAAGCAGAAAGATCTCTACTCCTTCTGTTGCACAGACCCAATACCGACTTGGCCTTCCTCTTTGTTCTAGCTTTCATCAGCACCCAATGAATCATTCCATGTGTAAAGCAAGAGGGTTTCCCCATCTGTGTGTGGGGACAGGCCCCCCCTTGCACTCAGCACCCTTGCGTGAATCTCCGCTCTGAGTCTGACAACCAGAAGCCCTCACTTCATCACTCCTTTCTAACCCCCATCTAAAGCTGAGAACAGATCCTCTATTTTTTTGAAAATTTGCATGCTGGAATTATACCAATCATCATCCTTGTAAGCACAATTATTACAATTATTCTATAGTAAGAGGATTTTAGCTACCACATTGTGTTTTTGTTTTGTTTTGTTTTAAGATTTTATTTATATATTTGAGAAACAGAGAGAGCACAGAGGGAGATTGAGAGGGGAGAAGCAGACTCTTGGCTGAGCAGGGAGCCCAATGCAGGTCTCAATCCCAGGACCCTGAGATCATGACCTGAGCCAAAGGCAGACACTTAACTGACTGAACCACCCGGGCAACCCACTTTTTTTTTTTTTTTTTTTTTATGTTGTTGTTCATATTGTTCCTTAAGCAGAAATTAAACATGAAAGTTTTTATTTACTATAGAAAAACAATTTTCTTGGATAAACATACCACTTTTTAAAATCATTTATAACATTTTTTAAAAAAATATTTTACTTATTTATTTGACAGAGAAAGACACGGTGAGAGAGGAAATAGGAGCAGAGGGAGTGGGAGAGGGAGAACCAGACTCCCTGCCAAGGAGGGAGCCCCATCTCGGGCTTGATCCCAGGACCCTGGGATAATGACCTGAGCAGACACTTAATGACTGAGCCAACCAGGTGCCCCTCATATATCACATTTTAAAACTGCTTTATTTCACAAACTTAAAATGACATCTTCAGTGTAATAGACTATTCATAGGTCCTCAACCCTTCAAGTAAATGATGCATAGTGAATGTTTAATCAAAACAATTAACAGTAATCTAAAAATATATACATGAGGTGATTATTATGACATCAAAAATGCATGCCTTATTAAGTCAGTAATATTTTCCATTATCCTCTATTTATTTTTCTTTGTTACATCAATTGATTATTTAAATTGAATAATCTATGATTTTAAATAGATGTCATTGTATTATCATTTATTAAATAAAATTCTCTTAAATTGCTACTTGAATATCTACTTGAAACACAATCTCATATAGTTGTTTAAGACTCTGTTCCTTTTTTTTTTTTTTTTGGATAAATATACATGTCACAGATGTTATAACAAGAGTGTGTCAGTGCTAATTAGACTTACCACAGCTGGCAATTTCCTAAGTCATTTTTGCTGCCCACATCTTTCTTGCTACATGAAACCTACTTTTTGAAAACTGCTGATTGCCATAATCTACTAAAATATTCTCACATCCACCTGTATCCATTTCCTGCTTTCCAGCCAAACTCTACGATTTCTGGTTTTCATTAGTCATCAGTGTTGATTCCCCCTTAATATTCTCTTCATGACTTTCTCCAAATATTGAAATAAAAAATTTTGCCTGAAAGCAAATATTCTCAACTCCCACATATTATTTAAAAAATCTAAGGAAAGAGTGACTTTAACCTAGTGTTTAAATTTGTTTAAGTTCCTCATTTAAATCACTAAAGTTGGGGAGCCTGGGTAGCTCAGGAGTTAAGCATCTGCCTTTGGCTCAGGTCATGACCCCAAGGTCCTGGGGGGAGGATCAAGCCCTGCTTCAGGATTCCCCCTCAGTGGGGAGCTTGCTTCTCCCTCTGCCTGCTGCTTCCCCTACTGTGCTCTCTCTCTTTCTGTCAAATACACAAATAAAAGATTTAAAAATAAATAAATCAATCACTAAAGTTATGAAGGCAAAAACCTGCATTTGAGTTGAAAATCGGCCATGGATATCATCATGTGATGTACATTATGCTTAGGGTTTACCAAAAGCATTTCAGGCTCTAGAAAGTCAGAGGGTAATGCATGGAAGGACATGAAAAACCTCAAGGTGTTTTTATCTCAAGACAGTCAAAGGATTAGCCCAGAGTTCAAATCCAGCCAAAGTATTATGTCCGTATTGGAAGTGACGCTACATCCTTGAAATTCAAAGGATAAATTAGTATTGCAGAATTTCATCAAAAGGGATATTTTAATATCACACAAATTAAATATGGGACCAGCCAATTGTATCTTCTTTGAAGAAAACTGTTTAATTAACATTTTTGGACGACAGCTGTTCAAAAGTTATAGCACTGTTGAATTACTGTTTTGGGGGGTTTTTTGATATATAATGATTTTTCATTCCAAGATACATGAAATGAATACACGTAGACAGTAATATTTTGAACAAAGGCACAATAAACTCACCAAAACAGTTTCCAGTGAGAGACTATCATGGGGAAAAAACGGAAATGTGTGCCAGGTCTGGGTGAGCCAAAATGTTTTGTTTTGCACACGAACGTGGAGATAGGAGGATCAAGAAGCAGCATTTCTGGGTTCTTTTGTATGTTTGAAGATACCCAGTATATCCCACACACTTCTACACTCCCTCATGTTTAGCCTTTACTTTGCCTCAAGCAGTTTTTTGTATTAGCTATCTTTTTTTTTTTTTTAAGTGCAGTTTGAGTACAAGATGACCACAAACCTAAAAATGTGGTAAAGTGACCTCAACATGCTTTCACATCTGCTATGACACTCTTCAAAATAGAATTTGAGCATAAACTAGGGCAAATCTTTGATGTGGTTCGTGTGTGACTTTTTTGTGTGTGTGTGTGATCCTAAGTTTCCAATTCTTTTAAAGACAGAAGAGACTTTTTCTAATATAAACCTCCTACAAAAAGAAAATAATCATCAAAAACAACTTTCGGCTAAAACAAAAAGTGCTTGAGCCACTCTCCGCCATCTTCAAGAAATGATCCCTGCTTGAACCAACTGTGTTGATGCTCTTTTGATGGCTATTACTTAGGTAAACTTGTCTCCACTGCATAATTGACAACATTTTATGACAGTATTCATAAGATCTATCATAAATTTCCCTTCAGAGTTAACAGAAGTAAAATTTCAGTTTAACAGCACAGCACTTGACAGAAACTTGAAGGACAAGTGATAGTATCTTCACACGTCTATGTACACAAATCTGAGGAGAGAATTTCTTCAGGGCTCCGGAGGTGCTGTTTGAGATGCCTGTCTTGTGTTACTTCAGAAAGAAGGTGAACTCTTACATATTTTTCTGTTCTGCTCTTCTGTCTTCCTCTGGGCCTCCAGTCATCAACATTTTCCCTCAAGGTTTCTCATCTCCTCCCTCATTGTTCAAACCCCATTTATTCTCTTCTTCTGGATGTGAGGGGACATGTCTGTCAGGTTCCTGATAACATTCTTATCATGACAGACTGGTGTATGCAGCCTTGTGCCTAGTAATTAAAATTATTTTTTTCCATAACTAATGATTTCTCCACACATTACTCTCCCCAGTAACATGTATGCATAAATCAGAACACATTTTCTCAAATCTTCATTGTTATTCTAGATTTCTCTGGAAAAAGAGACATCCATTTCAGAACAGGGTTTTTGTTTTGTTTTGTTTTTTGTTTGCTTGTTTTGTTTTGTTTTTAATGTAAACTCAAAGCAGCTAGGTTGTACCAGAATCCTTTCAATATTTAAAAATGGGTTAAGAATGGAGAACTAGTTCTTGGGGGGGGGGGAGATGGTAAAGGGAACAATTAATGGAGAATTAGACCTTTTTATGTTTTGTTTTGTTTTAAAGATTTTATGTATTTAATTTGTCAGAGAGAGAGAGAGAGCAGAAGAAGGCGGAGCATCAGGCAGAGGGAGAAGCAGGCCCCCCACTGAGTAAGGAGCCTGACTCAGGTCTCTGTCCCAGGACCCTGAGATCATAAGATGAGCCAAAGGCAGCTAATTCACTGACTCTGCTACTCAGGATTTCAAATCAGGCCTATTTTTGTTGTAAACTTAATTCTGAAAAAATAAAAACTATTGATTAAAAGTAAGTTTGATAAATAAATTTAAATATCAACATTAAATAACTGCATTTAAGAGGTAGAAGGAAAGAGAAAAGATAATGCTAATTTTTATTAACTCTTCCTTTATAAAAGTTAACATACACTTTTCTTAATAGGAAACAGCTCTACTATTTCCTTGATAATAAGATAATTCATATCTATAAAATTGTTCAATACTACAGAATGATCTATATAGTTACCTGTAAGCATAAAACCACACATTTTGGTAAGTTTCTTCTTGTATCTGTCTGTTTTTCTGTTTCTATAAACAGACACACAGACACACAGAGACTCATGCACACATGTATATACAATGTCATATAATTTTAGTCTCATACATGTAGCTTCCTTACTAAAATAGACACATATACTATCTTAGATATTATTTCATATAAAATATATATAAACCTATAAGATACATTTCAGTATTTAAAAAGAATTCCATAGTTTGGATACATGCTAATTTCTGAAAAAGTCATTAATAAAATGACACTGAAATTGCTTAAAATTTGTATACATTCAAATTATTGAACATCTTTACATATACATCTTTGTGAACTTATATGACTATCGATTTAGTTAAATTCAAAGAAATAAACTGTCTTGTGCAAAGTAACATGCACTTAATATTTTGATATAAACTACTATTCTCTTTTGAAACCTACACAAATATAGGCACCAATTTTTAACAAAAGAGCAAGTCAGCTCAACAGAGAAATGATAGTTTTCAATAAGCAATGTTAGAACAATGGAGCCTCCGTATACAAGCACTCAGCCTAGATATAGATTTACATCTTACACAAAAAATAACTTATAGAACTTTGCAGCAGAATGAATGAATATGAACATGTGAATTAAAAAAAAATCATTTAGGGGGTTGGCCATGTCTAGGATCTAATGCAGAGTATGATAAAAGAATCTAGCTGTATTATAAATCTAAGAAATAGCATCACTAAATGGAGTAGGGGAAACATTTCTGACCTAAATAACTTTGGAAATGAGAGTAGACTGTAGGACTAGGAACAAAATGAATGCCACATTATCTCTAGGCAAGTAGGTGAAGTCATTTTCCATGGGGGCATGGATTAACAAGTCTATCAAGAGTATGCTACAATTGAACAATTAAGCAAATGACTGGCACTTGGCAGAGCCAAGTTTGTCACCACTGGAGTGAGAAGATACAGGTCCTCAAGGATAGAAGTGTAAAATGATCAATGAGGTAATGGGTTAGACCTGGAGACACCACTGTGAACTTATGCTTAGCTTAATATGGTGCAGATGGATACATTAGGAAGTTTTACAGATTGTTGTGTATACATGGGTAGGATGCACACATATATAAATACTTGTTCTGTTAGCTAAGCCTAGAAGCCATAATAGCCCAATGACAACAGGCACACCCAGCACCCAGATGTGGTTCCCAAATATCATTCTCCAGTCAATGGTACCAGGTCCTTCTAGAGAAATGACCAACTCTAAGGCTTGGTATACACATGATGAGCCAGGAGCATTTGGCAAGTGCCAGAAGTACAGAAGTACTCGTCTAAGCAAACACACACCGCAAAATACAACACTGGGGAACCGCCATAGGGACCCAAGAGCCAGATGAAAGATTTTCAATGATGAAAGCTGAACTAGTTTGGGCAACAAGTAAATCACATGAGGCTGTTTTATAATGCCAAGGATAAGTAAAAATCATGAGTCCATACAAATGCTTTAGTAAACTTAAAAAAGGGGAATTAGAGACAAATCTTTTCAGAAAAATTCTAAACAATGAATACATATACAGTCCCTTCAAGGAGGTGGAGCATTACTCCTTACCTTAACCATCTGCTAGGTGTGCTGCTGTGCTTTCGAAGAGCAAGGCATGCAAAGGGTAAAGAGGGTCACTTTAAAGTAGAGAAAGCTGACACTGTCTAGGCCAGGTAACAAGGTCAACATTGACAGTGATCAGCCATATTGATGGTATTTACCACTGATAGGATATGATGTGAATCGTATGTGGTCTCCTTCCCCAAACCCGTAATCACGTTGTAATCATGAGAAAAGTGGCATAAAAACTCGAGAGGAAGGGCATTCTACGAAACAGCTGACCAGCACTTCTCTAAAATGTCGAGATTATTCATAACAGGGGGAGTCTGAAGACCTGCCCCAGTCTGGAGGTATTTCCAGTCACAAAGGCTCAGTGTGAAGTGGGTGCTGGTTGGGCTACTGGAACAGAAAAGCGCATCAGGCAAACACTGAGGAAATCTGAGAATGGCACAGAACTCTGTTAATAGTAATACATTAAGATTGGTTCATTGGTTGTTACAAATGACAATACAAATGTAAGATCTGAATATTAAGGAAAACTGGGGGCATCTGGGTGGCTGAGTCAATTAAATATTGGACTCTTGATTTTGACTCAACTCACGATCTCTAAGTTGTGAGATTGCGCCCTTCATGGACTCCTCACTGATCATGGAACTGCTTACGATTCCTTCTCCTTCCCTTTCCCCTTCTCCATAAACAAACAAACAAATGAATAAATAAATAAATAATGAGGAAACCTGGGTGTGAGTTGTATGGAAACAGTCTGCACTATCTTTAGAGATGCTCTGTAAAACTAAAACTAATCTAAAATAAAAAGTATATTAAATTATGAAAAGGAAGGGAAAGATGACTATGGGATTTCAGATGATCACCTTCTCAGATAGGGTGGAACTGGGATGGTATTTTCATTATGAAAATGCCAGTTCTTGTTATGGTTGATGGTTTCGTGGATGGCTAGGATATGAAAAATAATTATATCAAAATATAACTGAAAATAAATTGTGCTTTATCTGTATAACTAAACACTATGTAATCCTCAAAAATTTTTTTTTCAAAATTTATTCCTTGGCATTCAAGGAGGTTGACTATCTAATAACCGGCGGGGGGTGCAGTGTAAGAGTGTTTGTGTGTGTGTGTGTGTGTGTGTGTGTGTGTGTGTTTACTGTGACCCTTGAGTTCTCCATCTCAAGGCACTGGGCTTAGCATTGAAGACAATATGGAGAACAGGATGCATCAATTATGTACTATATTTTTCCTGAAGGAAGCAAATGGTTTTCACAAGCCACCTTCCTCAGATAATATCAAATGGAAGTACACGGTGATGTGACAACTTTAACAGTTTGGAAACCATATCAGAGCTTTTCAAATAATACTTCCTTGAGGAGATGTCATTTGATTAGAGCTGTAAAAGAATAACAGTATTTAAATATTGAATAACCGAAAGACAATTTTCGACTGAGGAAATGACAGCTCTGTGGAGGACAACGATATGGACTGTTTGAGAAATGGAAGGAAGGAAGGAAAGAAGGAAGGAAGGGAGGGGGGAAGGGAGAGAGGAAGGAAGGTCAGGGAGGGGGGAAGGGAGGGGAGAAAGAGGGGGAAGAAAGGGAGGGCTGGGAGGAAGGAAGTTGGAAGGGAAGAAGGGAAGCGGGAAGGGGGAGGGGTCGGAGAAAAAGGGAAATGTGGATGCGACACAGAAAATAAGGTGGAAAGTAATAACTCATGGAGCTGAAGAGAAAGGGTTGTCATTCGGTCTTACAGGACACACACTGGATTTCTTTTTCCTGTTACCAGTGGGATAGCCCTGAAAGATTTTTAAAGTAATATAATAGGATCAAACTTGAACTTATAAATGATGACTCAAGCCAAAGTGTGGAGAATGGGTGTGAAGGGGCAAGAAAGAACGTGGAAACACTGTGAAGGGGCATGACCAAAAAACACAGAATCTCTTCCTTCTGTTTTAAGCAGAAAAGGATTTTGGTGTCACTTCACCGGTGTTTGGGATGGACATGGAGTCAGGACTTGAGCTCTTAGAGGGCTCAAGTGTGGTGCTTTGCAAGTTTTTTGTGTGGAAGGATAGATACACTTTTGGAGAAAAATATGTACACATATAAATATAGGGCCCATATATATCAGTAAGGAGAAATACTTTTATAAAATACAATGAAATAATTACTAGAAAATGGAGGATGAAAAACATAGAAAGTACAAATTCAAAGTCTTCATTATTAGATTCAGACATAAATTTCCTTTCAGGAAATACAGTCAAAATAAATATAGCACATAGGAACATAGAGAAAACTTCAGAACTTAAATATATTTTTACTGGTGTTGCACATATATAAACAATTAATTTTGAGAATCATTACTTATAAGTTTTCACCAGCATATGAGTTGTTCTGCCAACATAGTTTAACAAAAAGTTTTGAAGGAAGTAGTGGTCACCATATTAAACATTCATGCACATATATTTTTTTTTTAAGATTTTATTTGTTTATTTCAGAGACAGAGGGAGAGAACAAGGGAGAGGGAAAAGGAGAAGCAACTCACCATGGAGCTGATAGCCCAATACAGGGCTGGATCCCAGGACCCTGAGATCAGGACCTGAGTGGAAGGTAAACATTTAAATCGACTGAGCCACCCAACAAGCACACATCTTAAATGAATGCCGTGCACATTGATATTTAAGGTTTTAATACAATGAATAATTTTGCTTCTCACCAGTTAACATAATTTTTCAGGATCGAGTCCCACGTCAGGCTTCCAGCTCAGCAGGGAGTCTGTTTTCTCTCTCTCTCTCTCAAATAAATAAATAAAATTAAAATAAAAAGATTATACTAGAGAAATCAGTGCCCTCCAGAGGCTTGGAATGAAAAAGAGATTTTAAAGCAATTTTGGCAAATGCCATTAGTCATTTATTAAGTTGATCGTCACTGGAGGCCTCTATCAGTTGTCAATGTTAACAGCTTCATCTGTAAAGTTATACTTGTCTTTTTAGATTTTTCAGTGGAAGAACATGATTTCAAGTCCATTAATTTCCTATTCATTAGTCTTCTTTGATGAAAAATAAAATTGAAAACATGTAATTAAATTGTATTGGTTATTCTGTGACAACACTTTTCAGGTATATGATCAAAATCATCACCTAATTGGGATTTTTGTTGGTAAAGCATGGGATCTATTATAACTACCTGAGAGATACTACTGTTCTAAGTGTCTATCTTGCATTAGTAATATTTACATTTTCTCAGATTTTGTGCATTTCTTGGTTACAGTTAACAAATTTACTCAAAATGTCACACGCATCTTACATAGTCCTACAAATCATGACTAATTCACAGATCTCACCACATGGCACTCTTCGTGTGAGTATGACAAAACCTTGGTTGGTATCCAGTTCAGTTAATCATCCTCTTGGATTTGTGGTGACATCAAGTTGCATAGATGTGTCTCGATGTTTACTTTCATTTTTCTGGGCCTACGTGGCCACGGAACAGGAGCCCTCTCAGGCACTGTACATGTGCAGGTATCACTGCAGGCACTCCTGGACACAGAACGTGGCACATACCAGCTCTGCTGGACCTCTAGTTCTTCTGTCCCCGACTGCTGCCTCTGACAGTGGCCAGTCCATCTGTCCTCCTGTGACAGAAGTAACCCCATGACATGGCTTTGCCTTCACATCCTCCACTTTTGAAAGGAATCTCACACTGGTTTGTATCTGGCTGGCAGAGTCCAGCTCATAGTCACATATCTGAGGTGCAAAGTCTTCTGAAAACACAGTTCCTGGATTCCCTACATGGGAGGAAGGTCCCATGCATTGAAAAATGTGAAGTGCCTGGGTGGCTCAGTCAGTAAGGCATCAGCCTTTGGCTTAGGTTATGATCTCGGGGTTCAAGCACCCTGCTCAGTGGGGAGGGAATTAATGAATTTATTTATTTATTTATTTATTTATTTAATTGATCTGGCTCTACGTTTTACATTGGCATTGGATCAGTAACAACTTTTTCTTTCTTTATTTTGCTTTATTTTGTTTTATTACCTATAGGTTTCTGCCTTCTCTGTGAAACCTCCAGAAAGTCCTTCAGAACACAAATTGTTTTTTTGTGTGTGTGTGTGTTTTTTGTTTTTTGGTTTTTTTTTAAGATTTTTATTTATTTGACAGACAGAGGTCACGAGTAGGCAGAGAGGCAGACAGAGAGAGAGGAGGAAGCAGGCTCCCAGCTGAGCAGAGAGCCTGATGCGGGGCTCAATCCCAGGACCCTGAGATCATGACTTGAGCCGAAAGCAGAGGCTTAACCCACTGAGCCATTCAGGTGCCCCCCAAAATTGTTTTTTTTTCACTGCTGTATCCATAGGTCTAGATGCCCAGTTCATTGTAGAATCTCATCAAATTCATATAATTTTCAAAGATTTTATTTATTTATTTTTGAGAGAGAAAAGGAGCACAAGTTGGGGGTAGGGTCAGAGGGAGAAGCAGATCCCTGACTTAACAGGAAGCTGAAGGCAGGACTCAATCTCAGGGCCCCTGGACCATGGCCTGAGCTGAGGGCAGATGCTTAACTGACGAAGCCATCCAGGCACACAACAAATTCATATTTAAATAAATTATTTTTCTACCTACTGCCTGCTGCAAATTCCAGACTATAATTAAGCTCAAACTTTCCAAAACTTTCCCTTGAATCTATGTTTCACTGGGTACAAAGAGCAAGTATTTTATTAATCTGATTCATGCCCAATGAAAAAGGTTGTCTCCTGCCACCATAGATATTTAGAGTCTAGTAGTTTCTAGAAACTAAAACTAAAATGGGTATTTAGGTTTGGTTTAATTTCATCAATACAAAAAGCCAGTTTGGAATTGACATTCATTCTCATGAACAAAATGGAGAGTAGGGGGCGGGGTGGGGGTTTGGACAAAGACCATAATAAATGAGCTTGAGTGTGTTTGATGCTTTTTCTTCCATTTGGCAATATCAGCCATGATATTGATTTGATGCAAATCAAACATAGGTTTATTTATATGTTATGGAAATATATATTCAAATTACAGTTTCTAATCAAATGATTTTCTTTAACGTAGGTACCCATGTATTTTACTCTCACCTTACTTTGCTTTTAATTTGGTTTTCTCTTAGGCCAGCTCAGATCACCATTTGCACATTAATCAAAAGAAGAACAGGTTACCCTAATTGTTTTAATTGCAGGACTGCCAGAGAAGACCTCTGTCCAAATCTTTTCGCTGATTGGTTGAATTGCCTTTTTACAAAAAGGACAGAGGCTTGTGAAAGTAGAGAGTAGAGCTTAAAATGGGGAGAAGTCATTTGACTGTAAAATCTATTGAAAACTCAAAAAGAGGTTTTTACTCAATCAAAGGAAGGGAGGGCCCGGCTTCTCATTAGGGAAAGGAGTATCTTTTGCTGGAAGTAGCAGAGCTTTGACCACTACTCGGTGGTGGGTGGCTCATGCTCTCTACCAAGTTTTTCACCTTTGAGCAGAGCCCCAATTGTGTCTTCCAGAAGGAGCAAAGGAGAAGTAAGTATGAAAAATCCCATTTGGTCCTTTTCCAAAGAGTGAAAATCAGTGCAATTTGTTGCTTTATTATTTGATTCTAGGCTCCTTTACCTCTCTACTCTTCTGGTAGCTACTTTCAAGCCTTGATTTGTTGTTTTTTTCCTGAGTGGTGAGAGGAAACAACCTGCCTCTTCGTCTCCCAGGCTTCAGTGCCAGCTCTAAAAATAAACCTGCCTTAATTAAATTGCAAATGTAATCATCAGAGTCTGATTCAATAAAAATGACATGTGCTGCATTCTGTAAAGTCCTTCTGAACCTCTCCGGAGCCCCGGGAAGCACCCATTGCTAACCTGCCTATCAGGTGTAGTGAATTAAGACAAACACAGAGGCACACGTGCACAGGCAGACCTCTCTGAATTTAGGGGTCTTTGATTTCGGAAGTGAGGGAGAACACGTGTGCAGTTCAGCACAGGGTCTAACTCTTTTCCAGTGCTCCCACATAGTCACTACAACTTCCAGAGAAAACTTTGCAAACCCCAGCCATTCCTTGCATCTGGAAACAGCCAGGGCTCAGGCCGCAGCCCTGAGTGGTCATGTTCACAGCTCCAGATCTGAGGTGTAATTGGAAACACACATAATGGGTAATGAAACAGGATGTTGATTGAAGTTAGTAATAAAAATACCAGCGAGCCCTTGCCTTAGGCTCTCAACAAATAAAACTCCAGAAAGAGGCAATAAGAGATCCGAGGGGTAAATGTTCATTTTGCGTCCCTGCAAGTTGAGACCGATCATCTGTCTCATGCGGCTATTTGGCTAAAGGTATCCTGTCCTCACATATTTTCAAGTGAAAACGTGCTTGTTTCTAAGAGTCTCTTGACTTGCATCTAGAATGTGAAGTCCATCAGCTTATGGGAGACTTGGAATAGTAAAACCGGACTCTCTGGAATACTAAAATGAGGCAGTAGAAGGAATTAAAATTATTTTTCACTATTTTAAATGGAAATACAGCAGATATTGGTCGTGTTACCCACAAAATGTGTATGATAAGGTGCACCTGGCCTCCCAGTTGGGATGTCAGGAGAGGAAGTAGGTGATGACCTCAGCTGCACATATCCTGGAAAATCATGAGTGGGAATGAAACAGATACTCTAAGAGCTTGTAGGAAAGTGTTTTATGATAAGGAAAGATGATGATCTATTTGTATTCTATAGTAGCTGATTTTTAAAGTTGTCAGACTTGAAAAGTTAAAAAACTACATACAGACCCGTGTATGCTTAAACACATTGTTAAATGAAATGGACATAATGGCTGAGTGGAATCCATGTTTGGGGCATACATTCCGCAATTGTACTTCTGTGTGCTGGTCTTGTCAGATCCTTGTCCAGGTCTGGGTCAGTGCCAGTGGAAGCACAAAAGAAGGTAAAGGAAAGACTGAAACAGGAATCAGATCCAGGCTGTATGACAGAGATTTCTAAAAAGCAGGTGTTTATTATAAAGGGGCTGGGAATGGGGAGAGCCTCTTCAAGTACATGATTGCTCTCTTTGAGCTCAGGGAGGTAGAAAGAGATTGGAGTGCTTTGGGGTGAATCCAATGGGCAGACCAAGTCTTTTCTCCGATTGGTTGAACTGCCTCAATTGAATTGAGGATTGTGAAGAGGTATACTCTTTTATTCATTTTCAAGAAATAATCATGGACCATTGATAATTTTGCCAGGCATGTTTCCAGACTCTTGGGATACAAAGATAAGCAAAAAATAAAATAAAATAAAATAAAATCCTATCATCATGGAACTGACATAACAATGAGGAAAACAAAACGTTCAGTGAAATGTATGGTCTTCCAGATTGAGAGCAGCAGGAGCTCCCAGCTCAAAGCCCACAGAGTGAGGTCAATAAGCCGCCTCTAAAATGCCAGCTTCAACAGACAGGGCTTCCCTATCCACCATCACCCCATCCCATCGTGTCATAAATGCCTCTTCTGTACCAGCTCAAAAGCTGGAGAGCCAATTCTGACAATCTAAGAGAGCGTTGGTAATAGATCTTGACGGAGACACTGCTTATGGAGCATGAAGAATTCTATCCGTTGTATCATCAGTATCTAATGTCAGATTTCATCATCTAAATATGCTCTAATTTCTCTGGGTGTTGCTTTTTGCCTTGGCTTACTTATCATTAATCATTCTGCACGTATCTCTACCTTCCCATTTCTTTTGTATTTCCTTGATTTACCATCTCTTCTTTGTTACATTATCCTTGATATTTGGCTTATATCACTCTAGCCTTTACCACCAGTTTATACTTGGTACTTTAATTTAATTTAATTTTTATTTATTTATTTATTTATTTGACAGAGAGAGAGAGATCACAAGTAGGCAGAGAGGCAGGCAGAGAGGTGGGGGGTGGGGAGTAGCATGCTGTCTATTGAGCAGAGAGACCGATGCGGGACTTGATCCCAGGATTCTGAAATCATGACCTGAGCCGAAGGCAGAGGTTTAACCCACTGAGCCACCCAGGCGCCCCAATTTTATTTTTTATTTATTTTTATTTTTATTCATTTTAAAATTTTGACGCAAGGGTTAAGAGGGAGAAAGAAAGAATCTCCATAAACAGGCTCCACACACAGCACAGAACCCAACAAAGGGCTTGATCGTAGGACCCTGAGATCATGACCAGAGCCAAAATCAAGTGTTGAACACTTAATGCACTGAGCCCCCTGGTAATCCAGCTGGTACATTTAAACTTGTCTAGCAGTATATTTTTTGTAGGAGAATGCAGGGTTTTTTTTTTTTTTCCCCCTATCGCCTTGGTCCATGTTTTATTTTTTGTGTGTTTCTTTTCTTTAGTTTATTTTCTAATCATTAATATTAGAATTAAAGAGTATCTCTAGACTCCATTATCTTGTAGTAAAATAAATAAACAACAACAATAAAAAGATGACATTCGTACAGTCTTACTGTTGGACCACCTTCTTTGGGTCAACTTTTGCATTGTTCACGCACCCTGGGATGTTAGACAGTATTTACAAGAATTAAATCCTTGTACCTGTATGGTGTTATTGCACACGTAAGAGAAGTCATCTGAATCTGCGTGTGAATTACCAAGAGGAATTTTGTGTGCCTGCAGATTCCTGAGATGATGAAGGGGTAGGAAAGGGGTCCACTCAGTACCGTTTTGGTATCAAGGAGGGTGTGACTCAAGAGGCTGGGGAACTGGTGGAAATCTTGACTGTGCACATTTCCTCTGTGACCAACTGTTGCTTCAGTTTAATACATTTGGGTGTTCGGTGTTACTCCTTTGGTTTACAATTTTTTTCATAATCCCATATTGGATGTGATTATGTATTCATTCATTTCTGTTTAGTCTTTTTTTGCCAGATGGAAGGTTGCTTCTCATGAACAGAGCGGAGTGTTGCCGGCACTTTGTCACTGCCTTACTCCGGCCATCAGTGTTCTCCCTTGGAAGGCTGGTAACCATAATTTCACATGGCTTCTTCCTCATCTAAGCAACCTGGAGGGAGAAAAGAAATGTGGGTCATCCCAGCAAAACAACTTCATCTCTGTCATCTTTCTTGTCTGTGGATGAAATGGTTGCCCTAGAAACTGAAATTTTTGTTTTGTTTTTGTTTAATTCAGCATTTCCCTTGCTCAGTACCCATGGAAAGAGTAGAGTGTGGCTATGTATAATGTCCATTAATATGCTGTCTCATACTATAACAATAGCAACAACAAAAACCTATTCCATCTAGGACAGACTATGCCATGTAGAAGAGAAATAGCTCTATATCTGGGCTATAATATCTTCATAGTTTTCTTTTTTTTTAATTTTTAATTTTTTATAAACATATATTTTTATCCCCAGGGGTACAGGTCTGTGAATCACCAGGTTTACACACTTCACAGCACTCACCAAAGTCTTCATAATTTTCTGAGAAACAGCCGCAACTTCCCAGGTGGCTACTCTTAATTGTTAGACATTGTAATTGCTGAAGGAATTTATAATCATTTTCCCTTAATATAGTACACAACCTTTCAGCCCCTCAAACTGCAGGGTCTTGGGGCTCCTGGGTAACTCAGTCTGTTCTGTGTATTACTCTTGATTTCAGCTCAGGTCATGATCTCTGGGTCGTGAGATCAAGCCCCATGTTGGACTCCGTTCTGGGCATGGAGCCTATTTAAGATTCTATCTTTCCCTCTGCTTCTGCCCTTCTCTCCACCACTTGCGCTCACTTTCTCTATCTGTCTAAAACAAAACAGACAAAAAAATTACAGGGTCTTGTCTCCATTCCAGTAGCCAATGTCTTCCCAGCCCCTGGACAAAGAGAATCTGCAAGTAAAACCTCAGTATCCTTCTGAAAGTTCTAAATACATTATTTTCACACCTAAGTGAGCAATAATTGTTAGCCATTATTTTCATTTTTATTCCATCAGCCTGGCTCCGATGCCTCTCTTGGAAATCTTTCCCATTTCTTGCCCATTAATGGTACTGTTCTGGGGTCTGGAGATTACAATTATATCTGGGATCTGAGCTAGAAGAGGAAGTGAAAATACATAGGTGTCTGCTCAAGCCGCCATCATAACTAGAATGGACTCGTAAATGGGGTGTTGGGTAGTAATAATAGAAGTTTATTTAGGAGACTGTACTGGTTAAAAAACAACAGATTCTGCAAGGAAAAATTCTCATTAAAACAAAACAAAACAGAATAGTATTGGAATGATACAATGCTGCCAGATATGTAGGTTATATGACTTTTAGCATAAATCTTCCAATTTTGTTAGAGTTGCATAACTCACATAGAGATATATGAACTAAAAAATAACATTGCTAGTTACATGACTAAGAGTTACTACTAGTAAGAAAAAATTAAGAATTATTAAGAAGTATGCTTTGGAATTCTATCTTTGGCTTATACTGCAAAGATATATTTATTTTTACTTCCATAAGAGTAAAATTACTAAAAAAAAATGGATTTGATTACAATCTAAAAATGAGTCTGTAATGATGGAAAATTTAGAATTTTAAATTAGATAAACAATTTGAAGAAAAGACCAATATCTTTAAAATTATTTTTAGTAACAGTAAACCATTACTTTTGACTTCAGGGGAAACTACTACAGTAAATGAAGAAAACATTATTCACTCACTAATCTCAGAAAACAATTTTCTTCTCTGATGTGTCAGATACTACATGAGGTACAAGGAATATATATGTTATGTTAAGGTTTTCATAATTAGTGAAAGGGATAGATTTATGTTTAATATAAGACCTTCCAGTGTAAAATGTGATATAGGCATTTCTTCAAGGTGAGTCTGAAGGGAGGAGAGTGGAGGAATTACCTGTGGCAGGAAGAGTGTGGTCAGGGAAGGAGCCCCTTTTTTAGAGCATAGTTTTGTTTTCTTGGTTTTTGTCTTTGTTTTTTAAAAGATTTTATTTATTTGACAGAGAGAGATCACAACTAGAGAGAGAGAGAGAGGAAGGAGCAGGCTGTCTGCCCAGCAGAGAGCCCGATGCGGGACTCGATCCCAGGACCCTGAGATCATGATCTGAGCCGAAGGCAGAGGCTTAACCCCCAGAGCCACCCAGGCAGCCCTAGAACATAGTTTATTGACTGGATGCCACCCAACATGCCCCCTATCCTTGATATTTATAGCTTTACGAATGAGAATAGGGAAGGACTAACATTGATGAGACTGACTTTATTAATAATTAAATGTTTATTAAGGATAGTTACCCCTTCTGACATTGGTTGAGCACTGAATGTGAATTTTAGATTTACAACCACAACTATAATTAACACTTTGAAAGCTAGGTTACACTCGTACATCAATTCATTAATTCTTCCATTCTCCTGGAGAGCAATTTGCTACCCTATTTTCTTTCTTTCTTTTTTTTTTTCTTTTTTAATATTTTTTTTTAAAGATTTTATTTATTTATTTGACAGAGAGAAAGAGAGAGACAGTGAGAGAGAGAATACAAGCAGGGGAAACAGGAGAGGGAGAAGCAGGCTCTCTGCTGAGCAGAGAGCCCATGTGGGGCTCAATCACAGGACCCTGAGATCATGACCTGAGCTGAGGTCAGAGGCTCAACCCACTGAGCCACCCAGGTGCCCCTACCCTATTTTCAAACTTGTAACACCCCTCCCCATCATCAGTTTCAGAGGATGGACATTCCTGCTACTTTTTTGAGATACCAAAAACAATCAGAACAGAACACTAAAGAATTCTGCCACCTCATCCACCCACTTACCAGCATCAGAGCCATGCGTTTTCCATCTAGGCCACAAACCCAAGCTCTCCAGTCTCTTTACTAGACCCCATTGTCCCACTTACCTTTCAAAGCACTGCTCAGGTACATTTCTCTAGGACGTCTAACTATTCTCTCTTAAATTATGTATTTTTTCTCTTTCTACTAGAATATTTCCAACATACAAACAGGTTGTTGTAAGACAAAAACAAAAACAAAAGGTTCAGGTATACCTGGGTGGCTTAGTCAGTCATGCCTCTGCCTTCAGCTCAGGCTACGATCCCAGGGTCCTGGGATCTGGTCCTCATTCTCCCTCTGCCTCCTGCTCTCCCTGATTGTGCACTCTCTCTCTCTTTCTGACAAATAAACAAATAAATAAAATCTTGAAAAAATATATTCAATCCCAGATAATATCCTATTTTTCTTTACCATTTTGAAAGTAAAATTCCTCAAATTAATTGCTTATTCTCTATCTCCAAATTCTCTCTTCTTATTTTATCTTCAACCCATACCAACACACTTTCACCTCTTTGTTTCACTGCAAATGCCCAGCTCAGGGATGATAGTTAACTGATAGCCTTGCTACCTTTCATTGGACTTACATATCTGTAGCCTTCAAAACAAGTGGTTACTTCACGTTCTTCAAATGGAAACCCCAGTCTCTGGGTTTCCTTCCTTCCTACCTCTCTGGTCATTGGCTAGTCTTTTTCAGTCATCTTTCAGATGTCTCTGCTCTCCTACCTTTGAATATTCTTTGTTCCGGCAAATACCTGAAGATGGTTCCTAAAACCATTAGACTTACTGAGCACCAGACTGGTGAGTGGATTCCTCCATTCCTTCCTCTATTCTGAACTTTGGATTCATACAGCCAACAATAAACTTGACATCTCTACTTAGTTGTCTCCAGATGTTCCAGGGATGTCTTGAATTTCTATTGTCTGTAAAGTACTATTTAATTATCTAGGTCTACTCTATATTCTATTAAAGAACATTGACAATGGTAATGATGATAGTGGTAATGATCATGGCGGCAGTCCTCATGATGTGATGGTGATGGTGATGATGATTTTTTTTTTTTTTTCTTAATAAATACATACATTTGTCTTAAGAAGAACAATATTATTATCATTTTCCAAATGAACAAATCAAATCAGAGCAGTTAAGTAACCTTTCAAGATCATAGAGTTAGGTGCAGGAAAGGCTGTGAACTGAAATATATACAATTTTATAGTTATTCTGAAATGACTCTCCCAATAAATGAGTGATTACCATTTATTTACCAATTTTAGCTTTATCTTCCTTCTGTTCACCCTTGAAAAGGAAAGGTTTATTAGATACTTAATCATTAATTGTTCCAGCTTTCTGACAGGACCATTCTAGATAAGCCCTCCCTTTCTTAGACCCTCCTCTAACCCAAAACTAGATCTTATAACAAGTTGCTGCTAGCAATTTCCTATATCAATATCCCAAGGTCTCCCAAAATACTCACCACAACAAATACTAATCCCTTTTGTTCAACTACAGGTGTGTTCCTGGTAATCTTTGGCTAGAGGGCATTGATATCTCTGGGAATGCTATGGCCAGTGCAAAGTAGGGGATGAACATCCTTTTCCATATTTTGAATACTACACTTCAATTATATTAGTATATAAGGATTACAGAATTAACTCCCCTATTTTGTTTGAAAATCTTATCCCAATACCTTAGCATAATGCCATGGGCTCGCTATTTTTCTTCACACTCCTTTTGAACTTATTCAAATAGTAAATATTGATTAGTTCTAGCCATTGAAATGGAATTGCGGTCATGGCCGCCAACCAAACCCTTCACATAGTTTATAATACATAATGATCATCTCGTTAACTATCTTATTGTGTCAATATGCCAAGATTATTTATTTCTAAAATTGCAATCTTAAACTTTACAAGTAGACTTCAATTATTACAGGCCCAAATTTTAAGAAATTATTGAATTCAACAAGGCAAAGAACAGAGCCCAGTAGCACTCTTCAGGGATTTCCTTCTACCTCATAGCTCATTTTATGTGAGAGAATATAAAATTACTTGGTCAAACACTTTGTTTAGTCCATGTAAACCCATAATCTGATAATGCTTTTAAGAAATGATTGATTTCATTTGTCTGAAGATGTCTTAAGTATATTAAGCACTTTGGATTTGGTATGAAATCAAATATATATATATATATATATATAATATATATATATATATATATATATATATATATCAGAAGAAATAGAAGCATGCAAATGGGAAAAGTAAATAATTAGGATAACATGCAATCAGGACTTAAGAAGAATCCCAGGAAACATCAGGAAACAGAGTTATAAAACTTGAAGAGAGCACAAGGTCTCAGAAGCCAACATTTACTTTTAGCCCATCCATTCCTATCCCGGAAAGCTTAGGGAAATATAAGAACTAGGACAGTGCTAGGAAAGGGCACGTTCTCCAGTACAACTTAGAGTATTTGCCTCAAGCTCAAGATGACTCTCTTACTCAATTATGCTGTATTAAGTGAAGAAATGCTTCCCACAATCACCTCTCCTTGATATACGAAGATACACTAGAGATTTCTTTCCTTTTTTTCCCCTTAAATTCAAACTATTTTGTATGTAAAGATGAGGGCAAGAAAAAGCAAAGCAAATAAGAACATAAGGCAGAGAGCTCTTTTGTACCAATTGGAGAAACAGGGAATTTGAATGACGTTGCCGATTCATTGTTTGGGGCTAGATTCTTCATATCATTATTTCCACTAACCAGAGTCCTGAGCCTGAGTTGGAAGTACAGAGATTGGAAGTTAACTTCCCCCAGGTGGCAGTAGGGAGAAAAGGGAATACGAATTTTTGGAATTGAGTTGGAATCATAAATATCTGAAACTACCAACTGATAATTGCATTGATTAAAATTTGGATATTTAAAGTTTTCTACAAACCCCAATATAGTGTGAATTGTTTTCCTGGTTGTTGTATAAGGTTGGTGGGTGATTAACTTGTGTGTATCCAGCACAGAGCTTAGCATATAGATAGCTGCATCAAAATAAACAAACAAACAAATAAATAAATAAATAAAAATTTTTAAAAAAGTAAGTGAAATTCCATTTTGTTAAATTAGATAACATAAAGAGTATATTAGTAACGATACACTGAGTCCAGTAAAAATGCCCGATTCTCAATAATAAAATGCAGCTCTATTTTTCATTAAAGACATATATAGGTTGGTCAGGAGGCTCAGGTCTACACAGTTATTCAGGGACTGTGTCCGAGAGAGATTCTAACACCTCTATTTAACTAAGAGCCCCTATGATCACCAATGGAAGTAGAGAAGAAGGAAAGTACTGGGAAGGCACAGCCTCTCTTAACTCTCTGAACCTCCTTATACTTGGCATCTATTCTTATTCCATTGGTGAGTTCTAGTCACATGATCCAATCTAGTTACAAGGGAGCCTGGGAAATGTAGTTCAGCTGTGTCCTGGGCCTATTGAGTGTCTAGTCAGTCTGCTGTGGAGCATATACTCTAGGAGCCTTACAAAACTTTTCCTTACACAGTATTTGCAGAGGTGCATCTAGATCTGCCCTTGCTAGTCCTTTTGTAATACCACCAATAGTGATGATGATCTACTGAAGATTACCTCTCAATTATTTCTTAATTTTAGATAATTGTGCTAGCTCAAGAGTCATTTTTTCTTTTGATCAAGATTTTCTAGTGTTTAAAATCCTCCCTTATCAATTTAATAATTATGTGTACCAGGCAGTGTTCTAGACCACGGAGACATCACATTGAAGGAAGTAGAAAATTATCTCTGTCCTTATGAAAGTTACATTCTTATTTTGATTCATAGCATCATAGATGAGACACTGAGATGTTGATAAGGAAAGGTTCAGAGGAAAGTTCAGGAAAAGTAAAATCCAAAGATATAATATGATATAACACTTGATTAATTTGAATTTGCCATTGGAAAAAGGAAGAAGTTGGTCATTCTCTATGTGGACAGATCCTCTTCAGGTTGGTGCGCAGAATACCAAGGGGCACCATGAATAAATGGACAAGGGAAGCCTTCATTCATAGCCCAGGAAGACACATCTGTCTTGTTCATCAGTTGTGTGGTAAATATAGTTTCCAGAACGTCCTTGCATGTTACTTACTATGGATGGCCCACAAAATTGGTCCTAATATCCTCTCCAAATATAAAGAGGGAAATAAAGAAAAAGAAAAATACTTTCTTGAAAAATAGTCATTTCAAGGAAAGTCTTGTAATTCCTCAGAGCCATACCAGAAATGAAGGTTCTTGTAACATTCTCCAATAATTCAAACATCTCATGCTTATATAAAAGCTGTGTGCCCACACCCTTCTCTTGCCTTACATCTGTTATCTATTTAATTTTCACACAATCGTATGAAGTACCAAAATTATACTGAATTTATATATGAAGAAGTAGAAACTGTGATGAAATAATTTGCCCAAGATTTTACAGTTATGAAAAGAGATATCAGATTTGAATCTAAGCCTTATTGAGTCTGTACACGTAACCACTCTAAAAACTGCCTTTCTTTACATTTTATTCAAAATAATTCTAAAAATAGGGGAAAAAAAAAGGAGTATCAGTAACTTTGGCCTTTGTATACAAATGTCTCCCGACTAGTGTTTGCTGTACTGGCCTTGGTAGCATACTGAACCATTAAGGGCTTTCATCATCTTAAGTTTCTGGCTTGGAAAGTTTTCTAGAATGTTCTGGTTCCAGAACATTATGGTTTCCAGAATGTCAGTCCCCTCTGCTTCTCTCCTGTTACTTACCCTGCTCCAGTATAGGAAGGAATCCTTAGGTGACTGGAGGTTATTAATACTGTGGAGTTAAAATATTTTATGGTTGTATCCAAACACATCCTGTAGCAATTTTGACAAGGTTGGCAAATCATCTATGTGACAGTCTCAGTTTCTGCATTTTGGGGAAAATAGTACCTGATTTGTGGAACTGTTGTTTGGATACAAGGAAGTAATCTGTATAAAGCTCTAAGAATACTCTTAGCATATTGTAAATATATCAAAATTATGAAATATTGTGGAGAGTTTTGTTGTTCTAACCACAGGTAAAAGACTTCCAGTGAGTGAATAATCCTAACTTGAGGTTACAGCATCTACAAACCTGTTCTCATTTCTTTTCTTTTCTTTCTTTCTTTTTTTTTTTTTTTTTTAAAGATTTTATTTATTTATTTGACAGACAGAGTTCACAAGGCAGGCAGAGAGAGAGGAGGAAGCAGGCTCCCCACTGCGCAGAGAGCCCAATATGGGGCTCGATCCTCGGACCCTGGGATCATGACCTGAGCCGAAGGCAGAGGCTTTAACCCACTGAGCCACCCAGGTACCCCTCATTTCTTTTTTTTTATCTTTTCCTAAGTTTACCTCGTTCATTGGCATGCAAGAATGTGTGGGTCATGTGCTCATGAATAAAAGGTCCAGTAAGAAATCTAGGAGGTAAATATGTTCAACTCAAGCAAATGCAGGTTTAGTGACTAAGCAAGAGGAAAGTGTGACAGTTTCAAACCAAAGGACCCTGGGGGAAGCAGAGGATGCTCCTCTCCCCACAGCCAAACACAGAGCCATGATCTTCATTCAAAACTCAGAGCCATCAACAACCCCAGATGAAGCCGGTGGGGCATTTGAATACATGCTCCGTAATTAATGAGTACACAAAAAAAGAGCCCTTGTTTACAGTAATATTTTTATTCATCTTCCCAATCTAAGAAAGTATTTAATTCCCCTTAATGATATGAGCCACCCTAGTCTTTATGACAACATGGGACAATAATTACCCTGCTTTAACTTAATTTATAGACCTCATTATCACCCCTGCCTTCGCACCATGATTACAAATCTCCTAGGAATCGAGAACTCTCTGCACGGGAGGAGGATTGTTGTGATTTATTGTTCACCCTGGCAGTCTGGAGCGCAGACTGATTTACTGTTGTGGATTCCCACTGGGGCGAGCAGAATTTGGGAGGAGAAATGTGGGGCTTCTGGGGAAGTGAGCTTACCCTCCCTGACTCGGAGTCACAGGTTAATACAGAGACTGTCGCTTACTGCACAGAACCAGGGAGGAATCTC
This sequence comes from Mustela nigripes, assembly GCF_022355385.1. Classification (NCBI taxonomy): domain Eukaryota; kingdom Metazoa; phylum Chordata; class Mammalia; order Carnivora; family Mustelidae; genus Mustela; species Mustela nigripes. The sequence goes on along the minus strand of NC_081560.1, from coordinate 98,730,302 downwards.
AGGAGGACAAAACCATCTAGCAATAACCAGCTTGAGAATGTCACTTCTGCCACTGGGAAAGTAATTGTATCCCTTTATGGGAAATGAGAAGTGAGGGCAAGTCTTAAATATCCCAGCTGCTTTTCATTTCCCCCCCTCCACGGGGACATTGTTCACCCATGGTCTGAACAATCAAGCAGTTACTGAGAACAGAACTTGCATTACTAGTTTCCATTCTTTTTCTGACACAAGATCACATCTCCACATATTCCCAGGAATGATGCTTTATTTGCTACATGATTCTTAGCTAGAAGATCAAACGCACTGGCATCACAATTGCCCTTAAGGTCCAGGAGAAAGAATTGTGACTTTCAGAGCTCACATAATTGTTAATAGCAAACGTTACAGCTGTGGCACCGTGCATGGTATTATATTGTCATACCATTTTCACAATAGGATTACAATGTGAACTTTGATGGTGATGAAAAAAAATGCAAAATGAGAGCTAACTGCTGTCCAGATCAGGACATTTTCTAGCTGCAAAGTGACATGTTGGAGTTCTTTCAGTTCCATGAAAAGAATCATGGCATCCAGCCTTAGAACCCTCCAGAACACATTAGAGTCCTACCCAGCCTATGGGCAGGTTGTGAAAGGAACCAAGTTGCTTTCTATCTTTCTTCTTCTTTTTTTTTTTCTTCTTCTAAACCAAGTAACATTTATCGTCTTTATTTTCTTTATTTTTTCTTTATTTTGTTTGTACTTTGTATTTTTTTATTTATTTTTTATTAACATATAATGTATTATTTGCCTCAGGGTTAGTGTACAGGTCTGTGAATCATCAGGCTTACACATTTCATAGCACTCACCATAGCACGTACCCTCCCCAGTGTACATAAGCCAGACACCCTATCCCTCTCTACCCCACAGCATCTTTATTTTTTTAATTCAATTAGCCAACATATAGTGCATTATTAGTTTCTGACATAGTGTTCAATAATTCATCAGTTGCATGATGTGCTCGTCACATCACATGTCCTCCTTAAAGCCCAGTCCTCCATTACCAGGTTGCTTTAGAAAGATCGACCCGAAGACTTAGAGGACGCAAGCCATGACGCATGTCATATATTTTTTTTCCCTAAACTCATTTCAATCTGTTTTAGTACAACTGATGGGGGGGGACCTCAATTTAATACATAAATTGTTACTGACTTTCATAAACTAAGAAAAAGAATTGGAGACATTTAATTGTTTAATGAATTTTTATTAGTCGTCAGATGCCCGAAGTTCAGAAAGAGAAAAGAAAGAAAAGACTCTTGGTCTTTTTATCCCTTCACTTTTATACCAAAGCAAAGTAGTCGTGATTCATTCTGGGTAAAGAGTTAATGGAGTGTGTGCTAATTGAGAATGAATCCTACATCCACTAGGGCTAGAGGATTGGTCCTGACACTCCTAGAAGCTTTGTACCTTGTTTCCAAAGCTCTTTACAAATCATCATAAAAGAGAAATGATCTCAGAAGCACTTAAAGCTTTTTCTACACCCACTTTTCCAATAAATCTCAAACACATCTTTCATTTTGATCACAGAAATGCAAATTTCCTGACAGGCAAACTAGAGCATGACTAAGTCCAAATGAAGTACAGCACATTTACTCAAGTGAAAAGAATAATGCATCGAAACATAATGCAATTCACTCAACTTCAGCTTCGAAACCTTGCATGCTTTACATCATCGGCTCATGGTTCAGTGTCGGTGTTTTCACGTATGACTTTGAAAGGATTGAACCAGTTAGAAAGAAAAATAATGTTTACATACCGCTGGTTAACTTCATGGGCCTGTTTCTCCTTAACTGTATTTTTATTCTTCCCTATAACTTTCATTCATAAGAAGTTAGGTTTGATAATAGCAAAATAATTTCAGACCAATCAGGGGTGTAAGTGCTAATTTTTGTTAGGCTGGATCTCGTAATAGACACAGAAATGGAAATGTGTGGTCTAGTGTCTCCTCGGTGTGCAGGGTAATGGTTGCTAGGCAGCCTCCTGTTTGTAGAGGAGAGAAAGAATTTCTTTATCTACAGACGTCTTCGACAATGCCTCGTGCTCAGTGTCTCCATCGGATTTATGCAGTGGGATAGGGCTTACTGAGCTGCAGTGATATCGTGTGCAGTAAAACCTGCCCTATTTGCGAGGGATGTATCGCCGAGCAAGGGTCAGAGTGCAAGCAGAAGTGGGCATTACTGAAACAGAAGAGGGCCGTTACCCGGAGAAACCAGTCTGATAATATCTAAGAGGCTTAAAAGCTGCATTATGACTATTTTAATTGAATTTTATGTTATCAAAGCGATATCCGTACAATGGCTTAGAAAGTTGAATAGGAAACTAAATGGATTGTAACGGAAAGGCTCTCTCAAAGCTGTATCAGTTTCCTCCCTTACATCTTCCTCTCCCACAGCAACCACTTTTAGGTGTTTACTCTCTATAATTGCAAATGATATGACTTGATCACTGTCACTGGATTCATTGGTTTTAGATGCTGTCTACTGACTCCTGGTTGGGGTAGGTGAGGATTTAGCTGTCTTATCCTGCCAACAATTTCATCAGCCTCCCTCATTCTCCTATTATAATTTCTTTAATATTTAGGGTTGAAGTACCATTCAGTGTTTATATTATTAAAAAATATCATAGAGCCATGACAGGATCACATTTAATTCTTTTTTTTTTTTTCAGCCTGTCCTGAAGTATTCCTTGTTTATTTGTCTGTTTAGTTTTATTTGCTGAGAATTCTCTGTAGGTATCACTACATCTTCTAGCATCTTCTATTATCCTCTCAGTGCAATTTTCAAAAAAATGAAAAAAAAATTAAAAATCTGGAAACGATGAATGCCAGACTTTCTCTGGATGTCTTACTACTGAAGCCTTTTCTTCTCCTGCATTCTCTAGGACTGCTCCCAACTCCCTACCTTGGAATTCCCTTCATGCCATTCTAGGTCACATACCTTATAAGTTGTAAGTCAAATTTTCTTCTTTCCTGGTCTGCATACACCACTGGTGGGTGGAGCGTATCCTCCAGTAGTTTAAAGTTCAAAAGACCACCCGAGGACAGGCGTGTGGTCATGCCAACCCCCATTCTTCCTGTGAATTAAATGTTCCAAACTGAACTGAGTGTCCTCCGTGCCTGGTGCACAGGTGTCATTATGCTGCCTTTTCAGGACCTTCCTGGGCATTCCCTTTGCTCATTCCGTATGTTCAGACTCCATTTTTCTGTGCAGTACGTCTTTTCCTGGTATATTTCTTCATCCGGGGGAAAAACATCTCCAGTAGCTTGCCAGAAAAGGAACCAAGGGAGGGGAGTTTTTGGAGACCTTACATATCAGAAAATACAGCCTTATGCTAGGTCACACACACCTGAGTTTGATGGGGGATCTTCTAAGTTGGAAATTATTTTCTTTATTTTCTATGTTTGAAGGCACTGCTCCACTGCATTCCAGCTTGCAAGGTTTTCTGTTAGCTATCAGATGCATTCTGTTCCCGGAGCCTTTTGTTTGATCTTCCTTGTCCCTAGAATTTATGTCATCTTTTTAACTTCAGCGTTCTGAAATGTTACCATGAAATATCAATGTGTTTCTATTTTCTTAAATGTTTTGCTAGTCCTTGGCAAACTCAAAACTCACGATTTATCAGATTAACGTGGGGTATAGGCATCCCCCTTTGTTTAACTCTCCAAATTAGTGTGAAGCAAAGCAAGGTCCCGAAACATGAGGTCTTACACAAAGGATGAAGTAGAACAAAGACCTGTGAATCCCTTGATATCTTCTATAAGCCTGACGTTCCGTTCTCTTTTCCTTGCCTTCTAATCAGGTATATAAACAATATATTCTCTCTCATTTCCCCCCCTTCTCCTGTATATTAAGCTATGCCTTGAGAATGATATGATTTTTTACCCTGGTTTTCAGAATTTCAGTTCCCTTTATTTTATTTTTGAAAATATTTTATTTATTTATCTGAGAGAGAGAGAAAGTGAGAGGGAGCATGAGAGGAGAGAAGGTCAGAGGGAAAAGCAGACTCCCGGCAGACTTCCTGTGGAGCTGGGAGCCTGATGCGGAACTCCATCCCAGGACTCCAGGACCATGATCTGAACCAAAGGCAGTTGCTTAAACAACTGAGCCACCAAGTGCCCCCCTTTATTTTAATAAGTATCAAAAATATATCATCAATTAAGCACCTATTACAATATTAGATGATAACTGTTATCACAATATTTTTCAACTGTGGAAAAAGTGGTTCAAAGAGGTAAATTAACATGAACAACCATTCAGCAAAAAAAAAGGGGCAAAGGCAAAGCATCTGACCAGGTTTACCTGATTTCAAAGTCTTCTTTTCTCACCATCTTTCTTTATACTTTTTTGTTTTGTTTTGTTTTACCTTCTAGAAAACTGTAAATTAATATGCAGTGTGTTTAAATTACAGGATGGAAAACATCATGATTTATTTGTCAAGTTTATACATGGCATACATATTGAAGTGTTACTTTGTAGATTCAGTAATATAATCTAGATTCAAAATCATGTTAGAAGAATTTGCTCAGATCAACAGGATGAGGTTCCATGTGAGTCAAGGATCCTCTGCCCTTTTTTTGCCTAATGTCTAGTTTTATATCAGCTTCAGGGGCTTCTTTGTAATATCTTTATTAATATCATTCTGGCAAAAATATCCACTATAGAAATAGCTGAAATATTTGAAAGCATTGCTGAAACACTGTTGTTTCTCAGCTTAAGTTTATACTCTTAATGACTTCGCTCTAGAGTATTTTTTTTGGTGTGGATTTTAATTTTCAAATCATGATCTTCCATGCACTCAAGGCAATTCTTATTCTGGTGGGAAAGTTGCCTTAGTAATAATTTACATTCTGCAGGCAGTGGTGGAGGAGTTGCTTCTGCTAAAAGGAATAACATTTGTTATCACTCTTAACTGTTTTGCAAGAAAAAGAGCTTGTTATAGAAATAAGTCAATTCGTTGCTGAAAGAATAATGCTTGGAAATATGCCTGTGGACAACAAATCACTTGTTAGAGACAGAGGGAAAAAAAAATAAAATAAAACAAAATAAAATTCGCACACATTGGTGTGAGACCACTCTGTTGTTCATCCAGGAGCCTTGCGTGAAGAGACAGAGGGATGCTGAGCCTCTGAAACACCTTTCTAAAAATACTTACACAAGAATCCTCTTCTCAGCCTCTCTTAAAATGAAATAAAGATCTAGCAGTTATATCATGATGGTGAGCTACAGAAAATGAAATCAGAAGCAATTATACCACCAGAGACCATAGATGCTAGGGTGGGCTTCATGTTGGATATAAGGCATGTGCAATTTAAGAAAGGATTATTCCTTCTTCAGAACCTTAAGACTTCAGAGCTAAAGGAGAAGACAAATCTATTTATTTGATACTACATATACGCTTTTCCTATAAGATGCCCATAAAATGCCAAAGTTCCATTTTTGTATATAATCTTATGAATGGACAAGAAAATTCTGATGTTTTAATTAATTTTATATGTAGTGGTAAGAATTCAAAAAATACTCTTTCTGTGAGGACTTCTTGATCCAACTTTGTACTACAATATGAGCCGAAATTTGTTTGGATATCCTAATGCCATTCTGGGTATTTGTAAAGTATTGTTTTTAATAAAAATCCACTAGAAAGTTGAGAATTATATATAAACTATATAGTTCTATTTTAATAAATAGTTTCCCAAATCCTTAAAATTTACCATAAAGCTTGTTACTATGATGGTTAAGTTTGTATATCAAATTGTAGGGTGTTCTGAATGAGATTAATATTTAAATCAATAAATGCTGAGTAAAATAGATTGCCTTATTAATGTGGGTGAGCCTCATCTAATCAATTGAAGATCTAAATAGAACAAAAAAGACCAGCCTTGTTGAGCAATGGGAAATTCTTCACTAGTGTACTTTCACATTTTATCTCCACCATCTGCTTTCTTAGTATGAAACCTGTTGAGCTTTAGACTGAAACTGTATTATAAGCTTTCTTGAGTCTGCAGGCTAGGGGTAAACATTGCAGATTCTGAATTTGTCAGCTGCCACAATTGCATGAGGCAATTTCTTATAATATCTCAATCTCCCTGTCTCTTTCTGTCTCTCTGTCTGTCTCTCTGCTGCTCAATATATTTGGTTCTGCTTCTCTAAAGAACTTTCACTGATACAGATTTTGATACCAAACTTGGGTGAAACATGTCAAGATATCTTTTCTAAAAATATTTTATTAATATTTTTCTAAAATATATTTTTCTAAAAAATAATTTATTAATTTATTTGAAAGAGGGGAGGCAGGGGAGAGAAAGCACAAGCAGAAGGAGTAGGAGAGGGAAAAGCAGACTCCTGACCAAGCAGGAAACCCGAAGTGGGTTTTGATCCCATGAATGTAGAATCATGACCTAAGCCAAAGGTGGATGCTTAACTGACTGAGCCATCCAGGTGTTCCTCAAAATATCTCTTTTAATGTAAAGGGTAAGTTGTTTTAAGAGGCCCTAACCACAGCTAGTGTGTCTCTTTGGAAGGAGACAACATATTACTCATTTGAGTGTATTATTTCAATTCATTGACCAAGTGACTTAAAAATCTGTTACTTTTCAGTGTGGCCTAGAACAAGAGAAGACTCCACCATAGGTCCAGGCTACTGGGCCAGCACTCTCCCACTTGGGCTGTACAATCCAAAATACCCAAAGGTGCTTGAAGTGACAGACTGGGAATCTGTTTGAGTTTTTGACCATGTAGGTGTCATAGTACAGACCCTCAGGATTTTGGAGCAAAGACTTGCCATTCTCCACAGATTATCACCCTCCTTTGGAGACACACCTTTGGCTCTGCTATTGTGCCTCTAGGGAGACTGTGTGCTTAGCCATGGGCCTCCAAATTACCACATGGCCCGAGCAGCCCAACATGAGCTGGATGTCATCTGACTTAACAAACCACACATTCAGGTGTGTACAATAGCACTCCACCATCAAATGAAAGTGGGATACAACAGAACAAGCAGACCCTGAAGGTACAAGTAAGTCACATGAAGAAATGACCCAATGGCCCATGATCCCTATTCCTGTTACCCTTCTTTCTCTCTCCCAGCCAACACCCATGGCCACATAGAGAATTCCTGTGACCAGTTGGCCAAGGTTAAAGAAGACCTCAATGTCTGGTTTATAAGCAGTTCACAATATGCAGACACCATCCAAAAGTGAACAGCAGCAGCACTATGGCCCCTGTCTGGGACATCCTTGAAAAGATATGGTGAAGGGAAATCCTCCCAGTAGGCAAGACTTGAAGCACTGCACCTAATTGCAGGGCACCAAATCATTTTTTTTTTTTTTTTCAAGAAGAAACGTGGACAGTTGTGAAGTTATCTCCTGATTCAGGGACTGTGGCCAATGGTTTGGCTAGTTTGTCTGGGAAACACCCATGGGAAGAACGCGAGTGGAAAAGTAGTCACAAAGAAGTCGGGGAAGAGGTATCTGAGTAGATCTTCCTGTAGAGGCAAAAAATGTGAAGTTATTTAAATTTCATGTCAGTGATTAAAAACTAATGTCCTTAGCAGAGGAATATTTTAATAATCACGTGGGTAGGATGACCCATTCTTTGGATTTCAGTCAGCCTTTTCCCCCAGACCCCTGTCACTACCCAATGGGTTCACAAACACAGCCGCTATAGTGATAGGGATGGGGGTTATGCGTAGGCTCAGCTATATGGACTTCCACTCACTGAGCTGGTCAGATTACTGCTGAGTGACCTGTCTTCCAGCAGGGGAGAACAACACTTACTCTCCAAGATAGCACAATTCCCCAATTCCTCAGCGTAATCAGCCGGCTACCTAGGGGCAACTTGATTACATTGGACCACTTTCATCATAGAACACGTGGCATGTTGTTCTTAATGGAATATACAGTCCACATATGAATTTACTTTTCTTGCACATAAGGTGTCTGCCAACACTACCATCTGGGGATTTATAGAATGCCTTTGCCCCATCATGATATCCCTCTGATCAAGGAACTAACTTCATGGAAATGGAGTGCAGCTATAGGTCTATGCTCATGGAATTCACTGGTCTTACCATTTTCCCCACTCTCCTAAAATAGCTGGTTTACTAGAGCAATGAAGTGGCCTTTGGAAGACTTCATTTATAATCCCAGCTAATGGAAATACCTTGCAGAGGTGGGACAAGTTTCTCCAGGAAACTATATATATATGATCTGAATCAGCATCTGATATATGGTATTATTGTCCAAAAGCCAAGATTCATGGGTCCATGAGACAAGGTACTGCTCTTTATTACTCCTGGTGACCCTCTTGCAGAAATTTTACTTCCTGTCCCCATTACCTTATACTCTTGTAAGCCTAGAGTTCTTAGGATCAATAATGATCCAGCTGAGCTGGAAGTTAAGACCTCCTCCTGACGACTTCAGACTCTTCATGCTTGTGAATCAACAGGCACAAAAAGCTGTGCTGTGCTCCTATTCGGTGCTGGCAGGAATGATGGACCCTGACTGCCTAGTGGAACTGGACTGCTCTTCCACAGTGGAGCCCAAGAAAGAGCATGTCTGGAAGACAGAAGATCCTGTATGGTGTCCCTTAGTATTGCTGTGCCCTGTGATTCAGGTCAGGTCAATGGAAAACTACAACAATCCCATCCAGGAAGTATTCCTAATGACCCAGACTCTTTGAATGAAGGTTTAGGTCACCCCACCAAGCAAAGAACCATAACCAGAGGAGATACTTGTTGAAGGCAAATGAATGAATGATGGAAGAAGGTAGTTTTAAAGACCAGCTACAAACACCTTCTTTGGTTGTAAGGTGTGTGTGTGTGTGTGTGTATTAAGCAAGTATTTTTTGTTTTTTTTCTTCTCTATCCCTGTATCCTGTAACATAAGATATATTGATTGACTTTATATCATATATAATAGCATCTGATTATTGTGATGTTTTACATCACAGTATTTTAGTTACAGGATCTAAAGGAGCAGAGCAAACTTCAAGCAAGGACTTTGCATCCTCTTCTGGGGAAAGGGTTAGTGCATTTTCAGTTGTACACAAGATAGCTGTGTCACGAGAGGTGGAAATATGACTTCATTGTTGTTTTTATTTGGAGAGGGAGTGTGGTTTAAGGAGATGTGTATGGGTGCCAAGTTGACAAAGTACAGACATGTGACAGTTAATTTTATGTGTCAACTAGGAGAGTATTGCTGGATAAGATTAACATTTAAATTGGTAAAACTTGAATAAACTGAATATTTCCCATGAAGCATGGGAATCATGGGTACCATCGAACCAGTTGAAGATCTGAATAGAATAAAAAGACTGACCTCCCCAAGAAAGAGGCAATTCTCCAGCAGACTGCCTTCAGACATTTTCTGTTCCAGAGTCTCTCCTGGGTCTCTAGCCTGCTGGCTCACACTGCAGATTTGAGCCTGTCCACCTCCATGATCACAAGAGACAATTTCTTATCAATAATCTCCCTCCACCCCCTCCCATCCATCTCTCTGTACACACATGAACATGCACATAACACTCCATAGGTTTGTTTCTCCTGAGAAACCTGCCCAATACAACTATGTATATCTACAGGAAGTATCAGTCTTTGTTATCAATCTCCCTCCTCCAGGGCTGCTCCCCAGTGGGTCATTTGTGCAGTGCAGACTAGCAAGAGTTCACCCTCCAGCCAGCTCACACATCCGAAGCTGGAAGCACATCTCATTCCTTACGGATTCACCTTCCAGCCCTTCCCTTGCCATAACTTGTAACCACTGTTCTTGTGTCTGCTCATGCATTTTCCAAATCTCAGCCAGAGTGCAATTTCCTGATCATGAGTGTCCTTGTCGAAATGCTTAAATGGCATATAATTTTCCTTAGGCTGAGCTCTGAGCATGGTTCATGAGACTCAATGAGATGGGACCTGCTGAACCTCTGGCCATTTCCTCTAACCAATCCCAGACTTGGAACTTCTTGGTGCTGGTTTTTGTTGTTTTTGTTGTTTTGGTTTTATCATGATCCAGCAGCGCTCCAGGAATGGCTCTCCTTTGAGGGTACACCCATCAAACCCCTTTGAGGGTGTTCTCCGCAGAAACCATACCAATAGAACACATGTAGATATTAAAAAGGCTTTTATTATGAGGGGTTGAGTCATGTAATTATGGAGGCTGAGAAGTCTCACAGTCTTCCCTCTGCAAGTTGGAACCCAGGAAGGGCAATAATTCCTGTCCCAACTTGAAGACTTGAGAATCAGAGGATTCAATGGTGTAAGCCCCAGGCCCAGTGTCTGTCCAAAAGCCCAAGAACTAGAAACACCAGTGCTTGAGTACAGGAGTAGATGGATGTTCTGGATCATGCAGAGAACAGATTTGACATCCCTGTGCTGTTTTGTCCTATTCAGGCCCTGGATGGGTTAGATGTTGCTTGCCTGCATTGGTGAGAGAGACCTTTATTCCGTTTATTGATTAAAATGCTAGTACACCTGGAAACACTCTCACAGGTATGCTCAGAAATGATGTTATACTGGCTATCTGGCCGAAGCTTACCCCATCAAGCTGACACCTAAAACTAACCATCACAGAGGGAACATGGTAGTCTGCAATTCATTTCCTGAAAAATTTCTCAAAGCTTCTTCCACTATGCCTCCACAAAAGGTCCTTGTGCTCTCTGGCAGAGAAAGCTTTCATTCAGCTTTAAACTTCATAGTCAGGGGCACCTGGGTGGCTCAGTGGGTTAAGCCTTTGCCTTCGGCTCGGGTCATGATCTCAGGGTCCTGGGATCAAGCCCCGCATCGGGCTCTCTGCTCAGCGGGGAGCTTCTCCCTCTCTCTCTGCCTTCCTCTCTGCCTGCTTGTGATCTCTCTCTCTCTAATGAAATATAAATTTAAAGAAAAAAGAAAAGACTCCTATAAAAATCTTCCCAACCCTCTCTGCATAGATCAGATGCTCCTTTTATGACCTATATATATATATATCCATTATTGAGATTACTACATATAAAAACAAAGCAAAACAAACAAAAAAAAAACTTCATAGTCAATACTGCCTGGCATTTAGATGGTTCTAACTAAAGTTTTATTTATTGGATAAGTAAGAGAATTTTATGTTTTCCTTTCATTATAAGTAGAAAAAAAAAAGCTAGTCAAACGGAGTTTCCATTTTTCTCAAATATTAAGCATGAGAGATTCAGAAGACATGAAGAAAATACTCCCTTTAGGATTCAGAAAACAGATATTTATAGTATGTTAAATAAGTCCTCAGACCTTAGGTGTTTTTTACATGCATTAATATGTGAAATTTTCAAATGTACCTCTTTTTTCTCTGTTCTACTAAGTTTACATGCTTAAGAAAAATGGTCTGAGCTTTCTGTCTGAGTTTTGTTCTTTTATTTTTTTCTTCCTGCCAAGGAGATTTAGGACACATAAATCATTAACGTGTGTTTTTATATATCCTGGTGGTCAGTGATGAGAGAGTTTAAGGTAACATAAATCCATTTTGTGGGTGTTTATGGGAGATACTTTGAGAGTGTAGAATTCAGTACAAGTCCTATGGACGACCTTCAGAAGAGAGCACAGTCTGAGCCTGTGCATCCAGAAATGGACAGAGTTCCCTTTTACTGCCTGCTTTTAGGAGAGGAGCATCATCTAGAGCTGTAACTCTTCCATTTCACTTTTACAAGACTTATTATTTTCCTAGTTGGAGAAGGAGTAAAAAAAAAAATGTGCCATCTGCCCATCACTGACATCAAGAACAGAATGAAGTACTACAGTAAGGATTTTGAGATAATTTTGTTCAGAAATAGAATTAAAACTTTAGTTTCATCTATTTAAGAAAACACTAACTTCCTATGTAAACAAAGCTGATAGAAATCTGCTATGATTTGACATAATGGTCTAATTGTCATCACATGCATTGATGCTAACGATGAGATATTCCTGCTTTAGTCCCATGGGTTACCGTACGCCTTGAGGCTAGATAAATATATATCCTTTAAAGTGAATAAAATGTGACTTTTTACTGATTTGATCCCTCATCACTGCTTGGTATGTTCACTGGCTCTTAAGGTAGTTATGCCAAGGCATATACTCGGAAACATTCATTGTAAGATGAAACATCTAAAAGAGGGGTGGGATGGGGGCCTATACCAGTGATAATTCCAGAAGAATAATTCCATTTTGAAGAAAGGAGGTGATAAGTTTAATGCCTTAAAATTCTTCTGTTTTGTTTCAACACGGTCACCTACAAATGGCCTGACAGCAATATGTAATTCAAGTATCAATAAAAATTGAACCACACTTTTACACTTTAATATAAAATCAATATAAATCCACCTTTTAATGACAAATGTATCTGCATGGTTCTGGCAATCATTAATGGCAATCATTCCTGCATAAGACATTTTTCCCTCTCTCCCTCTCTCCCTCTCTCACCATTGCTTTATAGAACTAAAGATACCCTAACAGCAATAAATGAAGTGATATGCTGACAAGCCTAGAGAGTATTGTTGGACATGTCAGGAAGCTCGAGTCATGAGCCCATGCATCTGCTCATCGTGATCATTTGCTCAAAAATAGTCATAGATAGCACTCTAGGAATTGGGTACATCCATGAGCATATCATTTCCTTCAGTAATCAAAGTTTGGCCCTGTAGTGTGATCCAATTTTTATATTGATATCTATTCAGATCTTATGTGAAAAAAAAGTAACTGTAATCCCATCCCCATAAAGCCAACATTACCACTGAAAAATAAACCAGCACGTATCAACCAGATGTTTAAAAAAAAAAAAAAAAGCAATGATTGTATTGTTAGTTATTATCCATTAATTTGGGTGAAAGATGGCTGTTTCCTTTGACCAATGTAAGTGATGTGAATTTCTGGTCTCCCCCAAATCCTACTGCTGTAAGTTACTTTAGAAAGGCAAAAAATGAGCAACTGCGTTGCCGTGAAGTCATGGTGGACTCTGAGTTAGATTACCTGGGCTTCTGCCCCAGTTCTGCTCTTTGTAGCTGTTGAGGCAGAGGTGAACCTGACCTGATCCTCAGACGTCTGAGCTTTAAAGTGAGAACCCTGCCTCTTCCCCTCATTGCTGTGTCTGTGAAATGGAGTTTCACATAAAGCACTTATAACAGCTCTAGTGCACAGTGTGTGCTCAATAAGTTATCTATAAATGTCAACATTAATATTATTAGTGTTTTACTTGTCTTGTCTGCTTTGATATTGTGCTTTTATTGCTCTCGTGGAATGAATCGTCATTTTTCAATTTCTTGGAAGAAGGTCATACAATGTTGGAACAATCTGTTCCTTAAAAGTTGGTGAAATTCAGCTGTAAAACATTTGGTGTTTTTCTTTATGGGGTGATTTGTAGTTATCGATTCAGCTTTGTTAATGGTTATATGATATCAAGGATGTTATATTTTTCTAGAAATCTTCCCACTTTGTCAAAGTTGTCAACTCTGTGGACATATGTTTTCTTACTAAAGTATTACTACCTGATGGACTTATGTGACGTGCCATTTTTCTTTCTTCGTGCTAGTGCCTTTGGGCCACCCTCTTATTTTCCCTCTCCTCCTCCCCATCCACCCCTTCCTCCCTCCTCAGTTCTTCCTCCTCTCTCTTCTCCCCATCCTCCTCCTTCTCCTCCCATTTTCCCTCCTACTTCTCCTCCTCTGTCTTGTCCCCTTCTTAATTTTCATTAACCCGTAGAGGCTCGTCTACTCTATCTTGGCTTTCTTAATTACCCTTGTTCCTATGACCAGTTTTCTATTTAGTTAATTCATAACCTCTATTTTCTCCTATAATCAGCGATTGGTAGTTATATTCTGATTTTTTGAAACCTTAAATTTATGCTTAGCTCACGAACATTCCCTCATCCTATATCCTTATACAGTATCTCACGCTACCGCCCTCCTTCATGCATGACCTGGCCGGGCTCCCCAAGCACTGGTGTGTTCTACTCTCAGGATTTTTTAGTTACAATTATGATTAATATTTTTTTACATTTCCATTGTAATTTCTCCCTTTGTCTGTGCCTTATTTAAAAGCATGACTTTTTGCCCCCCTTACAATACAGAGATTTGCCATTTATTCCTCCTTTAATAAAATTCTAACTTAATTATATTATGAGCTCATTAATATAAAATCCTGGAGTTTTTTTTGCCTCTTGGCATACTGCCTAGTAAGAAGTTAAATTTTGTAAATGTCACATGGGTGCAGGGTTCTATCTCTATTCTAATAAATCAAGACTTTTTAATTTTGTTAGATAAAGTATCTCTTTCCTAACTAAAGTTTAATTACCTTGAACTTTCAATAATTTAAAGACATGTTGAAAGCTCCCAACGGGACAGTGGATTTGTCAGTTTCATTCGCCACTTACATGTTGTTTTATATTTACACTATTGCATTTTCTAAATTCGTAGTGCATTTATCCTATAATGATATCTTTATCATTAGTCTTTTTAAATCTGTACTTAATAAAATAGAGATAATGAATAGATATTAATATTCACCGAAGTTTTCTGGGTTTTGCTTTTTTGTTGTAATTACACATGCACAGACACACACACACAGAGTTATACTGTGTTTTATTTAAAACTTTCATGTAACTTTTTAAAACCTCTTATTGAAGTATAACAGATACAGAATCAAGTCTAAAGCTTGATACATTTTTCCTTAATGAACACACCTATGTAAGCAACATCAGATTTAAAAACAAGCAAACAGGAGCGTCTGGGTGGCTCAGTGGGTTAAAGCCTCTGCCTTCGGCTTGGTTCCCCACATCGGGCTCTCTGCTCTGCAAGGAGCCTGCTTCCTCCTCTCTCTCTCTCTGCGTGCCTCTCTATCTATTTGTGATCTCTGTCTGTCAAATAAATAAATAAAATCTTTAAAAAATAATAATAAAATAAAATAAATAAAAATAAAAACAAGCAAACAGATCACTACCAGCATACCAGTGTGCATTCTTTGCCCCGTTTTAATCACTATCCACACTCCAAGGTTACTTCAGTTTATCAGCAATGGAAATTTATATAAAACAAATGACAAAATGTAGAGTCTTTGTATCTGACTTAACTCAGTGTTGTGTTTGTGTGTTCCTTAATACTGCTGTTTTAGCTCATTTTCGGGATAAATAGTATTTCATTTTGTGAAAATACCTGACTTTATTTATCCATTCTAAGGAAATGAGAATCTGTGTAGCACCTAGTCTGGAGCTATTTAACGTGCCACTGCTATGACTGCTCCTATACAGAGCACTTGGTGATCCATGTACTCATGTTCAGTGGATAGCCGTCAAAAATAGTGGTGCATAAACAATGAATTTTGAATCACTGAAAAAACTTAAATCAAATTTAAAAAAATATTATCTAGCTACATTTTTTTCTGCAGCTATCTGATAATCTCCTTTTTTTTTTTTTTTAAAGATTTTGTTTATTTATTTGACATACAGAGATCACAAGTAGGCAGAGAGACCAGCAGAGAGAGAGTCAGAGAGAGAGAGGAGGAAGCAGGCTCCCTGCTGAGCGGAGAGCCGGACATGGGGCTCGATCCCAGGACCCTGAGATCATGACCTGAGCCGAAGGCAGAGGCTTTAACCCACTGAGCCACCCAAGCGCCCCTGATAATCCTTTTAAACTCAAGTTTAGACCATTTATATTCTCAGTACATAAAAAGAAAAAAGAAAATTATATATGTGTGTGTTTTATATAATTATATAAATATATATGTTTTATATAATACATATATGTGTGTGTTCCATATATTTTGCCATTTTACAAATCAGCTTGATTTTGTTTATTTCCTTATTATCTTTCCTCAACTGGATTGGAAGCAATTTATTCTAGTTCTCATTTCTATTGTTCCAGTGGGTAATTTTGAAACTTTAATGTTTACTTAGAACATTTTAAGTCTTCACACCTCACATGTTGACCAGTATTAATTCTGCTATCTTAATTCTACCCTAAATATTATCATTGCCAATATACAACATCTGTTTAAATTTTCCTTTTTTTTTTTTTTGGTAAACCCACCTTGAAGGATCATTTTTCTTCTTCCTTTGGTTCAAGCTCTAAATTTGTAAACAAACAAACAAAAAATCCAAACATTTACTTGTATTACTCAAGGGTATCCTAATTTCCCTTTTTCTCTAGGGAAGTTGTTTGCTGGCTATGCAAGCCCAGGTTCACAGCTCTCACCTACCTGCCTCTTGAAGACGTCACACAAACATCTTTAGCTTCTGCTGTCACTGTTATGAATCTGTTGCTTATCGAGTTGATGTTTCTTTGTAAACAATCCATGATTTCTCAATCTGCTCTTACTTTGCTTTTTCTTTGATATTCTGTTTATATTTTCTCTAAAATATGTCCAAGATTTTCTTCCTTCCTTCCTTCCCCCTATACCTTATGGTATATATTATTCTTGTGAATATGCATTTTTTTAAATCACCTTTAGAGCAGTCTTAGCCATTCATCTAATCAATTATGGCCTGAACTCCATTCTCTCTTACTTTTTCTCTCTCTCTGGCACTCTCACTCAGATACCAGTTTGACTTTGTCTTTCCATTTTGTCTCTAAACTTCTATTTTGTGTGAATATACAAAATACTTTATTTTTTTAAATTACGTTCTAGATAATTTCCCTACCTAGATCTGCCAATCCATTATTTATCTCATGAGTTCTGTGTCTAATGTAAAAGCACTATCTGAGTTTGGAGTTTTAAAAATTCACATCTTGTATGTTTTGAATGTTTTCATTCATAGCCATACTTATTTTACATTCTGAGTCTGATATCTAACTGTTACTTCTGTTTACTCCGTTGCTCAGTGGTTTCTCCCCCTGTATGTTTGGGATCTTCTCTTACGATCTCCTACTTGGTTGAAGCAAGCTGTGGAAATCCAGACACACAATTTGTGTCTGCTTTATTCCAGGAGAATCTGCACTTCCTTCTATCAGTAATCAGAGAATGTTATCAAAATGGGGCCACTTTAGCTAACTTTCAGAATCTCTAATTTATTCTAAAAATATCAATTTCTCTGTTAGCTTGCTGTTGACCCAAGGCTTAGTCTCTTGTGTAAAAGTTTCATGTTGACATTTGCTTTTAGCTTTAATTCAGATAATTTTTATGAGATTTCCCCTACTTTGTGCAAGCCTGTGGGTATAATTAAATGTGTATTATGTGAAGTATATAGCTGTTTTTCAGGATAAAGGAACTTCTGAATATATTGATACCTTGTTTTCTATATTTGAAATGAAAGATGTTAGTTTAGTGGCTTTGAGTGCAGTATAATTTTTATTAGATGTTTCACTGGTGTCATAGAGTGATAGCACAAGAAATTTTTTTTTTTTTACTCTAGATTCCTCATTTTTAAAAGGTCATATTCATAATTATACTACTAAACACAAAGTAAACATTATTCTTTCAGGAGAAGATGAAAAAATAATTACATAAGAATGGGTATAAATTCTCCTAATATGTAATTCTTATAAAGTGAATAAATAAAAGTAGTATTCATTGTCACTTCTGTAAAGGCAGATGCTGGCCCAACCTTCTGTGTGTTCTCACACACTTCTTGGTCTTATTGCCATTGTACAGGACCAAGTGACATACTGAGATCAATAGGCAAAAGAAGAAAGCAATGCATACCGTGTTCAGGAAAATGCTTAGGACACTGAACAGACTGCTCTGGTTATCTTTTCTCTTCCCTCAGTGACAGCATACACCTGGTCTGGCCTTCTGAAGCCAAAATGTTAAACAAGCCTGGATTGCTGAGTCACCTCACTAAACACAGGGCCCTAAATTACTGCTCAGACATGCAAAAAATTTTCACTTTAGTGGAATTAAACATTGAGATCTGAGACTTGTATGATTTGAGGAAGATACAATGTGTCCATACAACAAAGAATGAAGGAAAGAAAAAGATGAAGGAAGGAAGGAAGAAAAGAAGGGAGGGAATGGAATTCTTTCTTAGACATATGTTAGTGAAAATACAGACAGGGAAAATATAGATAGATAGATAGATAGATACACAAAGTTAACTGAAGCAGGCCATGAGAAATGATAGATCAAAAATGTCCATTTGATGGGCAACAAATGTATAACGATAGAAGCAAAGAAGTGACTGGACCCGGACAACATCTTTAAGAGGCAATGATGTAACAGCTGTGAAGCATCGTTGTAGCAAAACCTAGCCTTATCCAAGCAATACAGCAAAGTCTGCCGTCAGGAGGATTTCCCAGTAGAATTTCCCATTCTTTACAGAAGAGTTCACATAAACCTTTTTTTCTGAAATGTGTTATATTCACAATCCATTTCTTCATCCTCCTTTGCCACGCGCAGCCTCCATTTGCACCCAGCACGGTGGTCTTACGCCGGAGTCCTCTGTGCTGAGTGGGCTGCTGCTAGTCATCCGTGGAGCCCAAACAAGCTACTTCAAAACTTCCATCATCGGGTTTGTCCTCTGGCATTTATAGAAGAGGACTTTGTGTGAGGCTGACAATGGCAATTGTGTAAGGCCCATGTCAGAGTGTCCAGCATCAAATATTTTCAGAAGAAAATGGCAGCTGGTATTACCTAGATAATAGTTGTCTCCATGTACACACTTTGTACATGTCCTGGAAGAGATTTTCTTCAAAGGAAAAGTGCATCTCACCCTCACTAGTGAAACGTGAAGCTCTCACTGAAGAGAAGATGGGAGAGCCAAGAGTTCCCAGCAGGATGCAAACACTTCACTTGAAAAGTCCTGATGAGGCTGCTCTCAACATGGCTCCTCTCCCAAGGTCCTTGGAAACGTGGCCACCCTTCTCCCTGAAGGTGTTGACTGTCCCTCCGCTCAGGTGCCACATTATCAGATCTTCTCACTGGGGCTGTCTCTCTCTCCAGGCTCTTCGATCTGATATCCCTACAGTCCAAATTCAAAATGTGAAAAACAAGCAAACAAAAACAAAACCCTTCCAGATTTCTGGTTTGACCTCCAATATATAGAAACTTGAGTGTGTCACCCTGCACTTACTTAAAATCAATAAAACACACAAAAAAGTGAACACTAGTTTTTCCTGACTCGACAGAGAACTGACGCCACGGGACAAACCACCTTGACTCTGTAGAGACAGGATAATCCAGGCAAGCACGATTGAACTCTGCTTACCCTAGCACCATAATGCTGAAATCATAAATTTCATCTATGGCTGAAGGTTTAGGCTAGATGAATGTTGAGTGAGAAACTCACTCCTATGTGACAGAGTCCTCGACAGCTCCCCACGATTTCTTAGGTTTTCATTCTAGGAACTCCAAGTGAGTCACCCAGTGAGGGCCAAGATTCTCTCATGGTTCTGGCAGGAGGAAAGGTGGGGTAACCAATGAGAAATTTTTCAGTGTTTCATTTGACCAAGGTCTACTCTGGATGGAAGACATTTCTACCTGAGCCTTACTCATCTGGAGGAAAGATAGTTCACTATTCTTCTCTCCTGTAGCTTTCTTGCATCATGTAAGTATTGGGGCAGAAGGGAAGCCGAGAAGTACATAGAAAGGTCACAGTGCAGGACAAAAGTCCCCTTAAGGAGCGAGATTCAGTAGGATGGTAGAATGCTTCATTCCCCCATATATGACATCACACCCACAGAACACAGGTGTAACAGTTGATTACTGTTGCAAGAATCATGCAAGACAGATTCTAATTTATGCAGAATTCTTAGGGAAGTCCAAAAATAGTGCCACAGGGACACTGGAGGAATTAAATCATCTGACCCCTGCAGACACAGGGAACATTGAGCAGAGCTGCAGCAAAGCCAGACAACACAGACCTCATACTGAGGAATCTCTGCCTCTGTTTCTACCACTAATACTTCATGTCTTTCTGTCAACAACAACAACAAAAATCACAAGACCTGTTAAAAGACAAGAGAAGACCCCCCCAAAACAAAAACACAGTATGAGGGGACAAGGCAAGCATCCAAGTCTGATTCAGACATGATACAATTTTTGGCATAATAAGACATGCAATTTAAATAATTATGTTTAATATAGCTATTGGGAAAAATGATATGAAAGAAGAAAGGGATAATGTTAAGAGAGAAAAAAGAAACTCTAGTAAAGAATTAAAAAGAAATGCTGGTGGGGTGTGGGGGAGGGGTACAGGGAAGGTCCTGTAAGTAAAGAAGGCCCCAGAGGAGCTCATCAGACACTGGAAACAACAAAGGGTAGAGCTGGAGAGCTTGAGGGTAAGCAACAGAAATTTCCTTCACTGAAATACAGAGAGTATAAGAGGGTGAAAATACAAGAAAGAATGTCTAAGAAATTTTAGAAAAAAAAAGTTGAAAGATTTTATTTATTTATTTAACAGAGAGAGATCACAAGTAGGCAGAGGGAGGCGGGGGTGGGGTGGGGTGGGTGGGAAGCAGGCTCCCTGCTCAGCAGAGAGTCCAAAGTGAGGCTTGATCCCAGGACCCTGAGACCATGACCTGAGCCAAAGGCAGAGGCTTAGCCCATTGAGCAACCCAGGTGCCACAAATTGTAGAAAATTTCTAATGTATTTGAAGTAATAGAAGAAAAACAAAAAGAGAACAGGGCCTAAGACACATTTGAGGTAGTAGTAGCTGAGAATAGTCCAAAATTAATTATAGTTGTAAAACCACAGTTCTAAGACTCTCGGAGGACACCAAGCAGAGT
This sequence comes from Mustela nigripes, assembly GCF_022355385.1. Lineage (NCBI taxonomy): Eukaryota > Metazoa > Chordata > Mammalia > Carnivora > Mustelidae > Mustela > Mustela nigripes. Next base: position 98,709,629 of record NC_081560.1, on the reverse strand, counting down.
CAATACTGAAAAGATCTCTACTAGGTATATAAAACTGCGGAAAGTTAAAGACAAAGAAAAATTATTGAAAGAAACCATATGAAAAAAGTATCTTGCCTATGGAAAAATGATATAAATTACATGGTTTTTCATTAAAAACCAAGTGAGCAAAAAGAGAATAAAATATTTTAAAAAAACAAGCAAAAAAAACAAAAAACAAACAAAAAAAACCAGCGCAAAATTTTCTACCAGCAAAATAATCCATCAGAAGGAAGAGAGGTGATTGGGTGATTCAGTCAGTTAAGTATCTGACTCTTGGTTTCAGATCAGGTTATGACCTCAGGGTCCTGGGATCCAGGCCTTTGTTGGGCTCTGTGATCAGCAGGGAATCAGCTTGAGGATTCTTTCTCCCCCTCTCTGTCCCTCTCCACCCCCACTGCAGCACTGTCTCTAAATAAATAATCTCTCTAAAATAAATAAATCAATCTTTTTTTTTTGTTGTTAAGTGAAGAACTAGTTTCTCAGCCAATCAAAAGGAGGCAATTATTGCCAGGAGACCTGGCCTACAAATAATATTAATTAAATAATATGAAAATAGTTTCCTCAGGGAGAAGGAAAACAATATTGTTCAGAAATTTAGAATTTCTAAAAGAAAGAACAATTAAGAGAAAGAATAAATAAAGGTATTTTTAAATTTTTCTTATTCTTAACTCACACAAAGAAAATAAGATAATCTGATTAGGCTTATGTTGGTTAAAGAAATTGAATTAATAACCAATGATTCTCTAGAAAAGAAAGTAACAGGTACAGGTGGTAAATTTTGCCAAGTAGGGAAGAACTGTTGCCAATTATCTGCAATCTCTTCCACAAAATAAAAGGAATAAATAAATATCTCTTCCAGAAAATAAAAGGAAAGTATTTCTTAAGTAATTCTAAGAGAACAGTATTACTCTAATACTAAAACCAGACAGAGGTATTCTAAAATAGGAGCACCACAGATAAATGTATCTCTTGACCTGAGATGAAAAACTCCTAAACAAAACTTGTCAAATCAAATCCAAAAATATAAAAAAGTATGATACACTAAAAAAGGGAGACGTATAACACGCATGCAGAAATAAGTCATAATTTAAAAATCAGCATAGGGGCGCCTTGGTGGCTCAGTTGGTTAAGCATCTGCCTTCGGCTCAGGTCATGGTCTCAGGGTCCTGGGATAGAGCCCCACATGGGGCTCCCTGCTCAGCAGAGAGCCTGCTTCCCCCTCTCTCTCTTCCTGCCTCTCTGCCTACTTGTGATCTCTCATTCTCTGTGTCAAGTAAATAAATAAAATCTTAAAAAAAAAAATCAGTGTAATTCTCCACATTAATAGGCTACACTGATTTTAATTAAAATTTATATGGAAAGGCAGAAATGCAAAAGGCAACACAGTATGGATGTAGAGGAAGGGGAAAAGGTAGAAGGAAGAGGAGAAGGTGAGAGGGAGGGAGAAGCTCAAACAGAGGTGGGGAGGGAAGAAGAGAGGAGAAATGAGGGAGGGAAAGAGAACGGAGAGGGGGAGACGACAGTTCGGGAATCACACTATCCAAGTGCAGAAGTTACTAGAAGCTTCAGTAATTAAGCATTGTTGTATTGCCCAAAGAATAACAGTATGCAGGGGATAGAACAGAAAGACCAAAAGGAGACCCATTGTACAACGAACTGATTTTTGACAAAAGAGCAAGGGGAATTCAATGGAGAGAGCATTTTCAACAATGGTGCTGGACCAAGTAGAAAACTGCTTGCCAAAAAATGAACCTTGACACAGACCTTCCTTAAACCTTCCATAAAATATTAACTCCAAGTAAACCACAGACTACTGTGAAACACAAAACTCTAAAACTTTCAGGGGAAAAACAAACAAACAAACACTCAAATGCAGGAGAAAAATCCAGGTGACCTTGAGTTTGGCAATAGTGTTTTAAGATATATACAAAAGGAAATAAAAAAAAAAAAAGAAACTGATCATTTGGACTCTATTAAAATTAAAAATATTTGTTCTACAAAAGATGCTGTTAAGAGAATGCTAACAAAACAAAACTATTTTGTCTGGGAGAAAATAATTGCAAAATAAGGTATTGGGACAATAAGGTAATAGGACATATATCCAAAACATATTAACTGAAAAGATTCTTAAAATTCAATAATAAGAAATCAAAACCCAAGTAAAAAATGAACAAATATACCAACATGTACCTCACCAAAAACAATTTACAGAGAAAATAAGCAAAGGAAAACAAGCCCTTAGGAAATTGCAAATTAAAATCACAGTGAGATGGATCCACACATCTATTAGAATAGCTCAGTGTGATGGGTAATTTCCTGTCAACTTGGGTAGGTCACGGTGCCCAGTAGTTTGGTAAAACACTGGGCAAGAAGTTGCCACTATGGTATTTTTAGATGTGATTAACATTTAAATCAGTAGCCATCAAGTACTGCAGATTTGTCTTCAAAGAATTGGATTTGCCTCATCCTATCAGTTCAAGGCCTTAGGAGCAAAGACTGCAGTTTCCTGAAGAAGGAATTTAGCCTGAAGACCTGCTGAAAATTTCCAGCCGGCTTGGCTTGTCCTGCAAATTTGTCTCAAGACAACAATGTTAACTCTTCCTTGTGTTTCTAACCAGCCTGTTTGCCCTGTGGATTTCAGACTTGCCAGGCCCCACAATCATAAGAGCCAATTCCTTAAAATAAATGATCTCACTCATACATCTTACACACACACACACACACACACACACACACATGCACATACACATATACATATTGACACATGTAAAATACTCATTAATGTATATATCTTATTGTTTCTCCTTCTCTGGAGAACTGTGATTAATGTTCCTGCCTGAACCGATCAAGGACAAGCTTATGAGGTAATAGGAACTCTCGTGCATTTTTGGTGTGGATGCAAGATGGTTCAACTACTTTGGAAGACAGTATGGCAGTTTCTAAAAGACCTAATGTGATGAGGGAACAGAAGGCAAGCTGAGGACAGTCAGAAGCTAACCCCCCGCCCACCCCCATGAGATACCTGTGACTTCCCTCAGGCACTCTTGGCTGCCCTAAAGGAAAAACAAATATTTAACCTTTAGAGATCACAATCCTGCAGGACCAGAGTCTCCCTCTGTATACACTTGTCCTAGTGATTTACAAGGAAGAGGCTTTCTTATCAATAGCCTAACTCCACAGACACATAACTTGGTTTCCTGAAGCCCTAACATCCCCGTCCCCTCCATAAAACTGATGGAGGCTGAAGCAGAAGGAAATGTAAATAAAATTGAATTTCTCTTAAACCTGTAGCCCATTGATAACGACCTGTGAGAGGAGGAATTCGACATTCCTCCTCCAGGAAGCTCCCAAATACATTCACATTAATGCCTTACTAGAGGGGTAAACAACCTTAACTTGACAATAGCAAGGCCTCCTTTATCCTGTGAGTCTTTAATGTATGAAAGTTTTTTATCTGGAAACCTCCCTTATTTCCTTACCTCCCCCAACCCCATAGTGCATAATCAACCACCCTTCATGACCCCAAGGCAGCAGCTCTTTCAGTCTATGGGTCCCGTCCCCATGCTTTAATAAACCACCATTTTGCATTAAAGATGCCTCAAGAATTCTTTCTTAGTCCTTGGCTCCAGACTTTGCCACATTTTTTTTTTTAAGATTGTATTTATTTATTTGACAGACAGAGATCACAAGTAGGCAGAGAGGCAGGCAGAGAGAGATGGGGAAGCAGGCTCCCTGCTGAGCAGAGAGCCCGATGCGGGCTTGATCCCAGGACCCTGAGATCATGACCTGAGCCGAAGGCAGAGGCTTAACCTACTGAGCCACCCAGGTGCCCCCAGACTCTACCACATTGAACCTCACCTGTAGTCCAAAAACCACATCAAATGTTGTCTTACCATGTGAGTCAGTAATTCTACCTCTAAGTATTTACCAAACTGATTGGAAAACGTGTATCTTCTAGGAAACCTGTAACTCAGTGAGCAGAGCAGCTTTGTGGATAATTACTAGACACTGGAAGTAGCTCCTATATCCTGTAATAGATGAATAGTGAACAAATTATGGTTCATCCATACATAGGGTATTTGTCCAAAATAAAAAGAATTGTGCTATCAAAAGATCTAGATGAATTTTAAATGTGTATTGCTAAATGAAAGAAGCCTCTCTGAGAAGATTATATACTGTATGATTACATTTCCATGACATTCTGGAAAAGCCAAAACTATAGCAACATAAGGACAGCAACAGCTGTCAAGGCAGCTTGTGGCTCTCTGCTGACTGCTCCCAGTTAAACTGGTGGAAGAAGAAAAATCAACGATTTAAAGCCTGTGGAAATAATCCTAAGGACAAGCAGCAAAGGAAGAAATATCAATTCCAAAAAAAAAAATCCATGACAGGTCAGCAAGAGAAGTGAGAGTCTGTAATATCTGAGTGAAGCCACTCTCTCTGTCTTGAATCCCAGGTCTCCCAGGCGGAGATGTGCCCCCAGCCCCCGGCAGGAAGGGCATGGAGCTCCCAGCCCCCTCATGTCTTTCTTCATGGAGAACACACAACTCCAGGATTTCTCATCCTGCTCGCAGCAACCCGTCCCTGAGGGGAAGCCCTGGGTGAGTGTGGTGGAGAGATGGGGATCTCTTCTGCAGCTCCCCCCAATTATGCAAGAAAGTCTCTACCTTGAGGTGGGGTAGACGGTGGGAAGTTGATGGCAAAGCAGATGGCTTGATTCTTCTTTCCCAAGAAATGAACTTTATTGGCAAACATGGTGGAAAAGTTCAAACCTAAAAGTAATCTCAAGGACGGTGGAGGTCGTAGTGAAAGGAAACGGGGCGGGGTGGGGGATGCGGGGGTGCATTCCTGGTTTTAACTAAGAGAACAGCCTGGGCTCCAGAGGGTATGGTCTGACCAGACCTTCTGGTGTCAGAACTAGACCTCAGAGGGAATTGCTACACAGAAGTCACGGTGTGATTAGGTATGTTTATAGAACAATGTAGGTTCCGGGGCATTGGAGGAAGCAGCCAGAAATACAGCAGATGGCTGTAGTCAGGTGAGAGAGAGGGAGAGCTTTACCAGCAGCAGTGCGCTGCTAGGGGAATTGCTTACCCAATGCGGGACCTCCCTGGGAGCAAGGTCAACAGCATTGAGGCAGAAGGGAGAGCGGACAGGGCAGGGATCGGGACTGGGAGGTAGTGCAGTCTCCCTCCTGCATTAAAGTGATCCAGCCAGTTAGCAGAAAGTAAACAAACTAACAACAGTAACAATCTTGTTTGCTTTTATAGTACCTATTTTAATGTGTATGAGGGGTATCTCAATGCAGTTTTTTTTTTTTTTTTTAAGATTTTATTTATTTATTTGGCAGACAGGCAGGCAGAGAGAGAGAGGAGGAAGGAGGCTCCCCACTGAGCAGAGAGCCTGATGTGGAGCTCAATCCCAGGACCCTGAGATCATGATCTGAGACAGGGCAGAGGCTTAACCCACTGAGCCACCCAAGCGCCCCTCAATGCGGTTTTGATTTGCATTTCCTAATGACTAGTAATGTTGAGCATCTCCTGTAACTGTTAGAGATTTCTGTTTCTTCTTTGGAGAAAAATGCTTTCATTCCCTGTTTTGTTTTTGAATCAGGTTATTTGGGGTTTTGGTTTTTGTTGTTGTTGAGTTTTAGGGATTCCTTATATTTTGTGACTATCAATACCTTATCAGATATGTAATTTTCAAACCCTTTCTCCCATTCTGTGTGTTTCCTTTTACTTTCAACCTTTGTTGAAATCATTTGATCACATGTGTGAGGCATTAATTCCGAGCTCTCTGTTCCATTTAATCTATTTATATGCCTCTCTTTTTACCAGGGCCACTCTGTTTTGACTACTGTAGTTTTGTGGGAAGTTGGAAAATCAGGAAGTGTGAGTTCTCCAAGTTTGGTTTGTTCATCCTTTTCCAAATTATTTTGGCCATTTGGGAGCCCTTGAGATTCCATATGAATTTTAGGATGGGTTTTTCTACTTCTTCAAAAAACAGTGATTTTTTTTTAATCATTTGTAATATTGATATCTTAGTAATATCCAGTCTTATAATCTATGAACATCTGCAATTATTTATATCTTCTTTATTTTTTTTCAGCAAAGTTTTAATATTTTATAGCTCTCATTGTTTGAGTTCTCCCTCCCTTGCTTCAGTTAATTCTTAAGGATTTTATTCTTTTTAAGGTGATTGTAATATAATTACTTTCTTCATTTCTGCTTTGGATTGTTTATTGTTAGTGCACAGAAATGTAACTGATTTTTGTGTGTTACTTTTGTATTCTGCGACTTTGCTGAATAGGTTTATGAGTCCTAAAAATGTGTATGTGTGTGTGTATTTCGGCATGTGTGGAGTATCTACAGAGTTTTCTACATCTAAGATCGTATCATCTGTGAAACAGAGTGCTTTTATTTCTAAGCTTTTAAATAGAGATAAGTTCACTTAAAAATTTCCAAAATTATTCCCTAAATATTTTTTTTCTGTTTTTCAGTTCTCATGGGTTCTATTTTATTGAGAATGTTGCCACCAAAGTCATTGTCTAAAAGAAAACTCTGATAATTCCTTTCCCCTGGTTATAAACCTCTAATGTCATCCACTGACTAGAGATTCAATTTCCAACTCCTGCCAGTGTGCAAGATGCTTTCCTCCAACTTTTTTTTTTTTTTCTTAGATTCCCCTCTAGACACTTAAATCATGTGTCTTAGGTCCCCATCAGTCATATTTCTTACTACTTCTGCCCAACATTTCATGTTCTTTTATTCCATTGTGCTTTTCACAAATATTATCTTTTCCGGGTATTTTCTTTTTGCTTATTTATTTTTGGTTGTTCTGTTCTGTTTTACTCGGGAAACTATACTTTGTCCAGCAAGATGCAGTGACAATGCCATCTAATCAACAAACCTTTCTCACTGACCAGAGAGAATCAGCTGCTTTCCCTATCTGAATTTGCATAGTAATATGTGCAGATGACTAAACAAACAGCAGTTTTATATCGTAATTTAATATCCCTTATTTTCTGATAGAAGAAATGAAAAAAAGATAAGTTTTAAGATGAAGACACTGAGTTAGTGAGGAAAATTTGCCCATTTTTAATAAAGGTGCATTCTAGAATTTTTAATTTACATTTTGTATGACCTAACCACATTATTTTATTTCCTACTGAGTTATATAGCCTCAAATTAATGTAACATTCATTCAACAAATAAATGTTGTTTTATGGGTAATTTTCTGGAGCTCAATACACAAAGGGTCTCATAAAAATGAATACTGTTATTGGAAAATATTTACTAATACAATGTTTCATAACAAAAGATTCCATTTCTTGAGTCTACTGATTAAAAGTCACTCTAGTGCTTTGTATATACTTGAATTTCACAGCCACATTTTCAGACTGTCCTCATTAACCCAACATTTTAAATGGAAACTTGAGAATGAGAGAACTAAATAAGCTTTCATTCATGCTGTTTTTTTTTTTTTTTTGTCAACCTTTGGAACCTGCAGTCTTTACCAATATGCACTACTTCAAATTGGATGAACTGAAATCCTCGGTGCATATGTTTTGCTACAACATACTTCATAAAAATAGCTTTTAAAAATGATAAGGCGGGCACCTGGGTGGCTCAGTGGGTTAAGCCGCTGCCTTCGGCTCAGGTCATGATCTCTCGTCCCGGGATCGAGTCCCGCATCGGGCTCTCTGCTCGGCAGGGAGCCTGCTTCCTCCTCTCTCTCTCTGCCTGCCTCTCTGCCTACTTGTGATCTCTCTCTGTCAAATAAATAAATAAAATCTTTAAAAAAAAAAAAAATAAATAAAAATAAAAAATAAAAATGATAAGGCATGAATAATCCTTATTCTACAATTACTTTAAAAATATTTAGAGCTGGTAGAAATGTTGTTAGAGCTCAAAGGAAAAGAAGTACAAATTAGAACACCCCTAAGACCTTCAGGACATTGACCTTGGGAAACTTCTCTCCCATTCTCCTTTACTTGTGTGGTGAGCTTACTATTGTCCTCTGCTAACTGCATTCTACAGAAATCAGATTATACATTCATTGTTGGGCCTGGAAACACACTGCCTACGCTTAGGTATCTCATGGAAGAAATTAGTAGTTTCCAACTAGTTTTCATTCCTATGATGAGGATTTATTTTCCAAAGCCCTCAGTGAGTTTGCTCCTCTCCCTGCTGACTCTTCTCTGGCACTAAACAGTGCTTTTAGGGTTCCTTTTACATGTACTTTCCCAGGCTGAACATCTCCTACCCTTTTAATCCTTCTTCACTTTATCTTTCTGCCATCTAATCACATTAAAACAAACCTAATTATCACTGAACCCTCCTGTGATAGGAAATAAATTTTAAGAGGAAAAAAAAACTATTATAGTCCAATCCACGTAAACATGTTATATTTTTGATGAAAATGATCTTAAAAAATAGTTTAAAGGTAGTTAATGATCATTTAACTACGATCATGTAATAACATGGCTGGTTTACGGCTTCAAGAACCACTATGCTTTTTAGTAAAAATGGGCTAAGAAAGAGGGCTCAAACTTAATTTTGGATTTTTAATCTCCCCTAAACTATTTTCTCTTTGAAGCAAAAGCCCTGTGAGCCCTATAGGAACAGGTTGGAGCGAGGTGGGAGGGGGGCAGTGGTGGGAATTCTGGGAAGGACTGACTCACTGTGCCTTTAGGTAAAACACTGGTAAAGGTTATACTCCTTCGGGGGTTTTATTAGGGTTCCGTTTACGAAGTTCTATAGACTCTTTTATTTTAGTGCAGTTTTGTAGAACTTGCCTGTGCTAATAACGAGGAAGAAGAGCCCTTGTAAATTACTTTTATTCTCAGTTCTTCAAATTTCGTAATAGCTTGTTCAACACTAATAATTCTAGGACAGATACTCAGTTATTTTGCCATGAACAAAGCCAGAACTTTTGTGACTCACATTCTGTCTCTTAAACATGAATTATTCTAAATGGTAACTTCAAGGGTTTGTTCTTGACATTCCAGTTAGAATGCAATGACGGTCACCTTTATCCTTCAAATGACTCATCGTATAAGAAGTACTATGTAGGATTTACTCCTTTCTTGTCACCTTCCATGTGCTTCCCAACCTTAGGACTTCTATCTTTCTGCTATTTGACAAGAAAACAGGAGCCTACTTTTACCCTTCGGGATCACACTGTTCTGTGGCAGCCAGCAGTAAGATGTAGTAAGAACGGCTGAAGAGGCATAAAACGTATTCACTTAAAATCTGACTACTACAGAGGCACCTGGGTGGCTCAGTGGGTTAAGCCTCTGCCTTTCAGCTCAGGTCATGATCCCAGGGTCCTGGGATCATGGGATCATTTTGTTTTCCCATTTCCCTGGGATCAGGCTCTCTGCTCAGCGGGGAGCCTGCTTCTCTCTCTCTCTCTGCCTGCTTCTCTGCTTACTTGTGATCTCTGTCAAGAAAATAAATAAAATCTTTAAATAAATAAAAAATAAAATAAAATCCGACTACTACAGTAAACAGACTGATGAACCACATTTTACACCTTAAAATTGCCTTTGTCAAGTTTTTAGAGGATTGAACTTGAAAGTAAATTTGGTGCTGGCACAACCTACCTACCATGGAGGGAAATACTGAAATGCTTAACATTTCCTAGCAAAGTGGCTTAGAACCTGGTTTAACTCAAGCTTCTACACTTTCTACTTGTTTAGTGAGGCTTAATATTTGCAATATAAGTAAATGCATGTATATATAATCTTTGTGTGTATATATGTGTGTGTATATATATACATACATACATATATATGTAGGGGTGTGTGTGTGTGTGTGTGTGTGTGTATGAATGCTCACATATATGAATTCTAACAAACGTTCCCCCTTGAATGCTGGTAAAAATCTTTGAATTAATAACTATATAATTACAAATTCCCATCAAGTCCTAGGGAATACTCGAAAGATTGTTTAACAAATAATCTCTCTGAACCTATAAAAGATCCCTCATAACCCCTCTCCAATGCTGGTTCCTTCTCTTGCATTTTCTTACAAAATGATAATGACACAAAATAGCTTGCCAAACAAAACAAAACAAAACAAAAACCAAAAAAACCTCCAAAAAACACAATTGAGGCTAAAAGAACTATTCTAAATTTGGGCAGGGGCTACAATATGTCATTTTTAAATCGGAGCAGTATTAACAAGCCCAGTCAAGGATTTTTTTATCTCTGTGTTTGACTGTTACTTTCTATTTGGATACATTCTAAACACTGTGAAGTTACATATTAGTTTGTAGATTTTTTATTGTGTACAAATGGTAACCCTGGAGATTATGGGTTTATTGCCATGTAAGACATTAACCTATTCTGTGTCTATCCAATGTAGCAATCTTATTTTAATATGATTTTTAAAACAAAAACAAACAAAAAAAATACCCACCAGTTCCTCAGATATTGTATCCTTTCCATATTTGTAGAAAGGGAATGCTTTTGACTATTTTGAAATTTAATTTTGACTGTGATTACTGTCATTCACACTGATCTCTCATGGTCAGCTGTAAAGGGTTGTTTCTAAATGGCCATCGGGGATGTGAATTGAAGTTGGCTGTGCTGCCAGGGTTTTCTCTGCTGCAGGTGCTAGCCATCAAGTGATGATACCCCGGCCCTCTCTATCCCTTCTGAAGGAACATAATAATACTTTGTTTAAAGAGACTTTACCCTACCACCTCATCATCTAGTAAACAGATATTGTGTGCCTATCATTAAATGAACACTATACACAATTTTGAGAAAACAAAGCAACACTGAATATAATAGATTTCAAGGAATTATCTTGTGAGTTCATTTTTCAAACGCACCCATCCCTTTGCCCTAATCACCAACCTTTTTAACACACACACAGCGATACCATCTTTTATTATTTTCTTTTTGTTATTTAAAAAGAGAGTCAGAATGTATTTATTACTTTTTTAAAGGCAATTTTGCCTTCTCTAACAAACCTCTGTATTTTACTGTCTATAAGAGGATGGGCTTTAATATATTCACTCAATACCTACTCCAACCAGACCACTCACTTAGCTAACATAAGCTTGGCTTAGGATTCAAGGAAGAAGTGAGTTTCCTGATTGCATAGAAAACAATCTTTGGCAATGGGGACAAAAGTCATCTCAGTGTCCATCTTGGTTTTCCTTAGAAAGCCATACACTATTGAATAACTTTTGTTTGAGTATTTTATACTTTTTGTTTAATTTACATGAATGCATCCCTGGAAACTACAGCTAGTTATTCAGAGCTCTGATTTAACTTGTCTGTGACTTTTGGTTATAGTGGACAGTCCAGGGACACATCATCTGCCAGACAGAAGGAACTGCAAATCCAGATGTCCTGTATCAGTAATGAACTTGCCAGGTTTGAGAAACAGGAAGGTTATTACATTGAAGAGTGATAATTGAGAGGAAAATGTCAGGGACTGGGTTTGGAGACTGTATCACATAGGGTCCTGGCAATAGGGTGAGGGTTTTCTAAGTTCAATGGGAAGACCAAAGGGTTTTTAAAAATTGCATAGGATAATCTGTTTTATGTTAAAATAAAGACAGATTAATCTGCTTTAGTGTTGCCAGATATAGCAAATAAAAATATAGAACACAGGGGCACCTGGGTGGCTCAGTGGGTTAAAGCCTCTCCCTTCAGCTCAGGGTCCTGGAATCGAGCCCTGCATTGGGCTCTATACTAAGTAGAGAGGCTTCTTCCCCCCACCCCACCGCCTGCATCTCTACCCACTTGTGATTTCTGTCTGTCAAATAAACAAATAAAATCTTTAAAAAAAATACAGAACGCATACCCCATACAATATTTGGGACATATTTATACTTAAAATATATTCTTTGTTCATCTGTTTCAAATCTAATGCATTGTCCTATGTTTTATCTGGCAACTCTCTACTGGTTCTGTGTGGAGTATATATAGGGGGAAACAGTAAAATCAAGAACAGTCCGAGGACTAGGATAATAATCCCATGTGAGAAATGGCAGCAAAAAGGATGTTGGCTTGGGGGTTTTGGAAAGAAGGGATTGCAGGGATATTTTGTAAGCAGAGCTGATGGTGTTAGAATAGACAGTGAAGTTCTAATAGGATACCTGGAGGTCAGCAAGGAGAAAGTCATGGCCAGCTATGGAGAAGATTAGAGGCCTGTCCTGGCAGCACTCCACAGAAGTTGAATCACATGAAATAGGCCCAAGATGGAGGTACCATGACAGGAGACCCTTGACCAAATTAGGAAGCAAGAGCACCAAACTCTGCTTCCCCACGCCAACCAATTAGTCACACACACACACACCCCAACACCTGCTGATAAAAGATGGAAACCCGAACCAGGGAGGCAGCTGACTCTCTCTGTCTCTGTCTCTGTCTCTCTCTCAGTTGCCTACCCTCACATTTTGAGAACGTAAAGTTTTTCCACTTCAAAAAACATTACCACATGTGTTGCTCATCTGCTGTGTTGCATGTCCATCTTGAATTCTTTCTTGTGACAAGACCAAGAACCTTTGGCAATTCCAAGATGGGTTGGGTCAAGACTTCAGGGTCTGGGGTCTCCCCAGTAAGTGTAACTTACTGATAAATGTATTTAGAGGTGATTCATATGGGATTAAAAATAGAAATGAGAATTCCATAGTTTAGTCTTCCTAAACAGTATCTAAATGTTGTTCTACATACCTTTGATTATTTTATATCTTTCTTGGGGCCTCTTTGTTCACAAAATGCACAACTGATCCATTGAAGTTTTAATCTGTTGTTTTAAGTACTGATCCTATATTGATGGGATTGTCGATAGAAGAATAATATTGAGGACATACTGGAATTTATATACAAGATAACAGAATGCTAGATGGTAGCCCCTATTTCAAAGAGAAGAAGGATATTCAAGTGGCCGTGAGAGCAAGTTGATGGTGGTAACCTGTCAGTCTCTGCAAGCTGCTAGTCTTGGGAAGTGCCACCATGGAATAGAGGGCACCAGACACCAATAAGAACATAGAGATCTGAGCAGGTGGAAATTAGAATCAGTGAGTCCTAACAGTCCATCAGAGCCGAAACCAGAAGACCTGCCCTCAAGAAAGAGGTTCTTCAAGAACTGTAGAAGCTAAGGTAACCCCAGATTTAGAGAAAAGGTTCAGGGTTCATGCTGGAGTAATAAAGACAGCCAACCAGGAGCACAGATGACCAAGCCCAGAGGCAGCACTGCCCCACACTGCCCTATCTGTGTGGAGTAGGACCACATGTCTACTGGGTATCTGTTTTCATATCAATATAAGTCATGCAGACTCACCAATAAACAAAATATGCTCTACCAATATGGTCACCAGAAATACATTCTTGCTGACAAAATTAATGTCTGTTAAGCTAGTTTTTCATGAATGAAAAGGGGTGAAATATTGAGAGGATAGCTGGAATATTGCCTGGGCCTTGATCTTCAAAGGAGCTGACAATGATTGAATGAGTAATAATTAAATTAAAGACATTCGTAAATCATATTATTTTATCTTTATTCCACAAGATTTATTTTTTATCCTCATTTCAACAAGTTCACCAATTATGTGATTATAATCAATGTGTTCACATCATTTCTGTGGTACTGTCAGTAATGAGCCAAAGAATTTAAAATCAAAGTGTAATTGTATTTAAAGTGAAAATAATAAGAATATAATTCCATGCAAATAGAATTAAACACAAAAAATAAGAAGTTACAAACATTTTCACATTAACCGAGTTCTATTTCTTCTAAAATATTCATAACTGTCTACTGAAATAAAAATTCAAGCTTTGGCTCTTGGCTAAGCCAGTGTAACAGAGACAGCATAAGCCTTCCTACCTGAAACAAAAAAATATACATTAAAAACTGGTCTGGAAGACACTGGACATGAGGTAAACCAAGAGTAGTGATCCCTGAGAGATGAAAACCACAGGGGGCGAAGCTGCAGTTGCCCCAGCCTTCCACCAGGAGAGACAGGGGCAGAGGATGTGGGGCTGGGCAGGGTGCCTGGGAAGGAGCATCTGGGAGAACAAGGCAGTGAAGTTCTCACCTTTCAAGATGCATAGAAGAGAGTCCACAATCCCTTTCCTTTGTTCAGCTCAAATGTCAGGAAGCTCTGCCAGGCCCAGGAAGGAACCATCCAAAAGGATGAAAGGTGATAGACCCTGATTTTCATACAAGCTTGAGAATGGTGTTTTGGGGCTCTCTCCCAGCAACCAGATAAGAAAACCTCATGGCTTGTGGGATGCTGGATACGGAGAATATGTTTCCCATAGGGAAATGTTAGAAGGTAATCAATGCATTCTTAATAATGATGAGAGAACAGAAGGCTGTCCGAAGACAAAGTAGAAGCTGACACCATGCAACCTTCCCCACCACCCACCCCTGGGTGGGACTTGGGTGACACTCTCCCAGGATCTCCCAACTATCTTAATGTTAATGCCTTGCTATAGGGGAAAAAACAACCTTAACTTTGACAATGGTGAAACTTCTGGTATCCTATAAGTCCTCTTTAGCATACGAAAGTTCTTCCCTTTTTCTTTACCTCCCCCAACCCCATAGTATGTAGTCAGCCACCCATTGTAGTCAGCAACTCTTTCTGCCCTTCTCTGCTTTAATAAAATCACTTTTTTTGCACCAGAGAAGTCTTTTTTTTTCCTTAAGATTTTATTTATTTGACACACAGAGAGAGAAATCACAAATAGTCAGAGAGGCAGGCAGAGAGAGAGGGGGAAGCAAGCTCTCTGATGAGCAGAGAGCCTGATGCGGCACTCGATCCCAGGACTCTGAGATCATGACCTGAGATCATGACCTGAGGCAGAGGCTTTAACCCACTGAGCCACCCAGGTGTCCTGCACCAGAGAAGTCTTAAGAACACTTTCTGGGTCATCAGCTCTGGACCTCACTTATTTTCTAAAACTTTATCAATAATGGTAATCGTTTCATGAATATATGGACGTATATCTTTCAAAAATTTTCAGGTTGTTCACGTTAAATATGTGCACTTATTGCATGTCAATTGCACCTCACAGTTTCCCTTGAAATTTACAAAGTAAATGCAAATTATTATCAATCAACATGTGAACCATAATTTAAAATATTTAAGTTCAGCTGGAATTAATACTTAAAAAACAATTGAACCTTAAAAGTATTCTTATAAGAATAAAGTTTTGTGTCCATGTCCTGGTCGCTGAGAGCTATTAGTTTCATGGTTCATATATGGCATCCAAGCTCATATATACATACTAGTTAGGAGAAAATGTAATGGTTTCATCTTACAAAAAGCCTTGTGCCGACTCTGCAGCATGTTACCAGTTACCTCCAGAACTGTAAACTGGAACAGAAGAAAAAAAGTAGAAAATGGATTCCCCACAGGTCTGGGAAAAGAAACCCCATTATGCAAGGAACCTGGGGCAACCCTGTTTCCTGAGAGAGAGCTTCTTCAAGTTCACTAGCTGGTCTCTCATCTAGGTTCTGGGGTCAGCCATACTCCCCTCACTTGGAGTCACTGTCCTAACTCAACATCAGCAACTTCTGGCTTTCGGCGCTGGTCAGCTATTATTTCGAAGATATGAGGCCAGTGACTAGGAGAGGTGCCCCTCTGGCCATTAACTGTATTAGTCAGAAGACAGAATGCCCTGAGAGGCAGTTCTCCTGCACTAGTGTCCAAGCAAGACCACTGGGAAGGATAAACATTCAGTTCTCTAGTAAACTTATCCTTGGTCTATTTTATGATAAGCAGGAACATCTAAGGCACAAAGCTCAGGGCAGGGCCCCTCTAGCTGGGTTGGATGTACAGGCAAGCTAGAACTGCTGGCTTTTTCAGTCAGTGCTGAGTCACATAAGCTATTTCTTTCTCTTTCTTTCTTTCTTTCTTTCTTTCTTTCTTTCTTTCTTTCTTATTTAAAAATTATTTCTCATAAAGCACTTTACAAATTCCTCTGGTTAATGGCCAGGACCTAGGGTAGGAACAAATAGATCCACTTGAGGGTAATGGATATTTCCAATGGAAAATGAAAGAGAAAGAGGAGGAAAAGCAGATACTTCTCTGAGTAATGCATTAGTGTGGTCTGCATAAAATATCCCTGGTCCCAGTAAAATGACTTTATTTTAGCTGATTGCTTAAAATTACCAAAATACTGTGTTTTTCTTTTAAAACATGATTTCACAGAGGGTACTAGTTTACCTGGTACCACTAACAGAGAGATCCTGAGAGATGCTCTCTGATTAAAGAAATTTCTGGACCCTCAAAGGAATGTAATTATGCAGATTTATGTAAATGATATGCAAATCACCTTGTAAATAAAGTGTGCAAGGGATGAGAGCAAAGCTCCCAAGCTGTGACTTGTCAGTCTAAAGCTGTTTAGTGGAAAACGATGCAAACCTGATGCAAACAAAAGCTGAATTATGGAGGCTAAACCTTATCTCCTACATCTCTTTTGGAAATAATTGGATTTGGGTGTGATAAGTAGTTATTTTGGCTAACAAGATAGAAACATCTCCCTGGTTATCCTGAATACGAAGCAATATGGATTTCTCTGCTATAGCCACAGCCCAGTCAGTATGGCATTGTTTTTAGGCATAGCTTCGGAATGGTAGTAATGAGCCTCCAGTCCCTCCTCAGCCATCACTGGCCGTCACCTCTTCAATATTTCTTGATCTCCCTTGGGGCTCAGCTTTCCTGTTTATGTTATTGCAGAGATGAAACTGTTAATCTATGAAGCAGCAAGACCTGGCCCTGTGCCGTACCAAGTGTTCTATGCTCCGTCACAGCTCTTACTTGTATTTATCTCTTTTTAAAATAAATTTATTCAAAGCAATCTATTGACTCTATTGGTTGGTTGTATAAGGATACATAAGCAATAAAAACCTTAAATAAAAGTAGCATATCAGAAAAGGCACTTGCACACCATCAGAACCTCTGAAGAAATCTTCACAAATACAAAACAGAGAAAACTGGGTTTCATAAGCAAAAGGAGGCAGGAAGATCAGAGCTGCAAACCCAGAAGAATAGAGTGCTCAAAGTCCACAAGGAACAAACACGCAAAATCACACATAAATCAGTTAGGTCCACAGTGCTGTTGATTTCTCCTCCTCCACTGGGTCTTCCCAGTGTCTGCCTTCCCTCCAGATGAAATTATGAGCATCAAAGGTGGATGGCCAAGCTGGGGCTATAGTGAGTGATGTCTCCTGAGAACCAGAGCTTTTGGTGACTCCAGCCTTTGGTGAGTCATGAAGATTAAGCACCGTAAAAAGAGACCACCTTGTTTAAGAATGACATCCTTTCTAGAGTCCAGAGTTGTCCCTCCTTTGTTCCAAGTGCAGCTTGTCAGGATAAGGATTGTCCCATTATCAAAGCAACCCACACAGCTCCCTTCCCTCCAGTCAACTAATTAGTATTCTATTTACAACTATGAATCCACAGTAAAGGACCAGCAAGCATATGAAGAAAGCAAAGAGCCTCTAGAAATGGGCCAACAGACCCTAGAGGAAACAAAGATAATTAAAGTTTCTAAGAGAGTTTAAGCGTATTTTAATTAGTATCCTAAAAAGTGCTCAGTTTATAAGATAACCATAACAATGGATTGGCCAGAGTGGTTTTGGTCCCAAGGCCCCTTCCCAGAAAGAGAGGAGGCAATGTCCGATGACATTTTTTCCTGCCGTACTCTAGCATCTAGAAGCCAACGATGCTGTTCAGCGCTCTAGAGTACGCAGGACAGGTGAATACCTATGTAACATAGGAGGGAAGTTAAACATTCTGATTCTGTGGGACTCAGAGCCAGGCTAGTGATAGTGATTTTGATAATAAAAATAAAGTGCATCTCCAATGACTCAGATCTGAAGAATGAAGATATCAAAAACAAGAGAAAGAAAAATGCTGTCAGTCATGAAGGAAAGATCCAAGGTGACTCAGATCTATTAATAAGCACATAAGCAGCAACAACTAAGGAGAACGAATGTCTTCCAGAGTTTGAGTTTGAAAAAGCTTATGCTGTGTCTAGCTGGGTTAATAAAGATGACCCATGTTTATAAAAATCCTTCTGAAACTAAAAATCTATTATGATAATGAAAAAGATAGAATCCCAAAAGGAGCTAAATGTGGGGGAGATAGAAAAAGGTTAGATGCAGCTTACTTTCCCAGAATTTCCTACAAAAGGGATGTTAGATGAAGGGCAATGCTTTTAAAATTATCAGAGAAAATTAGAGCTACATTTAGTAATCAACCTCATGAATTTTGAAGACAAATTTAAGACATGCAACAAAGAAAAGTTATTAGAAAACAACAAAAAAAGTTAGTAGAAAGCAAATGTATGTTTTGAATAATAATTAAAATTCTCTTTTTAAAATCTGAAAATACAAATACTGAAAATAACATTATTTTATTAACTAATAGTTATGTAATATTTTTCCTACATTTTTTGGGATGTATACTCAATGATTGTCTTGTTTCTATTAAGACTTATTATGAATCTCAGTGTTTAAAATTGAATCAAGTTAGATAGACTGAACAATTTAAAAGCTGGGGAACACAGAAATAGATTTACATATATGTAGACACTTGATAGGCAGCACTGCAGAGCAGAGAGAAGTAGACCGTGGTCTCAGTAAAGGACTGGGAAATGCTGGATAGCCACAGAAAAAATGAATCTTAACTCCTCCGTCATTCACATTTAAAAATTAAATTACAAGTGCCTTCGAGATGTAAAGGTAAAAGACAAAATAATAAAGCTTTTTAAAAATTTATCTTTATAACTTTGGGCTAGGGAAAGCTTTCTTAAACAAGTCTCCAAAAACACAAACTACAAAAAATAAAAAGTGGATAAATAGGAGTTAATAATTTCTATTCATTAAAAAAGTTATATAAAAAAGAGTGAAAAAATAAGCCACAAAGTGGGAAAAGTGTTGGCAATGTACATAACTATAGAAAGCTCATAACCATGGGGTGCCTGGGTGGCTCAGTGGGTTAAGCTCGCCTTCAGCTCTGATCATGATCTCAGGGTCCTGGGATTGAGCCCAACATCGGGCTCTCTGCTCAGTGGGGAGCCTGCTTCCCTCCCCCTTCCCCGCCTGCCTTTCTGCCTACTTGTGATCGCTCTCTCTCTCTCTGTCAAATAAATAAATAAATAAATAAAACCTTAAAAAAAAAAGAAAAAGAAATAGAAAAAGAAAGAAAACTCATAACCAGAATGTAAAATTAGCTTCTAATATTCTAGAAGAAAAAGTCAGTGTGCAAAAGAAGAAAATTGTCAAAGATTCAAATAGATGATTCACAAGAGACTATTTAAAGGGCCAATCAGCATACACAAAGGCACTACACCTTATTAATATACAGGGATTGCTCACTAAAATTTAAAAATGCAGTGAGATACCAGTGCAAACCCTTCAGAATATTGGAAACTAAGGATTGATAGTACTCAATGGTGGTGACAATATGGGATAACTTCGTGCACTACAGGTGGGAACATCAATTGGAAAACTAGTTTATACTCTAACGTTAAACGTAAATACACTTATGTGCCAGAAATTCTACTTCCAGTTCTGTACACAATAGAAATGTACCTATAGCAAAAGACAGACTAATGAAGTCATAGTAACTTTATTTATATGGCCAAAGTGGAAATAAAACCAATTTCCTCTAAAAATAGATTCAATACATACACTTTTATTAAAAAGCATACAATTGAATACAATCTTTTATTTAAAAATTTTTTGAATCAATGCATTTTTTCCTTTTGCAGAGCTTTATCAGGGCTTCGACAGTTAACAGGAGCAATTTGTTCTTCTGACTTGGAATATAATATTTGGCTTCCTTCTAGAAGGGACTTTGTGCAAGTCCCTTGAAACCTGTGCCACATGATGACTTTCCCACGTCTTCATTCATCTCTGCGACTTGCACTAAATGTTAAGTAGAAAACCACATTCTCATGTCTTTAGCATTCATTGCCATCCTTAATTCTAGTGTTTCAATTTGTTCATTTGCACTGCATTTGCAAGAATGCAAATAATTTTGGGGCACATCTGTGGCTCATTTGGTTAAATGGTTGACTCTTGATTTTGACTCAGGTCATGATCTCAGTGTAGTAAGATCAAACCCCATGTTGGGCTCTGGGCTGACCATGGAGCCTGCCTAAGATTCTCTCTCTCCCTCTACCCCTATCCCTGCCTTCTTCCTCTCCCTCTCTCTCTCAAAAAAAAAAAAAAAAAAAAAAAAAAAAAAAAAGAAAAAGAAAAAGAAAAAGGAAAAAGAATGCAAATAATTTAGTAATTTCTATTCATTCTTGATTATCTTTTTTCTTATAATCTTTTTTACTTAGTCTTTTTTTTTTTTTTTTTTTGAGGTTTGTTCAGGATCAACATATGCAAAAACAAAACAAAACAAAACAAAAACCCCAAAACCTAACCAAAAAACAATTTTTATTTCCTAACTTACAGAAATCCTTAAAGCTGGATATTCAGAATATGGCTTATTGTTTTGACACATAACACAAATGAAAATTGTAAGATTGCTTTTGTTATCTAAGCTCTTTTGAAAGCTGTCTTCCTCAATTGTGAGAACAGGGTCACCTCCTTCCTCCCAGGCTACTTTTTATTTCCCCCCTAACTCTGTCACTTCTAGGTTAGTTTCTTTTTGTCCTACCTCCACTTTTCCACTTTCATAGCTAAGCTCCTTCTCCTTCTTCTTCTTCATTAGTAAACTAAGCAGTAGAATGTTTTGGTTCCTGTACAACAGATTTCAAGTTGCTGCACCACTCACGGTTCTTTCTATGGGAAGATAAAGCCCTTTCCTGCTTGTCATGCAGCCTAATGTTGTAGAGAAACTCATGATTGTCCAAAAGCAGGTGATCTTTAGAAGCTATGCTCTGTCATAAAAGACAACGTATGTTACCTTTTTGAAGTGCCTGAGCTAGGAAATATGAATGGAGTTGTCACTTACGAAAAGGTGAGCTATGGAAAATGGAGTCCCCTTAAAGATATAGTTAAGACTCAGGGTAATTGTCTTTTCTTTCTATGCTTTGCAAAGCAGATCAACACAGGTAGCTCCCATGATATCATAATGAGGTTTGGCAAAAGAAAGAGTTGTGAATTGGAGTACTCATTTTTACACCTTTTCTCCAATGCTCTTCTAATTCTTCTCTCTACCCTGCTATCTATCCTGGGTTCTGATAACGATTCTTTCTGCCTTTCCCTTCAGATATGGGAGAAGGAGTAATGGTCCAAAGCTGTTAGTAATCCACTATACAAATGTTCTCCCATGATTTTTGTATGTCTTGCCCACAACTTTACCATGTTATTGAACTTCTTGATAGGCACCCATTGTGAGTGCTTGTTTGAGCCATCTGTTTCCTGCTGGGATGATGACTTACTTATAAGGGGGGAAATAAAATGATAAAGTATATGGGCTGCTAAACTTAGTAACCACCATTAAGTAAAATAACAAAAATGGAGAGTCCTGGTTTTGATAGATTATATTTTCTCCCTAAAGGGCACACAAATCATGTTAATATTCTTCCTTTAAAAATAACTCTTGTATGTTGCTTGGTTTATTAATGGCATTATCAGGCCTAGAAATCAAATCTATTGATTTAGTTCACAGCTTTTAAATCATATATATATATATATATATATATATATATATATATATGATTATGTATATATATATATAATTTTTTACCTCAAACATTTTTTTATTTTATTAATTTATTTTCAGTGTTCCAGAATTCATTGTAAATCGTATATATCTTATTTATTATCTTTTTTTTTTTCAGGTAGTTCACCTAAGTCACTTGAGATTTTTCATAGTATGTACAAAGCAACATGCATATCCAGATGCTTATTATTTTCCTAGGGGCTGGGGTTTCTCTTTAGAAATTGCATAGATTTTTTTAAGCACCTTTATTCTGTTCAATTATTCAGATGATTCCACTATTCCAAATATAAGAACAGTAAGACATGTGGAATTATTCTGGCAGTCAAAATAGCTGCTTTAGTTATCAGATAAGTAACAATAGTGTAAAGACATTGAACCTTACAATCCATTTCAAATTTAACAGCATTTCCCAATGCCTGTGAACACTTGCCAAGTCATGAAATTATTTTCTAAGCCATCTCTAGCCTAGGGTTACTTATGAAGGAAGAACCAAGACTAGACTCTTTTCATTAGAGATATCCGCATTGCGCCATGGTGAACAATGGGTTTTACTTTTCAGATGTAGCAGACATGTTTGCTTGACTCTCTAAGATTGTTTTATGCTAACATCAGTTTTTATTTAATATAAAAATATGTTCCATGTGAAACATAAAATAAGTCAGTCCAACAATAGCTTTGGCTGACACGTGCTATAAAACATAGTTGATGACATACAGTCATGTCTTTGTGCCATAAAGCAGGTTTTATAGCATTATCTCTCACTGGCACCCATGTGAAGAAAAAAAATGATGGTCAAATAGAACAGAAGCTAACTTTTTTTTCCTAATGTACAAATCAACTTCTTTCTATAAATTCAACTTGGGAATGTGTCCCCTAAGCATTGAAGCAATAAGTTTATCTGCATACATTTTTGTTGTAGTGGTTTAAATGAATTTGCTCAGTAAATTATATTGTTGCTGCCATAAGAACACCCAAGTCATGTTGTTCTTGTCATACATGATGACATCACCTCCATCAACATCTCTACATGATTATGTTCTTTACATCTGATCTACCTTAGGTGTCATTGTCCATTCTCCTAAGGGGCTTTTTTTCATTTTTTATGATTTCATTAGGATAACAATCTCCTTTTGGAATAAGCATAACCTAATCCTCTTGGACTCTTAAGTGAAAATTAATGATTACAGAATAACTTCAGAAAGCATGAATGAATATAATCTAGTTTGTAATTTTTATTTTATTAATTTTTTAACTTAGTTCAGAATAATGTTTGAAAAGAAGAAAAACATCTCTCTCTGACCTCCTGAATCAATGTACAGTTGATCATTGGCTAGTTTAGAGCATTTTGTTTGTGAGACAATCAGTTCAGTGGTAATAATAAAAGGCCTAAGTAATATAATTTCTTCTTTGAAAAAAATATGTTTAGGATAATAAAATGACCCTATTAAAGATCTGCAATAGTGTCATAATTTTTGAAAAGACAGGACTATATCTATCCATCATCTCTCCATCTACCATCAGTCATCTATCATCTACTTAACCTATCTACCATCTATCATCTATATCTATCATCATCTATCTTTATTATTTCCATTTTCATACAACTTAAATCAACATTCATTTCACTGTTTGAAAGAGAACCAATACTTAAACATTTTTAATTAGTTTGTGAAATGAGTAAGTGAGAAAAATATTTGGTATATAATGTATTTTGTTATGATAATTACCAAAAACAATCTGGAAAGATTAGAACTTATCAAGGTATATTTTATATTCTACAATGTGAGAATCAAGATTTTATGAAAAAATGATTATCTAAATTGCTTGATAAAAGTCTTGATAAGCCATAATTTGAGAAATTCTGATAAAAGAGACCAAATTAGAAAATGATAGAAGACAAAGGAAAAAAGTTATCAGGGATTCCCACAGAAAAGAATTGAGAAGAGGTTCAAGAGCTGTGGTACAGATTAGCAAGTCCATCAATTACTGAAAGTAATTATATTTTTTAAAATAGTGAAATAACTCATGTTTCATAAGAGTATTTGACTACTTTTACAATATAGAGACACAAAGAGATATAATGCATTCAGAAACATCAATCCAATAAAAAACATGAGTCAGAAAGTCTCCTGGCTGGCTCAGTTAGTAGAGCATATTAACTCTTGATCTTAGGATTGTGACCTGAAGCCCCATGTTGGGCATGGAGCATACTTAAAACAAAACAAAACCCATGAATCATTAAAGTATGTATCAAAATCTAAGCACATATATATAAATGTGTGACCCAATGAGCCTAAGAAGGCAGTCCAGCTGCTGGAGGTAGGCACCTGAGTGCACTGGGAACTTGGAAAACACAAATTGCTGCGCCATTGCCTTGGTGTCTGATTCGGTAGTCTTGAAGAGGATGCACTGAGTGCTGTCCGTGTAGAAGCCAACTTGGGTGGTCCCTGCACCCGAGTCTCTTGGTTCCAATTTTCCCAAATAGGATCATTTATACTTCCTGGGCTAATTCAGTGCTAATTGAGGGACCGGAACCAATTTTACTTTATATATACAATGACAGGTTATATGGATACTTATGCCTGTGGTTAAACACTAGTAGCTTGAACTCATGTTTATATCAGTATTCTCCCAAAACATCACAGGAAGGAATGAAAGTGTTAAACAACTGAAGGAAAAGAAATATCTATGAAGATTACAGCCCCAAAGATAACAATGCAATTTGGGGGACAGGAAGGAGATGGGAGATACCAGTCATTTTAGAAAACTACAGGAAAGTGAAACCTAAGGGCATGTGATGGGGAAAGGCAGCAGGAAGCACACTCAGAGAACATTAGCAAATGTTAGGAATGGGAGGAGCCATATACATGGGAAAGTTAAGGTTGCTGATTATCTCTTACTAAAGGAAGATTGGGGGAGGGGATAACAGATTCCTTGCCAACTTGTAAGCATCCAGATATCCTTCCCTCCTTCCAACGACAGAGAATAGGACAGAACTTTGCTGGGAATTTAAATTAGGTTGGGTCTTGGGCACACCAGGCAGTTAGGAACAAAGGTGAGCTTCTGCATAAAAATAAATGGTGATAACTCCAGACTTCACTTGTTTCCTAGCTCAGAGGAAGCCAGGATTATAGCTTCCAGAAACCATCGTGGAAGATTCTTCTCTGGTTAAGTAATTGTTTCAAAAGAAAGTTATCAAAAACACTAATAATTTTGAGTTTCCTCAACATAACAAATTTGGCTTTGTCTCTTCACACTATGGTAAGGACCAACATTTGGTCAAATCAATTATGCACACACTTTCCTCTGTGCTTCTTAGCACTTTTTTCCACAGCACCAAAGAACACACAGGGATCATCAGAGTAGGAAAACCCTTCTACTATAAAGACAGGGGCCAAAAGAAAAAAGCGAACAAAAACCACCCAGAGCAAGCAGAAAAAGGCAACAAAACATTAAAAAAGAAAAGGAAAAAACCCTATTAAAACCATCAACAACATATTTCATCCATAAAACAAATGCCATTAAAAGAAGACATCAAATAAAACATACAAAATATACAAAGAGAGATCAGTAATTTAAAATATGACAGAAATTAAAAATGTGCTGGAAAGAAAATTAAAGTTAAGAAAATCTCGGGGCATCTGAGTGGCTCAGATGTTAACTGTCTGCCTTCGGGTCACATCAGGATCTCAGGGTCCTGGGTTAGAGACGTGAGATAAATTCTATTCCAGAGATTAAATACCTAATGATACGAGTGCTGGTAGACAGAAAACAAGAGAAGAACAAGAGTCAAATTGTCAAAGAAATAATAGAGGAGAACAGATCCTGACTGAAAGATGGGAGTATAGATTGATGGGATTGAC
This sequence comes from Mustela nigripes, assembly GCF_022355385.1. NCBI lineage: Eukaryota > Metazoa > Chordata > Mammalia > Carnivora > Mustelidae > Mustela > Mustela nigripes. Next base: position 98,684,085 of record NC_081560.1, on the reverse strand, counting down.
CATGTTTCATATAAATAACAAGAAAAGGACAAATCAAGGAATTAGAGGAAGAGAAAAGAAACCATTCTCTCCAGGAAAAGTGAGACAGGGTTGCCAGGCTGTGTCGAGCACACATTAGAGATGAGTGAGTTTGGCAACACTCGACTGCTCACAGGCAGATGCCGCACAAATGGAGGAGTGGGGTCATTGTGCCCTGAATTTATCATGGGACATCCTAGATAATATGACTCTTTTATTTAAAAAAAAAAAAAAAAAGCAAGAACATTGAAGAAGTTTGGAAGATCATGAAATTCAAATCGTGTACTGAGGACCATTATTTCGAAAGGCATTGGGAGGTAGTGAATAAAGCCCATGAAGTGGACGGTGTGAAGTGGTGAAGATTTTTGGAGCACATGTGTCGGACAAAGTGACCTGAGAATTGTTGCAAGACTAACTAACGTATCTTTTAAATTTTTTTATTAAAAAAAAAAGACAAAAAGAAAGCAGTATTCACGCTACACCACAGCGCTATGAGTTTCAGAACACCAGGATGTTTTTTTTTTTTTTTTTAAGATTTTTATTTATTTATTTGACAGAGAGAAATCACAAGTAGGCAGAGAGGCAGGCAGAGAGAGAGAGAGGCAGAAGCAGGCTCCCTGCTGAGCAGAGAGCCCGATGCAGGGCTCGATCCCAGGACCCTGAGATCATGACGTGAGCCGAAGGCAGCGGCTTAACCACTGAGCCACCCAGGCGCCCACCAGGATTTTGTTTTAATCCTAAAATCTTCTTGAAAGAAAAACAAAGGAAAATCCAAGAAAAAAGGTGGCTCATTTGATTGATATTAAGTTCTTCAGTGGCAAGGCCAGAAGCCAGAAGACCGTTGTGCAAAGCCCTCAAAACAATGAGGAAAAATGATTTCCAATTAAGATATCCATTATCAACTAAATTCCCTATTGAATGAAAACACAGTAGACCCACCCAGATCTCCTAATATGCATCCTGTGAACAATGAAGCCAGTCCAGGATGCTCACCTTCATGCTCTAGACCCACACCTTCTGAAGGTCTCAGCTAAAGAGAGGAAGCGAAGGAATCCAGGAAAGGAGACATGGCATCCTAGAGCAGAATGATGGGAACCGGAAGCTTTAGGAGAACAGAAGGGCAGTAGACGTAGGGTGTGCCCAGGGAAGAGTGATATAAATGGATGGTTGGTTCCAGGAAAAAACAAAACAAAACAGCCAATTAATTGCTTAAATTATTTGAAAATATTTTAATGCATTCACTGTTTCTTCATTGCTAATATAAAAACATAATAATTTAACTAAAGGAAAAAATAAGGCAGTTATTTGTTTCAGGTTAAGAATATGCAAAAAGGAAATGTAATTATGACATATTATTTGGCACATTTGCAAAAAATATTGAGATAGTCATAACCACTGACTGAGCAGCAACAAGGAGTAGAGGGAAAGAATTGTGTGTGTGTGTGTCTGTTCATATTGTAGCTTTACATGTGTATGAAAGATTTTAAAACTTTAACTTCTCTATTGAAAAGATAACAGAACACACTAAAACTAAAAAAAAAAAAAGAAAAGAAAAAAGTAGCTCTAGAGTTATACAGAAATGCATACAAGGCAAAGAAAATAGTTTAAAATAACTGAAAAAGATGAAGTCTCGTGAGCAGAAAATAGGATTGAGAGGGGAAAGGACAGGGAAGAAGGTATTTTTGTTAGAATACAGATAGTGTAATTTGACTTTTTAAGTTTGTCTATTTAGTATATTAAATTTTATATCTGATTTATATTTTTATCTTAAAATAAATTAGGGACAAAATAAAAGATAGCTGATTTATAATGAAAACCATTTAACCCTTTTTTATAAAAATTTTATGTGAAATTTAAATGAATCAAACTTGTTTCAGGGCCCTTTCCCGAACCATTAATGTCATTTCCAGAGTAAAAGAGAGTGAAATATAATTCCTTTAACTTTCTAGAAATGTAAATCCACCTAAAACCTAAGTATGTTAAATGGCCATGTCATTACAACAAGGAAGCTTGTTATTAATCATAAGACCGGGCTTCTGCAGTTATGAGAAATGAACTCGTTCTCCATGAGCAATTATTAACTGTTAAATCCTGGATGGCAGCTGCGAGACAGACACCAATGTGGGTGCTGTAAATAGAACAATTCTATGATTTTTCATTTAACCTCTGAGCAGCTTATCTCTTGTGATCAACTGCCTATGGAAAAGATCAGGCTAAGAATTTCATTTAAAATAAATGGCATCTTACCAGATGGCTTTCATTGCAAATAATGTAACAGCAAGGCACAGAATTCATTAGCGTTGAGAGAAAAGTCATGACGAAGAAAAAACAGAGAAAAGATGGGCAAGCCAAATGATGTAAAGTCAAATGAATAAAAAGCAATATTTTTAAATTTACGCCCTAATTTTCTCTGTATTTTTCTTATCACTCTCACAAAGATTTAATGCGGGGGGTGGGGGAAAATGGTGCAGACTAACAATGACTAGAAACAGAGATTATCTTATACATGGTATGAATTATCTTTGTATTTTGAACATTCAGAAAATTTATTTGAAGAATTTTCTAACACATAATATTAGTACTTAGATTATGCAGTCAGGACAAGTTTTCGTAGACTATTGGATAAGTTAGATGAAACTATTTTCAATATTTTTAATTTGTAACTTGAAAATATGGTGTATTTTCAATATTGCCTTCTTCCCTAAGGTCAATTAATTGTAATTATCCGTATGTTAGCAGAGTATTTTGGAGGTCCAACAGTGAAATTCTTTGTACACAATTATAGGGAATGTTACCCAATTTGTTTCTCTATTATTACATATAGATTGATTAAACGTATTTGTAAAGGTACAAATCAATGCTTTGTTTCCTTTTTTTAATAGATATATCATTCTGTAAACTATTCAAATCTACATTTTCTAGGTCTAATCCACAAAGGTATTGCATTATTGGGTATTTACCCTAAAGATACAAACGTAGTGATCCAAAGGGGCACGTGCACCCGAATGTTTATAGCAGCAATGTCCACAATGTCCACAATGTCCACAATAGCCATGGAAAGAACCTAGATGTCCATCAACAGATGAATGGATCAAGAAGATGTGGTATATATACACAATGGAATACTATGCAGCCATCAAAAGAAATGAAATCTTGCCATTTGTGACAACATGGATGGAACTAGAGCGTATCATGCTTAGCGAAATAAGTCAAGCAGAGAAAGACAACTATCATATGATCTCCCTGATATGAGGAAGTGGTGATGCAACATGGGGGCTTAAGTGGGTAGGAGAAGAATAAATGAAACAAGATGGGATTGGGAGGGAGACAAACCATAAGTGACTCTTAATCTCACAAAACAAACTGAGGGCTGCTGGGGGGAGGGGGTTTGGGAGAAGGGGGTGGGATTATGGACATTGGGGAGGGTATGTGCTTTGGTGAGTGCTGTGAAGTGTGTAAACCTGGTGATTCACAGACCTGTACCCCTGGGGATAAAAATATATGTTTATAAAAAATAAAAAATTAATAATAAAATAAAAAATAAAAAAAAAACATAACAGAAAATAAAACGCAATCGGAAATATCTTGTATAGTGAGATGTAGTAATAGTTAGGAAACCATAATGAAGTAGCATTGTTTTAACAGCATCTTGGGGAATGTATAGGATTTAATAAGGAAGAAGGAGGGAGGTTATTTTAGGGCGTTATTTATAGATATGATTCTGGAAATTCACATTTAGATCAGGAAAGCATGAGTTTTGTTGAGAACATGAATAGACTTAGACGCGTTCGAGGCAAAGATGACCACTAGGAATAAATATGTCTGGAAAAAGATACATATGTTGAAGGGGACCTGAAAAACTCCTAGCAGATGGCTCTCACAGACAAATGCAATCTGTTTTTTAAGGCAGATCCCTTCCTCACTTACCCTGCTCTGAGCACTTGGTCAAGCACGTGCAATTATTCCTTGGGTAGCCTTCTTTTAAATTGTATACAAATCTTATTTTAACAGAACAGTTTAAAGTAAAAGAGGTTTAATTGACAAGAGTAGAATACAAAAGTGCACTTAATAGAATGGAAACCTTCGGATAGAGATGTTGACCCACAACTTCAGAAATGTTATGAATGATGGCATTAACTATCATTTTTTTTTTTACAGAAATATGGATGACATTTTCAGATACCTCTATTGTTCTATCATCCTTGATATGTATTATGTTCTGTCTGGCTTCAAAATTCTATGCAGACCTATTTCCTTTCATTTTCAAACTGGTCATGTCTTTAGTGAAGAACAGATATTTCAATTTGTGAAGGTTTTCAAACTTTCTTTTAGGATAATCTCAAAGGTTAGATTTTACAATACCAAAAAAAAAAGAAAAAAAAAAAACTTTAGGTTTCCTTTTCTCCTCAGTTTTATTGAACTATAATCAACAAACAAAAATTATATATTATATATAAATATATATATAATATGTTAAATATATATTATATGTATTTAAGGTATACAATGTGATGGTTTAATGTACATATATACACATTTTATATACATATGATATATGTATATATAATACATATATACATACACACACGCACAAACACATACACATATATATACACTTTATTCTATGGTCACCATGATTAACCTAATTAATATATCCATTACCTCACACTTTTTTTTTTTTTCTTTTGGTGTGGTGGGATCACATAAAAATATCTTCTAGCAAATCTAAAATACATAATACAGCATTACTTGCTATACTCACAATGCTATACATTAAACCTCCAGGTCATATTCATCTGAAAAAATTGAAGGTTTGTAATTTTTGGCCAGCATGATCCAGGCATAGGGGGGTACTTGCCTTTCTTTGCCTGATTTATTTCACTTGGAATGTTTTCCAGGTTCATCCATGTTGTCAGGATGTTAGGATTGCCTACTTTTTCATTGGCTATTATTCTATTTTATTATAGTTACATATATATTTCCTTTTAGTATATATTATATTTCATATTATATTATAGTTATATATTGTTATAGTTATATATTATATATAACTTAGTTTAAATATATAAATCAATATAAACATATAATATATATTAATAGAAATACAAGGTTTTGACATAGATTTGATATCCTGTAAGAATAATGAATTTGTTTATTAGTTCTTATAACTTCTTGGTGGGCTTTAGTTTCCTATACGTAAGATCATGCCACATGCAAACAAAGACAATTTAACTTCTTCACTGCCAATTTGAACATCTTTTACTACTTTTTCTTGCCTCATTGCTCTGTGTAGTACTATGTTGAATAAAAATTGCAAGGATGAGTACCCTTGTCTTTTTCCTGATCTTAGAAGAGCCTTCAATTTTTTGCCACTGCATATGATGTTATCTGTTCACTTGTCATATATGGCCATTATTATTTTGACCTATACCAAATTTATTGAGAGTTTCTGTGAAGAGATGTTGAATTTCTCAAATAATTTTTCTTTGTATATTGGCATGATCATTATAATGTGGCTCGGGATAATCTTTTAGTTGATCTTTTCCGTTTTGTTTTTGTTTTTGTTTTTTGTTTTTGTCTTTTGTTTTGTTTTTGTTTTGAGCTTTCTCAAAAACCTGGATATTCATATCTCTTCCAATATTTGGGAAGTTCCCAGCTATTATTTCTTTAAGCATACTTTCTGCCTGTTTCTTACTTCTGGAATTCCCATGATGTGAATGCTCATTCACTTAGTGATGCCCTATTAAAAAATAAGTTGGCTTTTTCACCCTTTTTCATTTTTATTTTTTCTTTTTGTTTTTCTGATTAATTTCCAATTACATATATCGGAGTGTACTGATTCTTTCTTCTGCATAAGTAAATCAGTCTTTGAAGCTTTCTACTGCATTTTTCACTCTTCCAGTTGTATTCTTCAGCTCCAGGTTTTCTGTTGTTATTATTATTATTATTATGGCTTCTATTTCTTTATGAAACTTCTCATTTTGTTCCTCTATTGTTTTGCAGATTTCATTTAGTTGTCTGCCTGTGTTCTCTTGCATTTCATTGAGTTTCTTTAAGATGATTATATCAAATTATTTGTCAAGTAATTTGTAGATCTCCTTTGCTTTGAGGCTGGTTACTTGAGGTTTATGTTTCTGGTGGTGTCATATTTGCCCAATTCTTTGCGATCCACATAACCTTGCATCGGTGTCTGTGCATTTGAAGGAACAATGTCTCTTTCAGTCTTTATTGATCACTTTTGGCAGGTAAAGACCTTCATCTTTTGGTTCCATGAGCTTATGGATTAATTATCTATGGAATCACAATCATGCTTGGATTGTCATGCTGAATCACAAGGCTTTTGCTGGGTCTGCAGTGTGGTTTGTGATCTCCAGGGTCTTAGATGGGTATAGATCTTGTCTGATCTCTGGGTTGTTGGGACTGCCTCCAGGACCTTGTAAGATGATGTTGAGACAAGGGTTGTTTCAGGATACACAGTTGAGTGTGCTTAGAGTGGACCTGTACCAAATGCATGAACAGGTGGATCTCCCACCAGATCCCTGGGAGGACTTCTGCTAGGATAGTAGGTGGGTCCTCGGATGGCAAACCTATGCCTGAACATGGCCGGGAAGGTCTAGAACAGTCCCAGTGTCCACTTCTAAGACAGATCTATAGACATGGTTCTGAAAGCATGGATAGTTTTGTCTCTCACCAGTCCCATAGTGGGCAGGATTACTCCCTGACTGAGGCTTAAAAGACTAGAGCCAAGTTACAAGGCCATGTAGGATAGGAGCCTTTTCCTTGCCAACTTAAAAGCGATGTTTACATATATAAATCAATAGATCTATATATGATATCTATGGATCAATATTTATAGATGTATATATAGTTATATATATCTCCTTCTCCCCACCCCATTTTGTCTTGAAGGCACATACATTCTACTTAAGAACATATGTAGGGTGAGTGCCATGGGAATACCAGCAGAATTTTGGCAGCTACACCAGGACCAAATTTTCTGAGAGCTTCCTGCTGGTGAATGTCTGATACATCCCCACCTTACTAATACTCTGATTCCTCAACATCCTGCATGTTCTAAAAAAAAAGATTCACATCAGCCACACTCTCATTTTTGAAGGGGGGAAGAAAATATCTCCACTGGTATTACAAAAAACTGAATAGAAACCGAAAGAAGAAAAGGGAAGTCTATCCATGGGTGAGTGCGATGGTAAGGGGTAAAGGAGAAAAAGGCAGAGTTACATCAAATCGGGTACTTGCAACTTCTGACCTCATTGGCTGGGGAAGCCCCATGGCGATAACCAGGCCAGAGTCCTGGGTGAGAGGAAGGGCAAGAGGGTCCTCCCCTCAGGTGAAGCTTCCAACTGAACTTCCCCATAAGGGCCCTATGTATAGGGGTAATGACGGGGCCTGAAGTTAAACATTTGTTTGGCTACACGTAGTTTGGAGCAAGTTGTGTTACTACGTTACCATGTCTCTGCATCTTCAAGGAGACTTAGCTCCTTGTTTGCCTCCCAGATTCCATTCCGGAAGGAGGAGGGCACCCCAATCTGGAGCAGGAAGGGATGAAAGGCAAAATTTATAGCTCTTGGCATCCGGACTAGAAGAACCAAATTTTTTTTTTTTTTAGATTTTATTTATTTGTTTGACAGACAGAGAACACAAGTAGGCAGAAAGAGGGGGAAGCAGGCTCCCTGCTGAGAAGAGAGCCCAACGCAGGGCTCCATCCTAGGACCCTGAGATCATGACCCGAGCCTGAGGCAGAGGCTTAGCCCACTGAGCCACCCAGGTGCCCCAGAAGAACCAATTTTGACTGGAGGCCTGCTAATGTCAACTGATCAGGCTCCCAAGGTCACTTCAGTGTGTAAGTCTCACAAACAACATTGTTTAGGCTGCTGCATGCGTGCAGGTCAGGATGGTCCATTGTGCAGGACAAATCACAGAAAGCTCCATCCATACAAGACATCACACCCTCCTCATCCTGTCTCGTATCAGGACTCCTGCACCCTCCATTATAAACTCTTTCCAGCTCTCTTTTCAGCTTTCAGAAATCACCTCATGTTCATATCAGCTTCTTGACCTCCACTCAGCCTTACCATAATTTTCCTCTCAAGCTTCACTTTTTCTCTTTGATCCTTTACTGAACCAAAGTGCTTCCTTGATGTTATACATTGGCATCTACTTCCAGCTCCTTGCTATGGACATCTCGAAGGCTTAGTTTCAGATGCCACCTGCCACTACACTTATATTCTAACTATTTCTAGTGATTTCCACCTCAGAAATGGAAGTTATCAACCATGATACAATTCTATATCAGTCATGAAAATTGGGGAAAAGGGAATCTCCCCCATGGTGAACGTTACTTTCTAATGCTTTCTGTCTGAGAATATTCTCCTCAAGTACCTTTTCTTGTGTTGTTCTATTGGAAAAGATTTTTATATATCACTATCTTTCAACCTCAAACATTGCACTGATTCTTCAGGAGCTTCCCTTTGGTATTGAAGAGGTTGCATCTATAGTTACTATATTTATGTGGCATGTCAACTAAAAAAAAAAAGGGGATACGGTTGCCATCTTGTTCAACCTTTGAGTTACTTTTGTGATCCTTTCCTTAAATGATATGGAAAAATAAACAATTTTATTTTGTAATAAAATTTATAAATCTAATAACATTTTTAAAGGTTGTCATTTGAGCATGTATTGCTTTGGTCATTTAAAAATCACTGATTTACTCGTATTTGTTTTTTTGATCAAATATTCTAAAATACTCCTTATACTATGGATAATTCTATAGAATGTTTTAAGAGAGTCTTATTTGGTACATATGTAGTTTGGTGTGTGGGGGGGTACAGATGTCTCTGACTAATAAAAGCAATCTTTCTTAATTCTTTGTTTTTCTCTGTATAAAACACATTCAATATATCTCTAGGAAAGAGAATTCTGAAATTGCATTTAAAATCAAATTCATCTCAACTCCAAAACTTTTCACTATATTCAGATATGGCTCTTTGTAAACAAGAAACCTGTGTTAAATCAACTTCCTTGCATAGACAATATGCAGTCATGAAACACGAACAAAATTGCAATTTAACTTACTTATAAAAGAGAATAGAAAACAACAGTGATCATAATTCCACACTGGTCACCATATTTTTCTGGGCAGAAATAGCAAAGGATCACTTTCTGATACAGACAGAATATTGAAGAAGTGTCCAATGAACAACAAAATAGTGATTTTACTTTTTTAAAATTTATTTATTTATTTGGGAGGGAGGGAAGGGGCACACAGCCAGGGGGTAGAGGTGCAGGGGGAGGGGAAGAAGGAAGAGCAGACTCCCCACTGAGAAGGGAGCCTGATGCAGGGATCAATCCCAGGACCCCAGGATCATGACCTGAGCCAAAGATGGATACTTAAGTGACTGAGTCACACAGGCATCTAAAATTGTGATTTTTTTTTTTTTTTTACCACTTTCCCAACATGCTGAGGAAGTAAAGCAAGGGAAAATTTTTACCAGTTCTTTTGTCACTATATTATGAGGATTTCCACTATATTATAAAGATGGTTTAGAAGACACTAGAGCTTATTTCTCTCACACATAAAGGCACATAAGTACATTCTCTAGTACCACCTTGTGTCTTTGTTCTTGAATTTTTCTGTTGTTGTTCTTTTTTTGTTGTTGTTCTATGAATTCTTAAGGAGCCGGGCTTCTTCTTGCTTCCCAGTCTGACATCCTGAGAACATTGTATTCAGTGCCCATCGTAAGTCTATGACACTCACATTATGGAGCAACAAGAAGGAAATGAGGAGAAGAAGGGACAAAGGTCGTGAGGCAGCTCTTATTAAAGGAAATTTCCCAGAAAAATCCCTGATCCCATTTTCCTTTGTATATCATGCGATAATCACAGCATCCCACCTGGCTTCAAGTGTGTCTGGAGAACAGAAGGAATTCAGGAGTCCACTTAAAAAATTGCTCTCCTATCACTGTATACTTTATAAAAATTACAGTGTGTTATGTGAGTCCTTGATTTCTGGCTTTCATTCCTCTTCAAATATCTAACTCACTTCCACCACAATGTTCATCACACGCTGCTCTCTCTTCCTAAAGGTGTTACACCTCTCTTGCTCCTCATATAGAAACAGTAAACTGTTTCTCCCCAATCCTATCTCATATCCAAACACACTACTAAAAAGTTCCATAAAATTATGTTTATTTGCTTCTTACGAATAATCTTAATTTTAATTTTATTTTTGTGATTGATTTTTAGTCTGTTTTATTAACTATTTTTCAAGTTCAGCAGAAAAGAGCAAAAAAAAAAAAATTATCAGCTCTGGGGTGTCTTGTTGGCTCAGTGAATTAAATGGTCAATTCTTGGGCACCTGGGTGGCTCAGTGGGTTAAGCCGCTGCCTTCGGCTCAGGTCATGATCTCAGGTTCCTGGGATCGAGTCCCGCATCGGGCTCTCTGCTCCGCAGGGAGCCTGCTTCCCTCTCTCTCTCTGCCTGCCTCTCTGTCTACTGTGATCTCTCTCTGTCAAATAAATAAATAAAATCTTAAAAAAAAAAAATGGTCAATTCTTCATTTCAGTTCAGGTCATGGTCTTGAGATCATGGGATTGAGCCCAGATTCAGGTTTTGTGCTCCAGGCAGAGTCTGCTTGTCCCTCTCCCTCCCCCTATCCTGGCCCTTCCCCTATTTATTCAAGTGCTGTCTCTATCCTGGTTTCTCTCTCTCTCTCTAAAATAAATAAATAAAATCTTTAAAAAAAAATAACAGTTCAACAGCAAAAAAGCATGGGGCCAGATATATAATTATTGCTCAAAATTATTTATTGGAAGAAATAAATTAAATAATGAATAAAAACAAGTTAAACAGAAGTATAATGAAGTATGTTGTACACTGCACTAAAATGTAAGTTTCCAGGAGCACAGAACTTGGCCATTTTGTTCGTTGCTAAATTTCATGTTCTATGATAGAGTCTTGTACATATTAATGCTCAATAAATAATTAAACCAGTAAAAATTGATAATTAAATGCCATGCCCTTTTGTCCTCTTTTAGGTATATCAAACAATTTTGGTTAAGTTTTCTCTCAATTCTAAAGATATATCACCTTTAGAAGGGCATGTGTATTTAGATGAAATTTGCTTTATATCTGTTATGTGTGTGTGGTATGTGTGTACGCTCACTTGAGCCACTAGTTCAAGTGATCTATACCAGATTTACTAACAGACAAGATTTATAAATAAGATTTAGCTGAATCTGAGGGTCAGACTACAGCTTGAGAGCACCTTATATACTAGCTCCTTGGTCATCCCCAGTGTGGAGATAATAGTTAGTTTGTCTACTTTTTTCTGTTTTTCCATATAGGCTGATTACTTTCTTTGTGTAAAATTTCATGGTTCTGGGGAATGCAAGTCTTACTATTCCTCTGACTAACTAGTTTACTTATAAGGGTTATACTTTCTAGGTAATGATATACTTTGATACTCCTTTGATTTTTTCAGGTTATTTTTAACATTAATCTCTGAAGGGATTTAGAAAAATGAGAGAAATGAGGAAGTCATTTCAACATTGTCTCAGATGCATTGCCTACTCAGTAGAGAACACCTGGCAAATTTGCTGGTTACATTTGACCCCATACGTATTAAGATAATCCAAAAAGTATGGAATCTCTTTCATAAAAGGAAGAGGAAGTTCATTGCCTCCTGTTCCCTGGTGTACTTACTGCAAATTCTTCTGAGTTTCCAGGAGTAATAGCTCCTTCAGTGTTAGTTTTCATGTTTTGATGATTTCAGATTTCAGTGGGCAATTGGGAATGACTATATCAGGTGTTATCTAGATGCCATTTGTCCTTTAAAAAAAATAATGTCATGATAATCTAATCAGTGCCAGCAGAGTCTGAGACATGACTATTAACTCAGTCAGCTCGGTTTTGGGTTTATTTATTTTTTAATTTTTTAGTCATACAAAAATTTAAGTGGTAACTACTATGTGCCTGACATCAACCTTAGCACTTTGCAAATATTAACTCAATCAATTCTTATGATAAAACTATGACTATTAATAATTTTTTTTTTTTTTTTTTTGCAGATGAGGAAATTGAAGCATAGGGCAGTTAGGTTATTGGCTTCAGGTTCTGAGCTTTTAGCCAATCCATGTACAACTTTTCCCTGACTGCTTCTCAGGCACATCTCCACACATCACCAGTGGCAATGCATCTATCAACTTTCACACCAGATACACAGCCTCCTCTAGAATGTTGTTACACATTTCCAGACAAAGAATTACAACTGAAAAAACATGGTGCAATTCTTGCTTTTGGAAAATTTTAATTTTAGAAACATTTAGAAAAATTTAATATAATTTTAATTTTTTAATTTTTAATTTTTTAAATTTAACTTACCCTTCTTTAGGAGTCTGAAGCGATGGACACCATCTAATTTTATTTTAAAAACTCAATCAATTTCCAAATTGTCATTACATGGGCTAAATTTAACCTTGCAGAGCTTGAGAGGAAAATCTTATCTTGTTTTCAGGGAGACAGAAGAGGTAGTCTAGTTTTAATATGGGGATTATAATTCACAGAAACATTTTTACTGTTGTCTCAAGTATTATAATTGATGAACCATATTTAAATTTGCAGTTTTAAAACACAATGAAGGTAATACAATGCTGATATTTTGTGTTAGTGAGTATGAATTTTCATAAAGCAAACTTCAATTTGTCACCTAATTAATAGGGAAGTTACATGTGTGAAAGAGAAACTTATTTAACATAGTGAGCATCTATTATATTACTTTTTTTCCTTTTTTAATTAATTAATTTACTTTTTCTCACCATAACCCAAACTCCTTGCCATGCCTTATTCTCGCCTCCTGTGTTCCCTGTCTGTCTGTCTCCCTTGACTGCTGTTTATTGTTCCTGGGTGCTGCCTTCCCATTTTCCTATTATTTCTCTTTTAATCTTGTCTATTTTCCACAATCCTAAAATTAAAATTGTGTTTGCCACATGTCATTCTTATGCTTTCTTGTGACTTCCTGTCATCATCTGCCTCTTCATTTCTTTCCAATGTATCTTGAATTGCCAAGCAGTATCCTATGTCAAAACAAATGCATTTAGTTCTGTAAACTTTATTCAAAACTAACATTTGGAAACAACAAAATGAAATAAAATAAAAATTTAGAAAAATGCAAGGGCTGTGCTCGCACTTGGACCCTGAAGGCACACAGGGAGATTCTTGCCAGTTTCAGTCTCCCTGGGCCACGACAGTGAGGAGCTCTGTCTGGAGTGATGGAAGGCTCAGCCTAAAATCCAGTGTAGTCACACCTCACAGAGCTCATCATTTATTTAGGAAAACAGGAGGTGATATATAAATTGTTGTGACACAATTTGCAACTGAGACATATCATTAGAAATGATTTCTTGAACACTCAGGAGAGTGACAATTAATTTTTGAGAACAGGGAATTAAACTGGAAGAAAAAAATGGAGTAAATTCTGGGGGGACTCATAGGATTTGTGTTGGATTCAGGTACCCGAAGGTCAGAAGCAGAAGGAAGATCTGCATAAATTGATAGATTCTGCAAATCCAGGGTACAAAAATGGACCATTCTCACAATCCATGGCTATAGAAAATTTTAAGTGAGATTTCAATGCAAAACCTAAAAGGCAGACTAAGAATCATGCTTCATTTGGCAAAAAATGGGGGCAAGTGGTGCTCTTTGAGCAGTGGAGTGACACTGATGTGGGAAACAAAGGCAGAGGAAAAATTATTAACTTTCCTTTCTGTCTACAGCCCATTGACAAATCCTTGAAACAAACAGAGCAACATACTTCTAGGAACTCAACTGCCTTGATGTTAATACTTTGCTAAGGACAAAAGTCAATCTTAGCCCAACCGCCAGGATCCTATAAGTCTACTTTAACATACAAAAATTCCTTTGGAGGGGTGTCTGGGTGGCTCAGTGGGTTAAGCCTCTGCCTTCGGCTCAGGTCATGATCTCAGGGTCCTGGGATCGAGTCCCGCATAGGGCTCTCTGCTCAGCGGGCAGCCTGCTTCCCTCTCTCTCTCTGCCTGCCTCTCCATCTACTTGTGATTTCTCTCTGTCAAATAAATACATAAAATCTTTAAAAAAAAAAATTTCCTTTGGAAAATTCCTTTAATCGCTACTTCTCAAGATACATGTTGGCAATCACCCCCCAAGCATATGGCCCACTAATATATATATGAAGGGTCTCATGACTCAGGTTTTATTACACAATAATACATGGTATTTTCCCAACAATAGCTAGCTCCTTCAAGTTCCTGGAAACATTGCTTCCAAATTCCTTAGAGACTTAAGCTAACCCTATCCCCCTCCCAACTTGGAAGTATATAACAGGTCACTCCTCATGACCCTGGTGCAGCTCTTTCTGCCCATGGGTCCTGTCCCCATGTTTTAATAAAACCACATTTTTGCACCAAAGACATCTCAAGAATTCTTTCTTGGCCATCAGCCTCAAACTCTGATGTCTTCCCTACATCAACATGAACGGGGTTCTGTTTCAGGGACTTAATAGGCTATATTTGGGAACTTGTCTTACTAACTTTGAGTGCAAAACTATGTGCAATAAAACTGTTACAGATGCCATTGTAATAACTTGAAGTGAAGTAATGAGGGAGCATAACAGCACGATGGCAGTGAGATGGGAGAAAAACCAACAGTGTTCTAATTCTTTGAAATTTTTTTTAGGTTATTTATTTATTTGAGAAAGAGAGAGAGAGAGAGAGCACACTCAGGGGGAGCAGCAGAAGGAGAGGGAGAAGCAGACTCCCTAATAAGCATGGAGCCCAACTTGGGCTATCCCAGGGCCCTGGGATCATGACCTGAGCCGAAGGCAGCTGCTTAACCAATTGAGCCACCCATGTGCCCCTAAAAGTTTTATTTTCATACCATTTTTATTTATTTCTTAAGAAGACATTTGCTTACCAAGCTTTTTTTGCTGATACAAGAAAATTGAAGAACCTCAACAAGAATTCTGAACAAAGTCTGAATTCATTAATCTAAGTGTTGATTTTTTTTTTTTTTTTCCTGAATAGGGTTTTTCATGATTTCTGCTCTTGAGGTTTTTAATCCTCAATTATTGAGAATCACATAGTGTTATGCACAGAGAATTATCTCATTTTGCTTAATTCTTTCATTGAGCCTTCTCTTGACACATAAAGCCAATGTGAATATATTTTCATGCATTTGAAAAATTTTGTCACTAGTGAACTTCTGCAAATAGTGTGAAATTGCAGAATATCTTATAAAATATTTCCATAGTACAAGAAATGGTTTTGTAGTTTACTATTTCCATATTCTATACTTACCTCTTATTTAAATGTGTGCTACATTTTTTTGTGTGTGTAAATGTATTCAAGTGCTGGACTAAATGATAAGAAAATTGTCCATGACAGCCTAAATCTATGAAATTTGCATAAATTACCTAAACTAAATTCCTTCAAAGAGCTCAGTGAATTAGAGCTATAATCTCCATCCCTGTAAACATATTAAGTTTGCACCATCCTAAAAAACACAAAGGGGATTCTGACATCTATTGGCCACTTAAGCTTCTTATAACTATGGGGAACACAATTAAGTTAACAGTTTGTGATGGGATCGGTGAAAATTTGCCTTTACTTGTAAAGAAATGATCTTACATTCTTTTGGAGTATGCCTAAGGATTTATGTCCATATATGAATGGATATAAGTACATAGGATACTTCTAATAGGGTTCTTTTCAAGTGAATCAATTTAATAAAATAATTCCCAAGAAGAAGTTGTCATTGACTAATCTCCTCTTTCTAATTTTGATTGAATTGAAATTTGATTGCATTGGAAACTGTAGTAATGTATCTCTTAATTTAAGGGGTGATTTCTGAATATTTATTAAAAGTATGGGGGAAGAGGGACACCTGGGTGGCTCAGTTGGTAAAGCAACTGCCTTCGGCTCAGGTCATGATTCCAGGGTCCTGGGATGGAGCCCCGGATCCAACTCTCTGCTCAGCAGGGAGCCTGCCTCCCTTCCTCTCTCTCTGCCTGCCTCTCTGCCTCCTTGTGATCTCTGTCTGTCAAATAAATAAAATCTTAAAAAAAAAAAAAAAGATATTCAGTTTAGCTTCTTCTCACTATGACTTCAGCTGAGGAATACTGTCGACCTAGCTAGATCCAATTTTGAATTTGGGTCAACTGATTGTTAACTCATCCGAACAAACTGTGTCCCTACGAATTCTGAACGATAAGTGAGACTATCCCCAAGGTACTTATTCAATAGTATGTCTTCTGAGTGTTATAAATAAAACTAAACCTACTGCATTTGGTTTATACATTAAGATTTTAAAAACTCTACATACCACACCTGGTTGTGCTCAATGTGGGAAGACATTTGAACTTATAAAATATAAGAAAATTATAAAACCAGAGATCTCCTAATAAATATGGTATGCACTCATCAGACAGAAACAAAATGCCATGCTGATCATACAGCAGTCAGTACATTCTTGGTGAATGGTAGATCAATTAATATAATCAATTTCCCCCAGATGTGTGCCTTTAAAACAAACAAACAAACAAACAAACAAATTTATTCAGGCATCAGCATTGCCACCACACCCTGTTACCTACATGATATAAAATAGAGCATCAATATGGATTCTTTTAATATTCCTTTGGTCCCATTTCCCTATGACTTCCTATCCTCATGTTTGTCACTGAAAAGCCTTTCCTTGCTTAAGAATTTTTTTTAAATAATTACTTGCCTTTGAAATCTCTTTGAAAATTTTTTTTTATTTCCACTTCCTCCCTTTGACTTTCATTTGTGTTCTCCCCCTGGTTTACCAGAAAATATTCTTTTTTTTTTTTGTTTTTTTTTTTAAAAGTTTTTATTTATTTATTTGACAGAGAGAGAGATCACAAATAGGCAGAGAGACAGACAGAGAGAGAGATGAGGAGAAGCAGGCTCCCTGCTGAGCAGAGAGCCCCATGCGGGACTCGATCCCAGGCCCCTGGGATCATGACCTGAGCCGAAGGCAGCGGCTTAACCCACTGAGCCACCCAGGCGCCCCCAGAAAATATTCTAAAAGGGAGATAAATTCGATTCTTTAGAGCCTGGTAATGACATTAACGTAAATTGGTTATGTGACTTCAATAAAGATACATCATATTTGGAACACCAGTCTTCCAAAAAAAAACCCCAAAATACAAAAACCATAAAACAAACAAATCAACAAACCCTGTGTTTAAAACAAACGCAGAAAATTTCTAAGTTCTCCCTGTCCTGGACACTATAAATTAAAAATTAAATATGATATACAGTTAACATGACTCAAACCTAATTTTGAATTTTCAGAATGCTACTGTTGTAATTAATTATGCCATAGTAATTAACCCATTTTAGATTTTTCCTTTTTAGTTTACACAAACTCAAAGTGAAATGCACACATATTTTAATGGCAAAGATTCACTTCATTTAAAAATGTATTATCATTGGGACGCCTGGGTGGCTCAGTTGGTTGGATGACTGCCTTCGGCTCAGGTCATGATCCCGGAGTCCCGGGATCGAGTCCC
>NC_081560.1:98623966-98666383 GCF_022355385.1 Mustela nigripes | reverse complement strand
ACCAACTGAGCCACCCAGGCTCAGTTGGTTGGATGACTGCCTTCGGCTCAGGTCATGATCCCGGAGTCCCGGGATCGAGTCCCACATCGGGCTCCCAGCTCATGGGGAGTCTGCTTCGCTCTCTGACCTTCTCCTCGCTCATGCTCTCTCTCACTGTCTCTCTCTCAAGTAAATAAATAAAATCTTTAAAAAAAAAAAAAATGTATTATCATTAAAATGAATTCAAAGACAGAATTTAAAGTTGATATGAAGGCACATTATCTTGAAAGCAAGAAAAAATAAATGTTAACTTCAATGCCCTTATTTTTCCTTTATTTAATCTCTGATGCCTTTGAAGAAACCTTACCATGAAAAGGGGTGATATTACTGTTTCAGCAATTGCTTAAATGGCACAGAAAGAATGGTATGATGCATTGGCTGCTCATAAAGCTATTCTCTGCTTTCATGGCAAGGACTGGGCAGAGGAAGAAGGACCCAGCTCATAGAATAGCCCTAAAATTGGAATCAAATCAATTATATGATATGCCAGAAATGGAAATGCAGCTATGTGTAGACAATCTTCCCCTCTCCACTATTTTTATTTTAGGGAATCCAATCACAAATGATTATTTTCAGTTAGGTCTGCAATTTTTTTTCTAAGTTGCAGAAATTTTAGCCTTTGACTGGAACGATATTGAAGTAAAAGGGTTATATAAAAGCTGACAAAAGAGAAAACGAAAAGAAGAAATTCTAACAATGGATATACTCCCCTCCTCTTTTATTTCCTAAAACAAGGTAACCTTGAAAATTTTGCAAAACTGTTTTTAGGAATTGTTATAAATTATTTTGACATTTTGAACTACTACTTCTTGTTGACAAGAGAAACAAGTCAGAAATACTTTTTTCCTCTTTGATTTTTAAGGTTGTCTTTTTTTTTCCCCTCCCTTTAAGATTTTATTTATTTATTTGAGATAGAGAGAGAATGCGCAGGGGCAAAGAGTAAAGAGAGAGGGAAAATCAGACTCTCCTCTGAGCAGGGAACCCAACCCGGGACTTGATTCCAGGACCCTGGGTCCGTGACCTGAGCAGAAGGCAGATGCTTAACTGACTGAGACACCTAGGAGCCCCTTTTACACTTGTCTTAAATTAACTCTACTATGCTTTGTTGGTCTCTCCATATATAAACATAGGGCCATCCATAAGCGGAATTTTAAAGTGACTCTCAAAGACTTATATTATAACCTTGTATAATCCCCTTCTGCTGAACATGTGGGAGTTTAGGGACTAAGCTGTGATGTTACTCTCGAAATTACATTAAGTAACAATGGTAAGAAGGGAACTTGGCAGATATAAGACACCTAATCAGCTAATTTTGAGTTAGCCAAAAGGAGATTTTCCTGGGCAGACCTGTTGGAGAAAGTCATCAAGATGCTGAGTACGGGGGACACCTAAGTGTCTGCCTTTGACTCAGGTCATGATCTCAGGGTCCTGGGATCGAGTCCCACATAAGGCTTCCTACTCAGCGTGGAGCCTGCTTCTTCCTCTCCCCCTGCCTGCCCCTCCTCTACTTATGCGTGCTCTCTCTCTCTCTCTGTCAAATGAATTCAAAAAAAATTTAAAACAAAACAAAACAAAACCCTGATATTGAGTAAGGAAAGGGTTAAGGTATAAGCAGAGAGAGCTGGGGTGGGGAGTGGGGCTGACTAGGCTCTGAAACTATACCTGGCCCTGGATGTTAGGTAGTATTTTTCTTTGGCCACTACTGTAATTGCAGAAAATGACCAGACCTCAAAGAAGTGAGTCATTGAGGGCATTATCAATAGCCCTTGCTCGGACCAAAAGGGCATAAGCTTCTCGGTCAAATTTTCAGTAAAAGACCTACCCTAACCCATTCTGGACCCCTCTCATCCTAGAGAGCTTTTTCTTTCATTTCTGCTCTCACCTTTTCTCACCTTTTCTGAATGAACTTTCACTTCACCCTTTTGTGTTGGCAGGATTCATTCTTTCACTCAGTGAGACAAGAACCGGCTGACCGGTGAGCTGAACAGAGCCCATCAGAACTCAGCCCTTGCTCCCCACCCCATCTTGGAATGTGCATCCCACCTGCCTTGCCCACACTAGAAGCTGCCCCAAGGACACAGCCCTGAGACAGTGACATGGTATTGAGGCCATCTCAAGGGTGCATGTCCCTGAAGACACTTAAGGCCTCTATGGTAACTTTGAAGATTTGAGAGCAGGGCAGACATCTTGACCTTGGGTGGTGCCCAAGATAAGCCTGTAGGTAGGTCACTTTGCTTATCAAAACTATCCCCTGTCAACCAGGATCTGCCTCTTTCTTCAATCTCTCTCTGCCCTCTGCGTGGGTGCTGGTTTCAGGTCTCACCCGGGAAGCTTCCAGCTTGTGAATAACAATTTGGTGAGTCAGACAGGAAATGGAGGAAAAGAGCCTTGGGAAAGAAGTGTCTCTGAAGAAATTCCTGGTCAGCTGGCAACCACTGTGTGGGGTGGGGTGGCCTGTGTGTCAGATGCTTGTGGACCCCCACAGTTGTCTTGCCCCAGATTGAGACCACAGCCTTCAAGAAGATTACAAGTATCAGAAACAAGCTTCAGATGTGTAAGTGGGTATGATGAGGGAGCATGAGGCTGGCTGAAGACAAAGCAAAAACTGGCGCCTTCACCCCCCTCTCCATCTGCTCCCCCTCAGTCCTATGTGTAGCATCCCTCAGGCATCCCTGACTGCCATGAACAATAAACAAATAGCTAACTTGCAGGGATCACAATCCTGCAAGACAGGAGTCTCCCTTGGCTTACAAATGTCCTTAATCTCACTAACAAAGACAATTGATAGCAGGATTGTGACATCCCCCCCCAAAAGTCTCCCAACTATCTTAATGTTAATGGCTGGTCTAAAGACAACATTGATCCAGCAGCAAGGGCAAGGCCTACTGCTGGCACGTTGTAGGCCCTCTTTAGCATATGAAAACTCCATTGAAACCTCCCTTCCCCTCACCTTCCCCCAAACGCAGGGTACATAACCCGGGGCAGCCCCTCTTCCTGCCCAGGGGTCCTGTCCCCATGCTTTAATAAAGCACCATTTGCACCAAAGATGTCTCAAGAATTCTTTCTTGGTCATCGGCTCCGGACCTCAGCCCACTGAACCTCACCTGGGTTCTAGAACTTCATCAGGTATGTGATTCAGGGCTAGAGTCTTTGAATGAAAACTTAAGGGTCAGAAACGTTTGTGGAAAAGGAATAACGAGAAAGGTATTT
This sequence comes from Mustela nigripes, assembly GCF_022355385.1. NCBI lineage: Eukaryota > Metazoa > Chordata > Mammalia > Carnivora > Mustelidae > Mustela > Mustela nigripes. The sequence continues at coordinate 98,663,134 of NC_081560.1, read as the reverse complement.
TATTTGTTTATTTGTTTGTTTGTTTAGATTTTATTTATTTATTTTCCAGAGAGAGAGAGAGCACAAGCAGGCAGTGTGGCAGGCGGAAGGAGAAGCAGACTCCACACTGAGCAGGGAGCCTGGGATTGTGACCTAAGCAAAGGCAGATGCATAATGGACTCAGCCACTCAGGCATCCTGAGAAAGACATTTTACATGTAATCAAGTTGAGATTGAAATTGATTTATATAAGTTAAAAAGAAAAAAAAAAGTTTTAAAATCACACATCACAAGTACCCTGGTACAAAATTAAAATTTGGTTATCCTTTTGTTTAGAGGAACCACTCTTCTTAGATTATTGGCCTCCCCTTAATAAGAAATTATAAACAAAGGTTGTCCTATATCATTACTGTATTGTGCTTGGAAAAGAAAGGCTCTGTGTTCTGTCTTTACGAGGTCTTTGATTACATGAGTCCTCTCCATTAAAAGAGCTAAGTTTTTTTTTACAACTTTGTAAGTTTTATATATGCTAAATTTCATGGGAGGTGATCTAGGAAAGACATTAGGATTCAAAGCTGTTGGCTAGGAAAGAGTTCTTACATCTTTGGTGCAAAAATGTGGTTTTATTGAGGCACAGGGACAGGACCCATGGGCATAAAGTGCTGCACTGGGGTCATGAGGAGTGGCCTGTTATATACTTTCAAGTTGGGAGGGGTTAGGGATAGCTTAAGTTTCTAAGGAATATGGAAGCAAGGTTTCCAGGACCTTGATGGGCTAGCTGTTGTTGGGAAAATGCCATGTATTATTGTGTAATAAATCCTGAGTCATGAGACCCTTCAGGTGCATATCGGTGGTCCATATGTTTGGGAAATGATTGTTAACATATATCTTGGGGGGTAGAGATAAAGGAATTTTCCAAAGGGATTTTTATATGTTAAAGCAGACTGACAGAATCCTGGAGGTTGGGCTAAGATTGTCTTTTGTCCCCAGCAATGTATCAGCATTGAGGCTGTTGAGTCCCTAGAGGAATGTCACACTGCCTGTTTCAAAGACTCCTTAATGGACTGTAAGTAGTAAGGAAATTTAATTTTTCTTTTACCTTTGTTTCCCACATCAGGAATCACTGTCAAATAGAAAGTGATGCTAAACTTTTTTAGCATATATTAATATGAAATTCCTAAAATCTGGTCTGTCCTAGTATAATGATATCAGTCATAATTTTAAAACGTGTGTCTCAGGAATATCAAAATTCCCCCAGCAAGTTTATCGCAATGAACTTTCATCAGATCTTTAACTGTGGCCATTTTTAAAGCTTTTGTCATTTGCAGATAGTCATTGTTTTACTTGGCAAGAAGTGTTCTGCAAAAGTACTTTATCTCTAAGACATTTGTGGAGAGGACTGACAGAATTCTGATAACTAAGATCAGTTGGCCTCCATGCGGGCCTTCAAATGTTCTCTGGAGTTTTCCTACACTGCTGTACAATGTGTCACGGGAGGGTAGCATGGGACCTGTCCCTGTTCTCCTCCCCCAACAGTAATGTGGGATCGTTACCTTGATAATGTAATGTTAACCCATGAAAATGTTTCTCTGCTGCAGGACTTTGCTGGAACATCTACCTTTGGAGAGGATGGGCAGGGACCTCACAGAAAATTCAATGTCCAGGCACCATTGTAAGTTCTGACATCATCTGATGGTGTAAGTTGCATGATATCCCAAAAGTTGTGGTTGATATGGTGCATGCTTATCCAACTGTAATTGAACATGCTGCTTTACTATTCTGTTTCCCTTTCTACCAACCCTGGGTTATAAGAGGGATGGAATTCTCATTCAATGTCACGTTCTTCCAGATGTGACCCCGATCACTGTTTATTCGACAAAGGTGCCCATGTAGTATTTAGTTTTTCTAATCCCCTAATAGTGGCAGCCTGGTTTGTACAGCGACAGGGGGAAACTTGGAATGATTTCAAAGGCTCCTGTTATCAGTATTTTCTGTAGATACTGCCTAGAGTCCTTCACTACTTTGGGTAATTATTTGTTTTCTTCCCTTCTATGACCAGGTGGCTTCACACAAGAAATCATGTCCTGTAAATGAGCAGTAACTTAATAGAAGGTTGTTTCTAACCATTGAAGGAACTTAAAGAATGTGTTTGTGTTTCAGTGATCTTATTGGATTTCCAAAAGTCCAACTCACTGGCATGCTTCTCAAACATTTATCCTTGCTTCAATTACATACATACATATGTATATATACATAGTTACATATACATATACACACACATACATACACATATACACATTCAAAGATTTACGTTTTTAATTTTTCTAGTTTTATTTGAAAAACTCTTATCATTTTCACCCACATTTTATTTCTCCCCTTTATCAAACATTTTAATGTCTCCCTAATCTTTGTTTTCCAGGAAACATAAGCTCTATCCCAATGAAAGCCACTGTTACGTCTTTTCTATTATCTGTAATATTCCACCACACTTATCAAACCCCAAGAGGCAGCTTATATTTTTCTTTAATGGTCAGCTAATATCATCTCCCTTTAAAGTTTTTCCCAATGCTCATGGCCATATCTGAATATTCTTTTGTGTTCTAGGAACATGCTTCTCATATCTCAGTTGTTACACTGAATCTACTTACTCATTTATGGTAAAGTTTGAAAAATATACATTAAGTATAAAATCTAATTAGGTCCTGAGAATCATGCATTAAGATGAGGTAGCTATATTTCCAGATTTACTGCTATCAAGTCTTTCTTACAAAGCAATTAATGTCTAAACTAATGGCTTTCAAACTTTTACCATCATGTTTGAATACCACTCAAGTGCTAATAAATACGTATTGAAGGGAATTGAACACATTCAATTTACTTTAAATATCCATGTTCCTATGCAAAGACTTGAAATACAGACTATTACCTCAATAATTTTCAACCTATTTGATTGATAATTGAGGGAGCAGACATTCTGTTACGGCTAAAATGTCCTTATTTTGGTAACCTAGTCTGTGTAGGTCACTCTTTCGACAAGTCACAAGCTGCGTGTGACTTGGAATGAAGTAGCCAGCCACCACCTGCGGTAGACATTATCAGTAAAGGAGGTGGCTTATTGCACAAAAAGCGTCACTCCATTTTTGACATGTGACCGCTACAATTTTTCAGGCTCATTCCTCCCTACTTCATTTCTGCTTTACATATGAGCAGGTCTCTGAAAGTCCAAGGGCTCCTAACTTTGATGCCAATAGGAATTTTACACAATATGCAAGTGAAAACTCCTGCCTGGTCCCGTCCCATAATCAAGATAAAAATCTCAACACAGTCTCTTGCCCCTCCTCTTTCAGTCCTTTCTCAGGTCAGCTTGGGAGGTCTGCCATGCTCGCCCCCAAAATCCTCATTATATAAGTAGTAAAAATTTATTTTTTGTTTTAATTCCCTCTCAGTTTCTGTGCATGCTGTCATCTGTCTCAATGTCTGAACCACATTTTTGGGCAGGAGTGCATTCAGTTTCTGTGTAGTAGTCACAGCATTTATCAAAAATTTAAAAAGCTGGCCATGAGAGTTAAACAAAAAGAAAATTCTTAGAATGATGTTCTAACACTTATTACAAGCAAGGTGTTTCGGAAGGCATTGAAAACAGCATATATTTGTCAGCTAAATAAACCTGATTTAATAGAAAATAATTTATAATAATGGCAATACTTGTTTCTCCAAATTGAAAGAAAAGTTAAATAACTAGGAACCACATAAACTTTAATAATATTCTTGCAATATAGGGCTTTAAAGCTCAGATGATTCTACAGATAGTGTCTTTCCCCTTGGTTTACTCAGAATTGGATGTCTCTGATTCTCTATCCACATACGATAGTCAAGGTTCTTCAACTGCCACAAATCAGTGTGTTCTTCAGAAATAAGCCCATGGACTCCAGTGTGATTACCACAGATAAGACGGCTCTGAAGCTCCGTCTGGATCAGATGCATTCCTTCCTGCTGCAGAGGAGATCATCCTGATGTCCCAGAGAACAAAAGCTCTGGTGGATTTTGACTCATACCACCTGCAAGAAAGAAGTTTCTCCCTTGGCTCCAGTTAAAGAAGCCTGAGGAGAGAGTTGATTAACCTTAAACAGTTCACATTCTCTCTCCATGGACCAGTCACTGCAGCAAGTTACCAGGACTGGCCCATCTGCATTTAGCTATACTTGTCTGTGACCAGGGATGCTATGAATTTAGACAGCATGTGAGAACTGGAGGAGAGATAGTGATGTCAGAGGCAGGAAGCGTCAGCACAAGTGTGGGCTCCAGAAGAGTCATGGTGTGACTGATCTCTACGACAATGTAGTGTACCACTCTCATAAAACCCATTCATTCTTCTAAAGCAAAATAGATAGCATTTTTCTCATATGAAGATAAGGAAACAAGGACTCAGAGAGATTTAAAGAATCTCTTCTTCATGGTTAATAACTATGGGAGCAAAAATTTATTCCCAAGCTTTTATGATTCCACGATTATAATTATCCTGATATATAAGGTCTACAGTGCCTTTTAGAAATCAACTGCCTGTCCAAGGAATGAACAAATCTCCCATCCTCGCTAATGCATGAGATAAACTACATGGCTCAAACAAGAATATATTTGGCCACAATTTCAAATGTGGATCACAGTCTTGTACAAAAACATAAAACTTGATTTTTAAAAAAAAAAACTTGATTCTTTATCTACCTCTCTCTGCTTGTCTGTTAGTTCCTGATCTACAATTTATTCATTAAATAAACATATTAAGACTCACATATTTAAAAATAATTATCCTTTCATAATGCACATACTTTTAGAAGAGTTAAAATTATCATTCACTTCACTGAGTTTGACCTACACAAAAGTAAGTTGACTTACACAAAATCACCGATACACCCTAATTCTCTAAAATGGGACAAAGTAGGATATGAGAAAGAATTACTCTGACATTTAGAAATAATGAGACTGTGGATGAGTCATTTTTTACTAAAGTGAAGTGTGTGTGTGTGTGTGTGTGTTGTTGCAAAGAAAGACAAATGCAAATGAATGCTAACTGTAATTAAAATGGAAACAAAAACCACTACAAAAGGCAATAAAAATCTGTTTTTCTTTTTGTTTTGGCTCCATATCTTTTTAACAGTTATCAATATTCTTGCTCACAACGAAATGTTAAGGATCTTTCAATTTCCAAGACAGTCGTTCTCTGTACTTTCCCCTTCATTAGTATTCTAGTGATTCAGGACAAGCCATGCACAGCTGATGAATGCTTTTGCTGAACTTTGGTAGTCAGATGTGCCTTGTTTAGTGGAATGCATGTTGCTTGATTTGAATATTGCCACCTTCTTTTACTGACACCTATGACAACAGGGACTGTCTTGAGAGATATAGTGAATGATTTTAATGTTTTAAATAAAATTGTTTTTAATCTACATAACTCCAGATCAAACTGAAATTATTGTCTGCTAACTTGAAGGCAAGTGCTTTGCCTAAGTTGTTACACTAGTAAAATAAGGGGACTCTATTTGATTTATTTATTGAAACAAAATAGACATTAAAATGCATATATTTAAAGTGTTTATCAATTTCTTTAAGGATTTCATTTATTTATTAGAGATAGAGCACAAGAAGTGGGAGGGGCAGAGGCAGAGGAAGAAGCAAGCTCTCCACTGTGCAGGGAACCCCATGTGGGGATCAATCGCAGGAGACTGGGATCATAACCTTGGCTGAAGGCAGATGCTTAACTGACTGAGCTACCCGGGTGTCCCAAGTTTATCAATTTTGATGTACATATACCTCCATGAAACCAAGACCACAATGAAAAGAATGAATATATATACATTATCTCAAAACATTTTCTCATGTTCCTTGGAAATAACTCTAGTTCCTCCACACCATTTATCTTAATTTTTGTGTGTGTGGGTAGGTGGGTAGAGGCAGAGGAAGAGGGAGAGACAGAATTGTAAGCAGGCTCCATGCTCAGCATGAAGCCCAAAGCAGAACTGGATCTCATGACCTTGTGATCATGACCTGAGCCAAAATCAAGAGCAGATGCTTAACCAACTGAGCCACCCAGCCTCTCCTCTTTCATTTTTCAATGAAAAGTGTATCATTTATCCACTGAATGATTTTTGTAGTATTGATGAAAATCAGTTTGTTGATGTTGTTTATTGATGAAAATCCTGTATGCATCAATTTTAGGACTTTCTTTTCTGTTACATTGATCTCTTTTTCAATTTTTATGCTAATACTACACTTCCTTGATAACTGTAACATTACATTAAATTTGGAAATCATATGATGCTCTTTTTAAGTTTTATTTATTTCACAATGTTAAATCAAATTATAATCGTAGAATAAATCTCCAGCTCTGTTCTTGTTTCTCAAGATTTCTTCAGCCAGCTAGGGTACATGTTACCATTTTCAATATATCATGCTTTTGATTTTTATTCACTCAAAATATCCCCTAATGTCCCTTTTATTCTTTAACTTGTGGATTATTTGTAAGTGTTTTATATTGCATCCAAATATTTAAATAATTTTCTTAGATATTTCTGTTAGCAGCTTCCAGTGTAATTCCATTATTATCATAAAGTATACTTTGTGTGACTTGAATCCTTTTTCTTTTTTACTTTGAGTACTTGTAAATACATTTGGAGATCAGTTTTTCTTTGTTCATTTTCTCGCCCCCCCACCCAGTGAGAAGTCATATACCGTTCCTTGTTCTCAATCTTTGCAGATAATGGAAGTCTTAGTAGGATTTCAAAATAAATAATAAGAAAATACAGGGCTGAAAAAATATTTAATGACTATAAAATCTTCAGTATATATAAACATTTGCTATTAATCATTGTTTGTTTTTAAATAAAATGTGGGGTTTTGGAAGATCCTATAAGAGCACCCAAATTATATAGCCTTCCTTATGGGAATAAAAAGAAATACAAAAATATTTTATTTTACTGTCACTCTGTTTATTACTCCCAGATAAATGCTGGTTTAAAAAGCTATTGTTTTCTTTATCATGCAGTGAAACATTTGAAATTTACCACTATTTTAGATTCCAGTTAAAGAATCTGATCGTTACCAAATGTGGTCATTTCACTGCCCAGAGGAAGCATTTCAGTGAGTGTGACGGCCGGCAGCAGGAACACCCGTGTTTCTGTCTGTGTGGACAGAGTCTTTAGATTTCAAGTTTTGGCAATATTCAAGAGAAAATGGCATGGAAGCAACAAAACCAGGGACAAAACCACGTCTGAATTTTGAATCTTTAGATGTGGGAAGGGCTGAGCTTGAAGGCGTTGATGAGTCATCTGTTAGAGTTTTGGTTCAACAAAGCACTAAGCAAGCTAAAATTACCACATTGTAGTTAAATAATGCATGCATAGCATAGACTCTGAGAACCCCAGACACCATGGTATTGGCAAATACGTTATGCAATATCTTTCAATCTCTTGAACTGGGGTCTTCATTTGGTGCAGTCATAATCTGTTTCATCTAAGAACATACCAGTAATGTCATCTTAAATACACTCTATTTAGTGATGAGTCCACTGGCCCAGGGGTTTAAAAACTGCCCCATGTTTTACAGTTTCCTCAGCTGGAAACTGGGCATTATTACTCCCACTGCACTGAGCTGTTTGAGGATGTCGTAACATGGAAAGTCACAGCTGTATCCAATCCGTGCACCTTTCCAGCTCATTTCTGGAAAGATAATCACTCCAGTTCAGCGGTGAGCTTGGCCTTTTTCAGTTAGCTAAAGCAAAAGCTAGTTTTTCTGATTTAAATTCCAGGCACAATATTTAGATACTGCCAAGTATAAAATAATCTTAAAAAAAAAAAAAGAAAGAAAGAAAGAAAGGAAAGAAAGACCGAAAGAAAAGCACCATAAATACCGAGAAAAGATTGGTTGTTGCCATCATGGATAGCAGAAAATAAGCACCCTATATAGTTCATAAACAAAAGCTAACATCCAAGGTCTTGAGTAGTTTAGGATTTGATTTGTGTGTACCTGGTGCCACAATTCAGAAGAGTATGGACACTGCTACTCCTGTTTGCATTATTCTTTGCTTCTTGGTCATGTCACTGCCTCCTGTTTTATAAATACAAGCAAAGAAAGGCTTCAGAGACGTTCATTGTTTTTATTCCAAGATGACAAATTAGAAGAAAGAATATTTTTATCAATGTATGTAGACTATAAGGCCCTTACTGTTTCATTTTGAATGTTTAATGGCAGTTATCATTTTATTATGTATTATGGTTATGCTGATGTGTAGGTATTCTAGTGGCTGGTTTTTATGCACATTTAAGAAATTTCCATTAAAACACTAAAAATTAACTAAAAGCTCCAATTATTTGCATTTTCCCCCATTCTTCCTAAGCTTCTCTTCAATGCACCTAAACATTTCATATAACCCTATTATTCCTTAGCAACCCAACGTTAATATTGTCCACCAGGAAACATTTTAAAACATAGCATTTCTTTTATTTTTACTTTGCTCCACTGTAGGAGAATTTGAACAACAACCACTCACTGTTTTCAAAAGAACTTGTCATAAAAATCTTGAACATTTTTCCCCTCTTTGGTCAAACATTATTTTCTTTCCTTTTAAATATATCATTTGCTGTTACAAGAAACAATAGATGCCTGCATTTGGACTGATCATGCAGCTTATTGAAAACTTGCTTCTCCAGAAAATATAACACCGTTTACACTGATGACAAAGTGCTTGCTCATTGGTTTTTAACAGCAGTGTTTAAATAGTTCAGATTAAGCCCATCATCTTTAGATTACATTTATTTTCTTTATGTTTGTTAATATAATAGACTCATGTTGGAACACTAATGTTATTTAGTATTATTGAAAGATGAGTTTTTATTTTTACTTCTTAAAGAGTTTCCTTCTAGTTATCAAAAATGTTATTTTATAGCAAGATACCTTAAAAATAAATAAATAAATACAAACAAAAATCTGCTGGCAATCTCATCACCAAAAGATAGAAATATATTAAATATAGGAATACAATACTATAATAAGTATGGCAGACATATACATATTTAGATTTACATGCATGCACGCATATTTGTTGTTGCATGCTATGGAGGTACTATTTGTAGTGTGATAATACATTCTGAACACCGATTGCTGTCAGTGCATAACCTCACTCAATACTATTTAATGACTGCATGGTATTCCATCTTATAGAGTGTCTTCATTTGTTTTGCTTTTCTCTCATCATTTAATATTAAGTTGTACAAATTTTGAGTGGTATACATTACATTTCAGTGACAATATCTGTACATGCTTGCATATATCCTTGACAATTCCTTAGGATGAATTTTTAAGTATGAGACTGTTAAATGATGGTGAATTTTACCAGGAAACAAAACAAAACTAAACAAACTTTATACTCCTTTTGTTTAAATACCTGTCCTCGGAGGGTCACAATATTTGTGACATGTACCCTAGGAAAACTTCACAGTAACATGTTAATTGAAAAATAGTGGGCAGAGAAATTAATGGAGGAAAAAATCCTTGCCCTTGCCTCCAAGATTTGTATGAGATAGAAGCAGACCCATTTATTTAGTATGACATGTATTAGTCAGCTCAAGCTGCCATAACAAAATATTATAAGCTGGGTGACTTAAATAATGGAAACTTATTTTCTCTCCATGGTCAGGGTTCACAGGGTTCAGGTCTGATGAGAGCTTCCTTCCTGGTTTCCAGACAGTCATCTTTTTGCTATGTCTTCATGCTGCAGAGACAGAGGGAGACAGAGAGGAGAGTACAAGTTATTTACCTACTAAAGATGCTATCTAATCTCCAGATAGTTACACAGGGAGTAAGAGTTCATCAAATGAATTTGCGGTGGGGGGTGGGACACAATTCAGTCCCTAGAATATGATGTGTATCTGTTAAATTGAACTTCTTTGAGTTCTTAATGAGACTTCTGTAACAAAGAGGAGCCAAAGACATTGAAATCTTTCCCCTATCACTTTCTGCCTATAGGTCATGGTCAATTATGAAGTCTCTATACAACTTAATTGTGTTTTTCATAAATTATATTTTAAAATGGCTACATTATTAGAGGCTGGGATGATTAAGAGGGGACTAAGTTCATTCATCCCATGTATAGAACTAGAAAACACTCACATCAGTGTAAATAATCCAGAAAATGCCCAAAGACTGGCCAAAAAAAAAAAAAAAAAAATCCACAACTAAGGGTAGAGAAGAGGCCATATTGTACAGAGTAGGAAGAATAGGAAAAAAAAAAATAGGAAGGGCAGAGATGTTGTGGGGAGCTAAAAGGGCCCCAGCCATCCTTGGTTAAGAGGTAGCCACAGGTGTGGAGAGGGTAGTGAAACAGACCCTCACACCAGGTAGCCTGCACAGAGAAGTTAAATACCCATAATATTTGGCTTTGAAAACTAGAGGGGCTGAATTGCATGAGTCCTTACAACCAGCAGGACTTGAAACCTGGAATTTTAGAAATAAGCAAGCTTGGCTCTGGGACAGCCCAGAGGTGATAGGAGGTTGAGTCTCTACTCTTAAAGAGACAGCATAATAAATTTCCCTCAGAGATACAGCAGAGAAGGAACAGTTTGAAAAACACCCGGGGCATGCAAGAGGGAGTTATTTACTAATTTCAGAGCATGTCCAGGAGCTACAGATATCTCTGGGAGACTCCTCCAGAAACAAAGGAGCTGGTGAGTTCCAATTTTCTCTACAACCACCCAGCACAAACACATGGCCAGCTGTGGGAATCAACACAGCACCAACATTTCACTATCTAACTTGCTTATACCAAGCCCTGCCCACCTGCACATTTATGAATCTGTACTTTCCTATCAGGCTTGCCTGAGTCCCAATGTTGCAAGTCCCCTTCCAGAGAAGATCCACATAAACCTTGCCATCACCATATTTTCCAACCCATGCATTTTGTGGGGTCTTAGTCTTGGCATTGGCATCAGCAGTGGGTCCTGTGAAAGACAAAGTCCTATTATGTTAAAACTGTGTGCTCCAACCATGTGTAGTTTGGGGATCCACCCTGGCTGCCCTGTGGTGATGGCAGGTCTCATTTCACAGCAGATCATAAGCAGGCACTTAGATAATACTGCTCATCCCATACCAGCCTGCCCTGTCCTGGTGGCAGAAGCACATACCCTCTCATCAGTGCACATGCATTGTGGGCACTCTATGCCCCACCCCATGCAATATACTCTTGTCCAGACAGAGCTCATTCAAACTACTGCTATAAACCCGGCATGTTCAAGCAGCCCCAAGGGCCAGCACCACTCCAAGTGACTCCTGCCCCAAGGAAAAGAGAGGACAACCACACACATTAGTCAGACAATAGCCCCATAAATGGACTGGGAACAGAAAATTGGCTTCATCGCAGACCCTGTCCACCAGTGAAAGCTTCTCAGAAATACCCTGCAGTCTGGTGCTACTACATCTTGGGGAAGTGCCTGGTCTGACTCAACTCAAGACTGGAGCAGCCCAGATGGGTCCACTAACACCAAAGGGACCAAACACTGCCCACAAAAGGCAAAGAAAAAGACTGCCAATAACTGGACTGAAGGAAACAGTAGCCAAGACAAGAGAAGGGCACACATAACACTCATAGGTGACACTCCCTGAAGACCCAGGTCCTGAGTATAAGGAGCACTGCACTCCAGGACACTATAGGACCTCTTCTTCATAAGGCCATTACTTTCAAGAGTGGTTGACAAAGCTTCCCTTACATAAACAGACACAGAGAAAAAAACTGGGGTGACAGAGGAATATGACCCAAATGAAAGAATGGCACAAAACCACAGCAAGAGAACTAAGGGAAACAGATATAAGTAATATGTCTGATAGATATTTGAAGTAATGATCATAAAGGTACTCATTGGACTTGAGAAAAGAGTTGAGAACATCAGTGAGACCTTTAGCAAAGAGGTAAAATGAGCCAATGAGAAATAAAGAATACAATAAATGAAACAAAAATGCACTAGATGGAACAAATAAAAGACAAGAGGAAGCAACATCATGGGAAGTAATCAAGCTGAGCAGATGGGTCAAAAAAATGTGTAAAATGAAAATAGATTTAGGGAACTCAATGACTGCATCAAGTGCAATGACATACATGTTATAGGGATCCCAGGAGAAGAAGGAAAAAAAGGGCAGAAAAATTATTTGAAGAAATGATAGCTGAAAATGTCCCAAGTCTGGGGAAGGAAACATATATTACGATCCAGAAGATACAAAAATCCCTCCAAAAAATCAACACAAATGGTCCACACCATAACACATAGGAATTAAAGTGTGAAATTCATGATAAAGAGAAAATATTAAAAGCATTAAGAGAAAAGAAGAATGTTACAAGGGAAACCCCAAAAGGCTAATAACAGATTTTTCACCCAAAACTTTTCAAGCATGATGTATTCAAAACATTGAAAGGAAAAACCAAACCAACCAACTAACCAACCAACGAAAGAAACAACCCCCCCCCCAAAAAAAAAACCAAAAAACCTGCACCCAAGAATACTCTACCCAGTGAGGCTATGATTAAGAATAGAAGGTGAGAGAAAGAGTTTCCACAACAAATTAAAGTTGAAGTTCATGACCACTAAACCAGTCCTATAAGAAATATTAAGAGAGATTTTTTGAGTGGAAAGAGAAGACCATAAGTAAGAATAAGAAAAACAGGTAGCACAAGAGCAGTAAAAATATGTGTATCTGTAAATATCAGTCAAGGAGCTCACAAAATAAAAAGATAAAAATAGAACACCACATGCTTAAAATGTGAGGAGGGAGAGAAGGAAAGGAGTAAAAAATGATTTCAAACTTAAGCAAACATCAACTTAATATAGACTGCTATATCCAGAAGATGTTATATACAAACTGAATGGTAATACAAATAAAAAACCAGTAATAGATATGGAAAACATAAAGAGAAAGCAATGTAAGTATGTTATTAAAGAAAGGCAGCAAACTGTGAAAGAGGAGTGCAACAGAAGAAAGGAACAGGGAAGAATGGCAAAGAGAACCACAAAACAAGAAACAAAATAGCAATAAAATATACATATTAATGTTACTTTGAATGTAAATGGACTACATCTTCCAAACAAAAGACATACGGTGACAGAGTAGACTAAAAAACAAAAACAAAACAAACAAACAAACAACAAGGTCTACCTATAGGCTACCTAGAAGAGACTCATTTTAGACCTAAAAATACCTGGGGAATGAAAGTAAGAGGAAGGAGAAAAATCTATCAGATGGATGTCAAAAGAAAGCCAGAATAACAATACTTATATCAGATAAAATAGACTTTAAAACAAAGACTGTACCAAGAGACAAAGAAGGACACTATATAATAATAAAGGGGAGAAGCCAACAAGATGACCTAATAATTGTAAATATTTATGCCTCCTACATGTAATCACCCAAATAGATAAAACAGTTAATAGCAAATACAAAAGGAGCAATTGATAGTAATACTATAATAGAGGACTTTTAACACCCCATTTACATCAATGGATAGATCATCCAAACAGAAAATTAACAAGGGAGTGTTGTTATGAATGACACACTGGAACAGATGGATTTAACAGATATATTTGAGAACATGCCATCCCAAAACAGCAGAATACACATTCTTTTCAAATGCAAAAGGAACATTCTCCAGAATTGATTATGTATTAGATCATGAACAAATCTCAACAAATTAAAAAAGATTGAAATCATAACATGCATCTTTTCTGATCATAATGTTATGAAACTAGAAATCAACTACAAAAAAAATCTGGAAAAAACAAAAAATATATGGAGATTAAATAGCATGTTACTAAACAATGAAGGTCAACCAAGAAATCAAAGAAATTACATGGAAACAAGTGAAAATTAAAACACAGCTGTCCAAAATCTTTGAGATGCAGCAAAAGTGGCTCTAAGAGGAAAGTTTATAACAATACAGGTCTGGTTCAAGAAGCAAGAAAAATCTCAAATAAACAACCTAACCTTACACTGAAGGGAGCTAGAAAATGAAAAATAATCAAAACCCAAAACTGGCCGGAGGAAGGAAATGATAAAGATTAGTGCAGAAATAAAGGATGTTGAAAGTAAAAAACAATAGAAGACCAATGAAACTAGGAGCTGGTACTTTGAAAAGATCCACAAAATTGATAAACCTCTAGTCTGACTCATTAAAAAGAAAAAAGAGAGAGAACTAAAACAAAATCAAGAAAGAAAAAGGAGAAATATCAACCAACACAAGAGAAATACAAAGGATTGTAGGAGAATATTATGAAAATTTATGTCATCAAATTGAACAATCTAAAGGAAATGAATAAATTCTGAACCAGGAAGAAATAGAAAAATTGAATATACCAAATACCAGAAATGAAACTGAACCAGTGATCTGAAAAACCCCCAAAAACAGAAGTCCAAGACCAAATGTTTTCACAGGTGAATTCTACCAAACATACAGAGTTAATACCTATTCTTCTCAAATTATTCAACAAAATAGAAAAGGAAGGACACCTTCTAAATTCATTCTGAGGTCAGCATTACTGTCATGGTAAAACCATATAAAGACACCACAAAAAAAGAAAACTACAGGGTAATAACTATAATGAACATAAATGCAGACAATCCTCAACAAAATATTAGCAAACCAGGGTACATGGGAGCCTCAGTCATTAAGCATCTGTCTTCCACTAAGGTCATAATCCAGGGGTCCTAGGATCCAGCCCTGTGTCAGGCTTCCTGCTAGGTGGGAAGCCTGCTTCTCTCTTTCTCTCTCACTCCCCCTATTTGTGTTACCTCTCTCACTCTGTCTATCTCTGTCAAATAAATAAACAAAATATTAAAAAAAAACAAAATATTAGCAAACCAAATGCAACAATACATTTAAAAAATAATTCACTGCAATCAAGTGGGATTTTTTTCACAGGTTGCAATGGTAGTTCAATATTCTCAAATCAACCCACATGATATATCACATCAGCAAGAAAAAGGATAAAAAACATATGATCATTTTAATAGACACAGAAAAAGCATTTGACAATGTATAACATTCATTCATGATTAAAACCCTCAACAAAGTAGGTTTAGAGACCCTGTATGAAAAACCCACAACAAACATTACCTTCTTGAGCACCATGTAATGTGCTCAATACTGTGGAAATAGTAGTCCTTTTAATATTTTCAAGAGACAGGATGATATTTAAAATATCTAACAACTCTGGGGTGCCTGGGTGGCTCAGTCAGTTAAGCGTCTGCCTTTAGCTCAGGTCATGATCCCAGGGTCCTGGGACTGAGTCCTGCATCCTTTCTCAGCAGGGAGCCTGCCTCTCCCTCCTCCTGCTGCCCCCCACCCCGCTTTGCTTATATTCTCTTTCTCTTTCTCTGACAAATAAACACAGTCTTAAAAAACAAAAACAAAAAGCCTCAAGAAACGGTGTTGGCGAGGATGCAAAGAGGAGAGACCCTCCCTTCTACATTGTTGATGGGAGTCCAAACTGAGGCAGCCCTTTTGAAAAACAGTATGAAAAAAAGGAACTACGCTAAGATCCAGTAATCATGCTACCGAGTACTTGGCGAAAGAATACAAAAACACTGATTTAAAGTGTTATATGCACCCCTATGTTGATTGCAGCATTATTTATATTAGCCAAATTATGGAAGTAGCCCAGGTGTCCATTAATAGCAAAATAGATAAAGAAGGTGTGGTATGCATACAAACACACACACGTTTTTGAATACTACATTTAGAATATATATATTAGAATTAGAATATATATTATGAATGTATATTTGAATACCTAAATATATATTTCAATATACATATAGAATATATATATTAGAATATTATTCATCATAAAAAAGAATGAAATCTTGCCATTTGAAATAACATGGTTGGATCTAGAGACTATAATTCTAAGTGAAACAAGCCCATTAGGAAGACAAATACCATATGATTTCATTCATATGTGGAATTTAAGGGGATTAAAAGGAAATTAAAAAAAGGAACACATCAAAAACCAGACTCCTAATGAGAGAGAACCAAGCCTGTTTACAAGAGAGGAGGTAGGACTGGGGATGGATGAAATGCGTCCTGGGGATTAAGGAGTGCACCTGTGGTGAGCCCCAGGTGTTGTATGCAAGTGTGGAATCACTATATTGTACCCCTGAAACTAATTTAACACTGTATGTTAATAATGACACTGGAATTAAAATTTTAAAAAATGCTTACATTATTGTTATATTGTGAGAAAAAAGTGAAATATGTAGAAACATCTTTCAGCAGAGACCCTGCTTCCCCTTTTCCTGTTGCTCCCCCGCTTATGCCCTCTCTCTCTCACAAATAAATAAATAAAACTTTTAAAAACTCAAAAACTACAATACAGATAAGATAAAGAATATCAGTTAGTGATATTTTTAATGCTAATCTTTGGAAATTAGACATGAGATTTCATAAAGAAATATAGTTTAAAAGAAATCAGATTTTTCCATGTTCAAGCTCATTTTCTACTTTGGTAATAAATCAGGGAAAACACCAAGTAAAATGTTTATTTTTGCATATATGATACAATCCCCACACAACCATAGGTCCTAATTTACATGACAATACAAAAGATGGTGCAGTTGTCTTCAAAGGGCACAAGAGTAGTATGAAATCATCACGCCATCATTGTGAGGGATATTCCTTACAGAAATTACAGATGAAAAGATACTGAGTTAGGTCAGATTTACTCTTATTGAGAAAGCAACACAGTGTCATGGCAATTATGTGGAGTTCTTGGCCTGACAGACCTCCCTCATGCAAGTATGAACTCATAAATAAATAAATAAATAAAAACTAAGTAAGTGACTCATTTGCATCAGTGAGCTTCTGTTGCATAACAAACCTCATCCATGTTTGGTGTCTCTCAAACCTGCAAGTCAGTAGTTTGACTTGGCTTTGCTGGGATGGTTCATCTCCCATGTGTTACTGGCTGGGATCACACAGTTTGACAGTCAGAGGGCTGGTTAAATGTTGCATATTTTCAGGTTGACTGGATATTAGTAGAGGTGCTGGAAGAAGCTGAACATGTGTTGCCAGGTGTCCAGTCTAACCGGTTGTGATCATGGTGGCAGCATCATTATTGAAAGTAGCAAAAGAGAAGTCAAACCCCTTTGTGCAGGTACTTTTATGATCTCTACTTGCGTCATATTGGCTTTTGTCCCAGTGACCAAAATAAGTCATGTGGCCAGCCCCAGAGTCAGTGTGGGAGGAACCCATCCTAAGTATCCAAGGTTAGAATGTTGGGTGCAGGGCACTGTGGATATTGTGGCCATTTCTACAATCTATGAAACTGTAAATTGATTCCACTGTACATGCACAAACCTTGACAAAATTTCATTATTAGAGCATGTATATGGCCTTAGTGTATGCCTGTTTATTTTTGTTTGAGGTTTTATTTATTTATTAGAGAGAGAGATCACAAGTAGGCAGAGAGGCAGGCAGAGGAGAGGGGGAAGCAGGCTCCCTGCTGAACAGAGAGCCCAATGCGGGGCTCGATTCCAGGACCCTGAGATCATGACCTGAGAAGAAGGCAGAGGCTTAACCCACTGAGCCACCCAGGTGCCCCATATACCTGTTTCAGTACTAATGGAATATTGAGATGCATGGGTGGCTCAGTCAGTTAAGCATCTGCCTTCAGGTCAGGTCAGGATACCATGGTCCTGGGATAGTCCTGCATCAGCCTCCTTGCTCAGCGATGGGCCTACTTCTCCCTCTGTCCACTGCTCCCCCTGCTATTGTGCTCACTCTTTCTCTCTCTCTGACAAATACAAATCTTCTTTTAAAAAGAATATTGGCTATGCATCAGATACCATTCTCATTGCTTAACATGTATTATTATTTTCCAATAATGTTTGCTTTGATGGCAAATATTTTATTATCTTCATGGATAACGGTGGATATGGCATGATTAAGTAATGTGCCAAAATTTACTCAGCTAATGAATGTGGAGCCAGGATTCAAATCAAGACAATTAACCACACCTTTCATGGCATATTCATAACCTTACCCCTGAGGAAGAAAGGATGTTTAATGGGAGGAAGAAAGGAAAGGAAGGAGGGGGGAAGGGACAGGAAAGGGGGAGGAGGGGAGAGAGAGGAGGAGGGAGGAATAAGCACTTTATAGAAATGCATATCATTAGATGTAAAACATATCTGTGGGGAAAAACCTAATGGGGCTTGTAACACAATCCATGAACATAATTTTTACCTTATAATATAGCAGCTGAACATGATGCTAAGAGCAAACTGTTTAAAATGTGGAGAGTCTAAAACTACTAATACCACCCATACAAGTAACTCTTCAGGTTTTTCAGTTTAATATCTAGGAGTCAGGAATCAAAAGTATAGGAGGAACATTTCATGGCTACCAGGCACCTCTATTTTGGAGAAGTCAAATAAATAAGTTCTAATACTTCTCTCTCAGAAGTGGGGATAGGCATTTAACACACACATACTTACACATATTTTTAATGGTCTAGTCATATAATTTAGCAAGGGAGCCAATCACCTCTCAACCCTAATAAGAACAACTGAAGTCCTACTTATTTATGTGTTATATAAAGTTATAAAACATCTAAATCAAAATCTCTCTGGTGAGCACAGAATTCTTGACATGTAATTGGTATGTGCAAGTGAGATTAGGGCACTTACAAATTACAGCTAAGCCAAAGTAAATTTTCTCTTGTCATTGCACCTGGCAATACCCCTGGCATAGGATGGCAAAATTACTCATATTTCATGACAGGTATTATAGGTCCCATGAGATAGTATTTATAATTATTTTTTTCCAATTGTTGAACAGGAGGAAAACAACTTTCAAAATAATGGATGTGTATGTGAACCATACATGAAGTAGAAAATGTTCAGCAACTAAATGCTGAGCATTGAACGTTTTTATTTCCTTGCCAACATGCTGTGTTCGCCTGTATTGCGTGGGTCCATTTCAAAATGACAGAGGTCCTAGGACACAGCAGTAGGGGAAGTTCACTGAGGGAGAGCATGACTCCCCACCCAGACATGTCACAGGAGAGTAACTCAGCCTCTCTGTGACTTACCTGCCTCATTTTATAAAGAAAGAAAACTAATGTATCTTTGTGGATTATTAAAAGAATAAAAAATTATATATGCAGTGTGCAGAGCTTAGAGACAGTAGAAAAACTCAATAAAAGTTGGTTTTAATAATAATTAAAATTACTAATATTATTATATTAAACCTTAAAAGACATCATTTTATATATACCTTATATGAATCAGTAGGGCATTACCAAAATTCTCAATGTAGTACCAAGATGTAAAAATACTTATACTATAACTAAAAAACTTATCCTTCAAACACCCCTTCAAAAAATATAAATATTGTTTATAGGACCAAATGTATAAGTAAAAAGTTATAAGTATTTTGCTACACATATTTATTTATTTTTCCAATTATAGCCAGTAGTATGCACTGATGAACTCTAGATTTTGGGTTGACTTGATGGCCGGATCTAATTCAGGGCTTAGTCAGATCAAATTACAATATAGAAACTGTTAATAAAGTGGACATACTATTATTCTGTTGGGATTATAATAAAAACATGTAAATATTTGTATGTATCTAAGGTGATACGTCACTCCTTTGCTTCTTCCTCCCAACTACTTAAACTTTTTACAACTAACTCTGCCATTTCTTTGACACTCTTCAAACAGTAGTTCAAGTACTTAGAAAAGAGCCAGAAAATAGTCCTGGTCCTGCTTTTAAAGTTTCCAACCACAATCAAAATACTCCTATGATCTGTATTTTAATTTGTTTTGATGGTTGAAGAAGATCTAAGTACGACAATATGTTCAATTTGGCTTCATTTGAAAAAATGTGGTTCCCAACTTGTGACTCCTTTAAGAATTGCTAAGTAGTTTCTTTTCCCCAAATGAGTTTATTTTGAAGAAAGTTCCATCACTGAAATTCTCATAGGAAATAAAGCTATTAACAATATTTACAATGGAGGCTTAGCTCAGAGGGGCAATTTGATTAGAAAGGAAAAAGAGGGGTAAATTAAGGTCAAATGTTTGACCCTTACATAGGCTGAATGTGGCTCAAATTCATAACAATGGTGGGGGCAAATGGGGTCTGGCCCAGTGTCTCTCTGGGTGTTCACTCAGCTTGGACATGGTAAAATGAGAGACATCAAAGAGCTTTTCCTTTTTTTAAAGATTTATTATTAATTTACTTTAGAGAGAGAGTGAGGGGCAGGGGCAGGGTGAGGGACAGGGGAGAGAGACTCTTAAGCAGACTCCCTGCTAAGCATGGAGAACAATGTGGGGCTCCATCCCATGACCATGAGTTCATGACCTGAGCTGAAACCAAGAGTCAGGCACTTAACCAACTGAGCCACCTAGGCACCCAAAGTCAAGCAGCTTTTAATCATTCCTTAATAAAGTCCCCATACGCTTCATTCTCTATCTCCTTTGCTACCTTGTATTTGTGAGAGACAGTCTGTATGACTTATTCAACAATCTACTGGGATTTAAGCAGGCCTGAAATGGAATCCAGTTCCTTCTCCTAGTAGCATGGCAAGTATACAAGATAATTCAATGTGTGACTCTTAAGGATTTTTATCTATAAGGTAGAACCTACCTAGCTCACAAGACTATAGAGATGATTTAATAACAAAGATTCTCGAGTTTTTTGTAATATCAATGTTCAATTCTAAACAGTATTACCATTTTAATTCAGGAATGCCTCATGCACTTCCTGTCCCTAGCTATCCTAGCATAGATTGGCCATTCTTACAAAGGCTAAAGAGCATTAGTTAAGGAGATGACAATGCATTTTGCTAAACTGGTAATGGATTTAAACATCAATATACCAGTTTCTGATGGTATATACATATTTGGCAATTTATTGATAGTCTTTAATGAAAATAGCACCATCAAAAATTCTTAATTATTTTTTAGTTTAAATTCAATTAATTAATATATGATGTAGTATTCGTCTCAGAGGTAGAGGTCAGTGATTCATCAGTCTTATATAGTACCCAGGACTCATTACCCACCCTCCTCCCCTCCAGCAACCCTCAGTTTATCTCCTATGATTCAGGGTCCCTTATGGCTTCTCTCCCTCAGATTTTCTCTTGTTTTATTTGTTCCTCTCTTCTCCTATGCCACTATGTTATGTTTCTTAAATTCCATATATTAGTGAAATCTTATAATTGTCTTTCTCTGATTAACTTATTTCACTTAGCATAATACCCTCTAGTTCCATCAATGTCATTGCAAATAGCAAGATTTCATTTTTTTTAATGGCTGAGTAATATTTTATTGTGTGTATGCATGTGTGCGGGTATACCATATATTTATCCACTCATCTGATGATGGACAGTGGGACTCTTTCCATAGATTGACTATTGTAGATATCGCTGTTATAAACATTGCAGTGCAGGTGCCCCTTCGGATCACTACATTTGTATCTTTGGGGTTAAATCCCTAGTAATGTAATTGCTGGGTGATAGGGTAGCTCTATTTTCAACTTTTTGAGGAACCTCTGTACTGTTTTCCAGAGTGGCTCTACCAGTTTACATTTCCACCAACAATGTAAGAGGGTTTCCTTTCTCTGCATCCTCACCAACATCTGTCATTTCCTAGATGGTTAATTTGAGCCATTCTTCTTTTTAAAAAACATTGAATTTCTTTATTAGAGGGGGGAAGAGCAGAGGGAGAGGTAGGGGTAGGGGAGTTTGAGGGGAGGCTCAATCCCAGGACCTGAAGATGGTGACCTGTGCTATGACCTGCTTGATTGACTGAGACACCCACGCACCCCTATCCATTCTGATTGGTGCGAGTTGGTATCTCATCGTGGTTTTGATTTGTAGTTCCCTGATGCCAAATAATGTGGAACACTTTTTATGTGTCTGTTGGCCATTTGTATGTCTTCTTTGCAATAATGTCTGTTCATGTCTTCTGCCAAATTCCTGATTAGATTATTTGTTCTTTAGGTGTTGAATTTGATAAGTGCATTATATATTGTGGATACTAGCCCTTTATCTGATAAGACATTTGCAAATATCTTCTCCCACTCTGTCAGTTGTCTTTTAGTTTTGTCAACTGTTTTCTTTGCTGTGCAAAAGGTTTTTATATTGATGAAGTCTCATTAGTTTATTTTTGCCCTTGGAGACATGTATAGCAAGAAGTTGATGCAGCTGAGGTCACAGAGGTTGCTGTCTGTGTTCTCCTCTAGGATTTTGAAGGATTTCTGTCTCATATTAGGTCTTTCATCTATTTTGAGTCTAGTTTTATACATGGTGTAAGGAAATGATCCAGTTTCATTTTTCTGCATGTGGCTGTTTAATATTCCCAACACCCTTTGTTAAAGAGACTGTCTTTTATCTGTTGGAAATTCTTTCCTGCTTTGTTGGATATTAGTTGACCATAGAATTGAGGGTCTATTTCTGGGTTCTCTATTCTGTTCCACTGATCGATGCGTCTGTTTTAGTGCCAGTACCATACCATTTTGATGATTACCATTTGATGATTTTCTAATAAAGCTTGAAGTCTCGAATTGTGATGCCACTGTCTTTGGTTTTCTTTTTCAACATTCCTTTGGCTATTCAGGATCTTTTCTGAATTTTTAGGATTATTTGTTCCAGCTATGTGAAAAAATTTGAATGCTATTTTGATAGGGATTATATTGAATGTATAGATTGCTCCAGGTAGCGTAGACATTTTAACAATATTTGTTCTTCTAATCCATGAGCATGGAATGTTTTCCCACTTCTTTGTGTCTTCCTCAATTTCTTTTATAAGAGTTCCTTAGTTTTCAGAATACCTCTTTGGCTATGTTCATTTTTAGGTATCTTTCAGTTTTTGGTGCAACTGTAAATGGGATTAACTCCTTTAATTCTTTTTCTTCTGTCTCATTGTTGGTGTACAGAAATGCAACTGATTTCTGTGCATTGATTTTGCAACCTGCCATGTTGCTGAATTCCTGTGAGTTCTAAAAATTTTGGGGTGAAGTCTTTTGGGTTTTTCACATAGAGTATCATGTCATCTGCAAAGAATGAGAGTTTGACTTCTTTGCTGATTCAGATGCTTTTTTATTTCTTTTTGTTGTCTGACTGCTGAGAACTTTGAGTACTATGTTGAACAACAGTGGTGATAAGTCTGCTATATTCATGACCTTAGGGGGAAATCTCTCATTTTTTCCCCATGGAGACTGATATTTGCTGATGGCTTTTCATATCTGGCTTTTATGATATTGAGGTATAATCCCTCTATCCCTACACTGTGAATAGTTTTAATTAAGAAAGGATTCTGTACTTTGTCAGATGCTTTTTCTGCATCTATTGAGAGGATCATGTGATTATTCTTTTATTAATGTAGTGTATCATATTGATTGATTTGTAGATTCTGAACAATCTCATTTGAATGTGGTGAATAATCCTTTTAACATACTGTTATATCCTACTGGCTAGTATCTTGGTGAAAATTTTTGCATCCATGTTCATCAGGGATATTGGTCTATAATTCTCCTTTTTAGTGCAGTGTTTGTCTGGTTTTTGGATCAAGGTAATGTTGGCATTATAGAAAGAGCTTGGACATTTTCCTTCCAAATCTATTTTTTGAAACAACTTCAGAAGAATAGGAATTAATTCTTCTTTACATATTGGTAGAAATCCCTGGCAAGTCATCCAGCCCTGGACTATTTTTTTGTTGCAATATTTTGGTTACTGCTTCAATTTCTTGGCTAGTTATGGGTCTGTCCAGGTTTTTTACTTCCTCCTTCTTCTGTTTTGGTAGTTTATACAGCTCTAGGGATGCATCCATTTCTCCCAGATTTCTCCAATATACTTGCTCATAATATGTTCTTATAGTTGTATTTGTTTGGTATTGATTGTAATCTCCCCTCTCTCATTCATAATTTTCTTTACTTGGGTATTTTCTCTTTTCTTTCTCTCTCTCTCTCTCTCTCTCTCTTTTTTTTTTTTTTTTTTTTTTGGTAAGTAAGTTTGCCCAGAGGCTTATGAATCTTCTTTTTTTTTTTTTTTTTTCAAAGAACCAGCTCCTAGTTTCATTGATCTGTTTCTACTTTTTTTTTTAATTTTAATTTCATTCATTCAGATTTCTGCTCTAATCTTTATTAATTCTCTTCTCCTGCTGGTTTTAGGCTTTATTTGCTGTTCTTTCTTTAGCTCCTTGAGGTGGAAGGTTAAGTTGTCTAATTTGAAACCTTTCTTTTCTTGAGAAAGATTTGTATTTCTATATACTTCCCTCTTAGGACTGCCTTTGTTGCATTCCAAAGGTTTTTAACAGTTGTATTTTCAATTTCCCTTGTTTCCATGATTTTTTAAAAATTCTTTAATTTCCTGGTTGGCTCATTCTTTTTTTAGTAAAATGCTCTTTAGCCTCCATGTATTTGAGTTCTTTCCAAATTTACTCTAGTGATTGAATTCAAGTTTCAAAGTACTGTGATCCAAAAATATGCAGAGAATGATCCCAATCTTTTGATACCAATTACGACTTGATTTATGATCAAGTATGTGATCTATTCTGGAGAATGTTCTATGTGCACTCAAGAAATATGTGTTTTTTGTTGCTTTGGTCCAGTGTGTCATTCAAAGCCCTTGTTTCCTTATTGATCTTTTGCTTAGATGATCTGTCCATTTCAGTTAAGGTTCCCTACCATTATAGTATTATTATCAATATATTTCTTCAATTTCCTTATTAACTGGTTTATATAATTGGCTGCTCCCATGTTGGGGGCATAAATATTTACAATTATTAGGGATTTTTGTTGGATAGACCCTTTAATTATGATATAGTGTCACCTCATCTCTTACTACATCTTTGGTTTAAAATCAAATTTGTCTGATAGGAGGATTGCCACCCCAGCTTTCTTTTGATGTCCATTAACATGATAAATTGCTTTGGTCTAAAATGAGTCTCTTGCAAAGAACATATTGATGGGTCTTGCTATTTTATTCCATCTAATATCCTGTTTCTTTTCATTGGTCATTTAGTCCCTTTATATTCAGAATAACTATCAAAATATATGAATTTAGTCCCATTGTATTACCTGTAACACCACTGTTTTTGTATATTGTTTCTGTTCCTTTCTGATCTATGTTCCTTTTGGTCTCGTTTTTCGCTTGAAGGATCCCCTTTAATATTTCTTGCAGGGCTGGTTTAGTGATCCCAAATTCTTTTAGTTTCTGTCTGTCCTGGAAGCTTTTTATCTCTCCTATTTTGAATGACATCCTTCCTGGATAAAGTATTCTTGGTTGCATATTTTTCTCATTCAGCATTCTGAGTATATTATGCCAGTCCTTTCTGGCCTGCCAGGTCTCTGTGGATAGGTCTGCTGCCAATCTAATATTTCTACGATTGTATGTTACAAACCTCTTGTCCTGAGCTGCTTTCAAGATTCTCTCTTTGTCTCTGAGATTTGTAATTTTCACTATTATAAGTCAAGGTGTTGACCTATTTTTATTTTGAGGGGGGTTCTCTGTGCCTCCTGGGCTTGAGTATCTGTTTCCTTCCCCAGATTAGGGAAGTTCTCCACTATAATTTGCTCCAATATACCTTCTGTTCCTCTCTATCTTTCCTCTTCTTCTGGGACCCCAATTATTCTAATGTTGTTTCAGTTTATGGTATTACTTACCTCTCAGATTCTCCCCTCATGATTCAGTAGTTGTTTATCTCTCTTTTTCTCACATTCTTTATTCTCCATCTTTTGGTATTCTTTATCACTAATTCTCTCTTCTGCCTCATTTTTCCTATAGTTAGAGCCTTCATTTTTTATTGCATCTCAGTAATAGCCTTTGATTTTTACTTGATTTTAGTTCTTTAACTTCTCCAAAAGGGATTCTCTAATGTATTCTATGCTTTTTTCAAGACTATCTAGTATCTTTATAATTGTTACTCTGAACTTTAGTCATATCCATAGCTTTTATCCATACTGACTAGGTCTCTGCCTGTTAGTATTGCCTCTTGTTCTCTATTCTGAGGTGAGTTTTTTCATCTTGTCATTCTGTTGAGAAAAGAATAGATTAACAAGAGAAATAAATACTAAAATGGCAACAATGACCCTAAGGAAATGTACACTAAATAAATCATAAGAGATGTGAAACTGGGGGGATTAAAAAAAAAAGAAAGAGAAAGAGAATATAATTAGGTGAAAAAAACAGAGCAATACATTTGATTCTCTGTGTATTTTAGTCTGTTTGTTAGAAAACTAGATCCTAAAATTGTAAGGAAAAAAAAAACTTATATGTGTACCAAAAAAAAAATTGCATTGAAAGGATAGTATGTAACTGTAAAAATGAACACTAAAAGAAAAAAAAAAGAATATAAATGGACAAGTGAGCAGAATAGAACAGCACACTATATATTGACTGTATTTTGGTCTATTTGTTAGAAGAAATACATCCTAAATTTGTAAAGAAAGAAAAACATTTATATTCAAAAATAAAATTAAATGCATTGAAAGAATTGAATGTAAGTATAAACATGAAAATTATAAAAAAAATTAACAATAACAAAAAGGAGTAGGAAAAAAAAGTGAGAGAATATGATCAGACAGGGAAAGAGAACAGAGCAATACACAGGAT
Organism: Mustela nigripes; assembly: GCF_022355385.1. NCBI lineage: Eukaryota > Metazoa > Chordata > Mammalia > Carnivora > Mustelidae > Mustela > Mustela nigripes. The sequence continues at coordinate 98,636,511 of NC_081560.1, read as the reverse complement.
TCTGGGTGTATTTTGGTCTGTTTGTTAGAAGGAACTGCATTTCAAAATTGTAAAGAAAGAAAAATTTATCTATATACAAAAATAAAAGTAATCACAATGAAAGGCTAGAATGTAAGTGTAAAAATGAAAATTCTAAAAAGTTTTAAAAAAGAGTTGATAAAACAAGGATTGTTTGAAAAAGGAAAGAAAAAAATTAAAACCGAAAAACTAAACAATTGTTGGGGGAAAAAAAACCCATGAATTCTATATACTAGTTTCCCCTAGTGTTGGAGTTTCGCAGTTCTGTGTGATCAGTGTCTTGGCGACATGTTCTTGCTGCTCTTCTAGGGGAGGGCCTATTTTGCTGGGTCTCAGATGTCTTTACCTTGGGCAGAATTGCACTGCATCTTTCAGGGGTCCAGTCTAAGTAAGCTGCTCCAGATTGCTCTATGTGGTTTTTGTTCCCTGAAAGCCTTCCATGGCCCTTTAGAGGATGACAATGAAAAGGACAGTCTCCCAATCTCCAGCCCCAGAGCCAAGACAGGGGACTCCACTCTTCAATGCACCCTCAAGGAAAAACAGTCAATCACTCCTGTTTCTCTGGTCTCTGTCCACAGTCTGTGTTCATCCAGCTTGTGACCGAACATTTCTTTCTCAGGCACACAACCTCATTTAGTGTCTCTCTTGCAAAGGTCTGAGACAGACAACCTCATCACTCATGCCAGGGGAAGAAGGGGAATCTCACTGGTTCTGCTGCTTGCTGGGCCCTTGCTTCAAAAGCAACTGTGAACCCTAATGTGGCTTGCAGCTTATGGCAACACCAAGCTGAGAGCACTCTCCTAAGCTCTCTGGTTATAATCAGCTTCCCTGCTCCAGTGCCTGGGAATTCTATCACATTCAGACATCCCATCTTCCTGTGACTCCAGGGATCATGAGATGACACTGTCCCACCTAGGATTCCACACTGCTTGGCCACCTGAGTGCCTTTCAGGAAGGGATGTCCCTCACCAGAGCAGACTTTTAAAGTTCTGATTTTCCACTCCACTGTTATATCACTTTCTGGAGCTGGCTGACAGAGGCTTCCTCCCCCCACCCCCCCGGTTTGTCTTCCCATATGTTGACTCATATTCACTTCCTCTAAACCTCTTACCTTGCAGGTGATCAGATTGATTTGATAACTATGTAGCTGAATTCCTGGGACCAGGCAAAAACTAAGTGTCCTACTCGCCACCATCTTGGACACAAAATTGTCTTTGAAAATGGTAAATGAAATGAAAATCACATGTAGTAGGAAAACAACATCCATGCATGACAGTGAAACCAAAGTAATATATATTTCTTAATCCTGAGTTTATATTAATTATTTGCTTAGTTATATTTGATTATGGCCTTTGTCCTTACTTTTAATTTTCAATATTGTCAATGTCTTTGTCCTTTTCTGTCATCTCAGAGTTACATCTTTGTCTATTAATATATTCAATCTGGTTTCCAATGTATTAACATTTCATTCACATTTTTTCCAACTTCCTTAACATGGTTTGGTTATTTTTACACTTCTTAAAACTTTAAACTTCAATTAAATGAACACTCAAAAACCCTTAAATTGTGATTAACTGTAACAGCTTAGAAATAAACAGTCTTATAAACACTTCCATGTCACAGATTAAGTTCAAATTAGACAGCAGGCATTTATCCTTACTCAAAGAAATCAGAAGAGTTTTTAAAAAGGAATATAAATAAATGCTCAGAAACACACGATTATTAACAGTCTCTATCAAAGAAGCACAAGTGGCATGTTTCTCATTATTATTATTTTGTTATATTATTTCATGTCATAGATGTCTTTATAATGTAACTATCAGATACTTGTGCAATTACTGCCTGACCACATGAATGTCAGGACCAGCTGAACTGGAAGAAATAAAACCAAAAGTTGAATAAGAAGAGAGATTGAGTAAATTTCTCGAGGGACAAGGTATCGGTGCTAGTAGTTCTCTCCAATTTAAACAAAAGGGGGGGTCTCTTTTCCAATATTGTATTCGTTTGACTCTAAATTTGAAAATAGCTATTCCCAGACCTACTCTGGTGTAAAATCACAAAGTGCATAAAATGTGTCTTTGGTTCTCACGTACGTCCTCCCTCATCATCCCCAGCCTACAGTCCTCCCTTCCTGTCTCCTAGCACCTTCAATTTCCTGCAATCAGGCCAGATGAGTAAGTGGTATTTCATGATCCAGAACTTCTTCTACCTCCCAGTCCTCAAAATATAACTACTAGTGTTTATCTTTGAAGTCTCCAAAATTCTGAGACAGAATTAACTGACTTCAGTAAAAAAATACCAGCAAACTTTTATTCAATGGCAAAAAAGTTAAATCAGCTGTTTTCTTTAAAGCCTTTGCCTCCACTCCTATACTCTGTGAGAAGCTGACCACACTCAGAATTAGCTGGAAGGCAATTCGTGAAATTGGCAATCTCTAGGTGCTCTGTAAGCCAAGGTTAAAAATGCAAGTCAGGGAAAAAAGACTACTGTCCTGTGGCTCAAGGCACATATGCTATATTGCTCAGTGAATCTAAATTTGAAAGGTTGGTTTAATATTTGTGTTTTGAAGAAGACAATGCACATATTTTCTCAAGTTCTTTATTGTTTGATGACCGTCATAAAGCCAGTGTGTTAATTCTGTGGTATGTTAATGATTGCTTCTTCACCAAAGGAAAGCTCAGCCACGTTAATGTTGCAAAATGCCAAACAAGGGAAAGCTTGACAGCATTCTTTTTTTTTTTTTTTAAAGATTTTATTTATTTATTTGACAGACAGAGATCACAAGAAGGCAGAGAGGCAGGCAGAGAGAGAGGGAGAAGCAGGCTCCCTGCTGAGCAGAGAGCCCAAAGCAGGGCTTGATCCCAGGACTCTGGGATCATGACCCGAGCTAAAGGCAGAGGCTTTAACCCACTGAGCCACCCAGGCGCCCTGTGCTTGACAGCATTCTTAATGGAAGAATGGGAAGAAGTAATGAGTCACCATATGGCAAAAAAGTTTAGACATTCAGTACTGTGTTAATTCATGTTCTATTTACTTCTTAAATAAAATTAGTTTCTTATTAGCCACATTGTAGTACTAAAAAACACAGTGAAATTTTTAACGAAATAATCATTGACTTTTACTATCAAAATTTAAAGTAAATAGTAAAATTAATTAATCCATGAACATACTGTAATTATAGTTAAAATACTTAATTACTAGCTAAGGAAAAATAAAATTGATGATGATGACTCCAACCATAGCTAATCATAATAACAATTTTAAAAATTGAAAGCAAAATAGAAAACAAATTTACCTTTCTTCTGTTTAACTATAACTTCAATATATTAATATCAAAAAAATTATATAAAAGGTAATTTCAAAATAAATCTCTTATTTTAATTTACTGGCTTACTGTAAGACTGTAGTAGATGCACTGGTATTCTGCCAGACCCTACTTCCCACTTTCCTGGGCCCTAGGAGTGATGATACCTCCAGTACCTGGAGTGAAAGCAACTGACAGCTTTCAGCTTGGTTTCTCTCTCAGACTTATCTGTACCTTAAGAAAGTGACACTGAATGTTATCTAAAGTTATTTTCCATCCAATGCTGTATGATGAGAGGGTGTGAAGGGTAGAACCCTTACCACAAAGGGGACAACTCCAAGGGGGCCATCCTCATCCAGAACTCTCTATAAGGTCACATGATCATTTGTGCTGATTTCATTTCTGTTCTACTTCTCCCTTCACCTAATGTTGATCCTTAGCACAATTTTTAATAAATTTCCAACATGAAAATAAGATTGTGAATGATAAGCCCATGATTTTAAATAAGTCATATATAAAATAGATTTTTATGTTCATAAGCACAACAGATAATGCTGTCTGGCCCATCAAATTAAAAGACAATAAATTAAAATGTTGAATAAAATATGAAATATTAGGGTTGCCTGGGTGGCTCAGTGGGTTAAGCCTCTGCTTTTGGCTCAGGTCATGATATCAGGGTCCTGGGATCGAGTCCCACATTGGGCTTTCTGCTTGGCAGGGAACCTGCTTCCTCCTATCTCTCTCTCTGACTGCCTCTCTGCCTACTTGTGATCTCTCTCTGTCAAATAAATAAATAAAACCTTTAAAAAAATGAAATATTATAAAACATTAATCTGGGTAGAAAATACATAATCCTACCACATGCTAAGTCAAAACAAGAATTAAGGGAAAAGAGTGGAGCTAGGAAGCAAGCTTTCTTCTCCCTCTCTCTCTCTCTCTATATATATATATATGTATATATATATATGTATATATATATATGTATGTGTGTGTATATATTTTTTCAAATCGAAGTGACATTGAAATTGCATTTTCATAGTCTTGCAGAAAGCAAGAGATAGAAAACACAAAGTAGGTGCTGCTGGAGGTGGGCATTCTACAGAAAAGAACTGACATAGCAGTGTGAGACTGCTCTCCTTAAAGACCTTCTTGGAAGGTTGTCCTTGACTAGTGTTTGGGAACTTAAATTTTAGGAAGGTTCCTTTCATTTCCTAAAAGGGTAAGGGTATTCACTGTGCTTAAACTATTTTTACAACGGTGTGGTTATTCACTTTCTTCCTGGGAGCCTTGAACTTTCGTACATGCTAAACAGAGGGTGCCTACATGATTAGCTCCCGATAAAAACTTTGGACACTGAGTCTCTAATGAGCTTCTTTGGTCAAATATATTTCATAGACGTTACCACAGTTATTGTTGGAGGAAGTAATCATGTCCTGTGTGACCCCACTAGAAAAATACTCTTGGACAGTTGCATCTGGGTTTCCTCTAGACTACCCTGTCCCTTTCTTGATTTTGTTCTGCATCCTTCTATTATAATAAATCCAAGTTGTGAGTTTGATTATATGTTGGGTTCTGTGAGTCATCCTAGTAATTCATCAAATCTGGGATGTTTTTAGGGATTCTCAACATTGAAGCCTAGTTGTGATATCTCAAACACACACACACACACACACACACACACACACACACATAATCTGTGTAAAGATGAACTAGAAAGAAAAACCAAATGGAACAGAGGGATCAATGTCTTTCTCTAACCTTAGCACTAATAAAAATAATAGGGTAAGATATATAGTACTGGAATCTAGACAGAAAAAAGAGAATGACAAAGAAGCAATACTTATGTGATCATTGCTGTGGTTGAGACCTTTTTAGCATGAATATATACAACGAGGAAGATTAAGCCAGCCCAGGAAAGAGAACCATTCCTTCTCTGACCACATGGAGATTTACTCCTTTATTTATTAAAAAATATGAAGACCATTAGTTTTCAGTGTGTGCAGTTCTATGACTAGAATCACATGGATGACTCCTGTAACCATCACAAACAGACAGTTTTTTTTGCCCACTAAAACATTCCCTTTTGATATCTCATTGCTATTTCAATGCTATCTCATAATCTCATATCTCATAATCACATCCCCCACTTTCGCAAATTCTGAGAGCCCATTATCCGTTTTCCATCACTATAATTTTGTCTTCAAGAATGTTATTTAATGAAATCTTAGATTATATAATCTTTCAAAGAAGCTTCCTTTTTTTAAAGAATATTTGTTTATTTATTTGACAGAGAGATAGAGAGAGATCACAGGTAAGCAAAGAGAGAAGGGGAAGCAATCTCCCTGCTGAGCATGGAGACTCATGTGGGCTCCGATCCTAGGATCCTGGAATCATGATCTGATCCGAAGGCAGAGGCTTAAGCCACTGAGCCACCCAGGTGCCCCTCAAAGAAGCTTCTTTCATTCAGCATAATGACTTTCAAATTGATCGGCATTGCTGTATATCAATGATTCATTTCTTTTTACTGTCACATGGATGTATTCACATGGATGTATTACGACTTGTTAACCATTTGCCCTTTGAAGAATATTTGGATTGTTTCCATTTGGAAATTAAGAATTTCCATTTGGAATTAAGAAAAGCGGATATAAACATTCATGTACAGGTTTTATGAGGACATATATTTTTATTATTCTAAAGTAAATAAATATGCTGGGTCATATGGTAAAGATAAATTTAAACTTATATAAAATCCCTGACTATTTTCCATATTTACTATAGCATCTACAGTTTTACCAACAAAATAGAATACGGGTTGTTTGTCAGCACTGGTATTATGACTGTATTTTATTCTGGCTATTGTAATAGCTGTGCAGAGGGATCCTATCATGGTTATATTGTGCTTTTACCTAAGGATAATGATTTTTTTTTTTTAAAGATTTTATTTATTTATTTGACAGGCAGAGATCACAAGTAGACAGAGAGGCAGGCAGAGAGAGGAAGGGAAGCAGGTTCCCTGCTGAGCAGAGAGCCCCATGTGGGGCTCAATCCCAGGACCCTGAGATCATGACCTGAGCTGAAGGCAGAGGCTTTAACCAGCTGAGCCACCCAGGCGCCCCAATTTGTTATTTTTTTTTTAACATGCTTCCTTTTCATTTACATATCCTCTTGGTGAAGTGTTTGTTCCAATGTTTGATCCAATTTTTAGTTAGTTATTTTCTTACTCTTGAGTTTTAAAAGATTATGTGTTCTGCCTAGAAGTCCTTTGTCAATCCTTTGTCTTTCTGGTTCATGTCTAGAAAATCTTTGCCTAACTTCAGGTCATATAGATTTTCACCTGCTTTCTTCCAAATGTTGTATCACTTTGTTTTACATTTAGGTCTGTGAATTATTCCCAGTTAAGTTTTGTATAAAATATAAGTTTGATTTGTGGTCCATTTTCTGCATATCAATGCCCAATAGTTCTAACACCATTTCTCTAAGATTCTATCCTTTCTTCATTGAATTGTTTCACACCTTTGTCAAAATCATTTGGCCACATTTTTATGGGCCTATTTCTGGACAAAAACTACTGGTTTTATTGGTTTGCACATCTGTACTTTTGTTAATGTCATCCTGTCTTTAATACTATCATTTTAACATAAGTTTGAAAATAACATAGTATAATTTTTCTGGCTTTATTTCTAACTTCCAAGATCATTTTAGCTGTTCTAGTCACTTTTCCCTTTAGTACAAATTTTAGAATTAACATGACTATACCTACAAACAATTCTGCTAAGGTCTGGATTGTCATTGCATAAATCTATAGGTTACTTTGCAAAGAAATGACATTGTATTCGTTAAGTGTTCCAATCCATAAATCTGTTATATTTCTCCATTAATTAATTGATTTCTTTGATTTTTTCATTAATGTATATAGTTTCTACATATAAATCTTGCATAAATCCAAATAAATTGAAAAAGACTGAAGTCACACAAAAGATGTCTTCATTATAACAGGATTAAACTAGAAATAAACAAACAAAATAAATGTAGGGAACCCCCAACTATTTGGGAATTAAACAACACATTTCTCATATATGATGGTTCAAAGGATATATTACAAAATAAATTTTTAAAACCATTAAGTTGGACCTGTCTATGACATCATTCAGCATAAATTAACTGAAAGACCAGAGGCCTAAATACTACAATAAAAACTACAAAAAAATTAGAAGAAAACATAAAAGAAAATCTCTACTATCCTAAGCAAGTCTATCTAAGTAAACGGTTCTTAGAAATGAAACTTAAAGCCTAATTTACAAAAGAAAAAAAAATTAAAAAATTAGACATCCCAAATTTAAAAAGCTTTGCACTTCAAAAGAAAACAAAAAGGACAGGCTACAGAAAGCAAATAAAATATCTACAAAATGACCTACAATTAAAATACATAAAGAATCTTTCCAAATCATACTAATAAGAAACCCCAATTTTAAAACAGCAAAAATTTTTAATACACTTTTCATCAAATAAAATAAAATGGCTAATAAACAGCTAAAAATGTGCTCAACATCATTATTCTTTACAGAAATGGAAATTAAAACTGCACTGAGTTACCATTTCACACACCCTAGAAGAGGTCTAAGAATGAAGACCAACCAGGGCCCTAGGTGGCTTATTAGGTTAAAGCCTCTGTCTTCCGCTCAGGTCATGATCCTGGGGTCCTGGGATCAAGCCCCACATCAGGCTCTCTGCTCAGCGGGGAGCCTGCTTCCTCCTCTCTCTCTGCCTGTCTCTCTGCCTACTTGTGATCTCACTCAAATAAATAAATAAAATCTAAAAAAAAAAAAAAAAAAAAAAAAGAATGAAGACCAACCAAAACAAGTATAGGTGAGGATGTGGAAAATCAGAATCAGTACACTCCTGCTTTGCTGGTGGGAACATGAACGGTAGAGCAACCCCATAAGCCAGTCAATCCAACCATCCTATGCCTGGGTACCCAAGAAGAATAAAAACATCACCTAGGACTCGTACTAGTACTTCATAGTAGCATTACATCAAATGCCCAATAATTTCAATACAATGTCACCAACTTTTTTCCTTTTCCCAAAGATTTTATTTATTCAAAAGAGATGGAGTGCACACATAAGAAAGAGCATGAGTGGGGGAGGGGACAGAGGGAGAGGCAGCAGCTGACTCCCCACTGAGCAAGGAGCCCAATGCGGGGCTTAATCTCAGGACCCCTGGATCATGATCTGAACTAAAGGCAGACGCTTAACTGACTGAGCCACAGAGGCACCCCTGTCACCAACTTTTGAATGGATGAACAAAATATTATTATTTTATTATTCAGCAATATAATGAAATGAAATACTTGATGATTCTGAGAAAACAGTATTCTAGGTGAGAGAATCCAGACAGAAGAGATTACATATTTCATGATACCATTTATATGAAATGTCCAAGGGAATCAAATCTGTATTATCAGACATGAGACTGGTGATTGTCTGGGCTGAGAGGAAGAATGGGTGATGGTTACAAAATCTAAAACTGCTTTGTTGTGAAGACAGCACAATGCTCTAGAAGTCACTGAAATCCAGTGAGTCATACACTTAAAATAAATGACTAAATCTTTTTGTCCAAAAATAGCATTTTATTTCCTATTTTCTTTTATTATATTATTTTTCATTATTTTATTTTATTTTATTTTATTATTTGAATGTCTGAGATTTCACTATTCAGAATATTTTAGTTATTCCTCCTCACTCTATCACGTTCCTAGAAGTACTGTTGAGGATTATTCTGATATCAGTGGCTCTGGCCCCTGTATTGTTGGAAGTGGAGGAAATAAGGTACAGCTTTAGAATGATTGTCCCAAGTGCTCTTGCCTTTCCTCCCCAGCTAAGATTTAGGCTTTGGAATAAAAAGCCTCCTTATATGTCATCTACTCTGGGTGACCTGTGTGCTGTGACACAAAAGACCCTTGAGAGTGGAAGAACGGGACCCTTTTATTCTTCTCAGAGAGAGTATGTTCAGAGAATAGGGCAGGGTGCCTCTGGGAAAGATGCTCTGGGAACAGGGACTAGTACAACTTTCCCTGCCATAATAGTCAATATAATTTGTGAGGTTGTAAAATAAAGCTCTTAAGATACCAGTATCTCAGGGATGCCTGGGTGGCTCAGTGGGTTAAGCATCTGCTTTTAGCTCAGGTCATGATCCTAGAGTCCTGGGATCAAGCCCCTCACTAGGCTCCCTGCTCAGCAGGGAGTCTACTTCTGCCTCTACCCCTGCCTTCTGCTCATGATCAGTTTCTCTTTCAAGTAAATAAATAAATAAATAAATAAATAAAACATTTTAAAAAATACCAGTATCTCTGTGGTTGAGAACAAGCTATAGTCAGGGAAAGTAAAGTGGGACAGAGTGCAAATCAGGATCTTGGGTCACGAGGGTACTGGTGAGGCTTCATAAGGCTTAAATAGGCTAGCGACGAGGGCTTTCTTTAGTCTGGAACAGAGAGGTGGCACCCCAGTGACTGGGAGAGATGTGGACATATACTCAAAATACAAGTTAGATGATATTGCTCTCCTTAAGTAATGTATGTCTACAATAGCAGTGTTGATGTTTCCTGTTTATTGAAAAAATTTCTCAAGCAACATGTTAAAAATGATGGGCTGATTATCCGGTGAGATGTTTGTCCCCAGGAATTGCTTAGAGAAATATAACACTCACAACCTTTTTGACCTTCTCTGCCTTCTGTACATAAGTATTAAAAAGGACTTCAGCTTAAAGTCTACATTTCAAATTGATTACCGTGCTATAGTGCAATCCGAAAGACAATGACTGTCAAATTCACAAATGTTATGTTGAAAGTCATCATTGAGATACTACGATAAAGATTCATGTCAGTCTATAAAAATCTGTTATGGTAGCAAATGAAACTTTGGCTCCTAAAACTAGCTTTCCTTTGTATAAATATCGCTAGCTTTCCTTTGTATAAATAATGCCAGTTTTTTACATGTACATAAAGGATTGACAAACAGCCAAGCCAAGTAAAGAACCAGTATAATAATGATTAAAATATTCAGTCAGCATTAAATTCTGAGCTTATATAACTTTTCTCAAACATGCCTTTGATTAATTTATTCTAGGTGTGTTCTGTATATTTGAAGGGGTCACATTCAAACATAGACCTGACAAGTCCTACTTACGCACAGCTGCATCCGTGTCATTCCAAACATCACAACATGATTGCACAGAATATGTCAGTTTCAGTAAGGAAGAGGAGAGAAGTGGAGGGAAGGGAAAGGAAGTCGTGGAGAAGGGAGAGGAGGGAAAAAAAGAAATCCAGAACAACAGAAAACTGACTCTATACCCACATGAAAGAACTGGCAACCGGAGTTATTAGCATCAGTCAGCTTTAGAAAAATAATGCTTGAAGAAGTGTATGTATAAAGTCATTATGTTGCTGTCTTCAAAGGATTTGACTGTGGAGGTTCTTGGTTCATAGATGCTCTTTTCATATAAAAACAAAAAACACAAAACCTTCTGACGTGAGCAGATGTATATTGTAAAATTTCTCAGAACCAGTTCCGATGTGTGCAGATCCATTCCCCACTTCCCATGGAATTGTTGCCACGGGGCTCTGGGGCCAGCTTCTTCTGAACTAGCCTAACTAGTTTGGTAATCTGACATGTTAATTACCATCAAAACCGTTTTGTGACCACAGATGTGTGTGAAGGCATCTGGATTGCCTGTGGACGAATTAGATGGCTGGGGAAGCCACCCTTCATAGTGATATAACACACGGAAAGTTCTTGGATACATATTATACAGCAGAGAACCCACAAGACCAAAAATATGAAAATGCTCCTAGTCTTTCTGTGAAGAATATGGCTGTGAAACAAAGAAAACATCCAGATAATGACACAAATATTGAGAAGACTTTGAGAAAACAGAAATTGTAGAAAGGTTTATAGTTAGGGGAACATGAAAAAAAAGGAAATTTTAACTTGATTTCTTTAATTTTTTTTATTCCTTTAACTTCTAATAAAGGAGACATCAAGAAAGTAAAGGGCATTTTAAAACAAGCCACAGAATATCCATCAAACTACTACATAAACTTTTCACTCAGGTTCCAGCAAAATTATGACTATTTCAAAAATTATTTACAAGGAGGAACATTATACTGAATAATCAGAATGATACTAACAAGTGAAATTTATCAAAACTCACACAAAAATTACTGCTCAATCTCTCTTTGAAAGTAAACCATAAAATGATTACAAAAGTATATCTTTATGCTTTATTAATTGCATTATACTCATTATGTATATACACAATTCCTTAAGATGAAGATGTTGAGTTAAAATATTATTTAAGGGGGCACCTGCATGGCTCGGTGGGTTAAAACCTCTGCCTTCGGCTCAGGTCATGGTCTCAGGGTTGTGGGATCGAGCCCTGCATCAGGCTTTCTGTTCAGCAGGGATCCTGCTTCCCCTCTTTCTCTCTCTGCTTGCCTCTTTCCCTACTTGTGATCTCTGTCTGTCAAATAAATAAATAAAATCTCTTAAAAAATAAAGCTTTAGATAGTGAATTAAATCTCAGTTGTAAGAATATTTTGAGCATATTTATATTCAAGAAATAGAAAAAATCATATTGCTATTTTTGAGAATTTCATTTTTTCTCTGATGTCTCAAACTTATTAAGAAAATTATGAATATGTCCATCTATGTTTTAATACTTAGGCTTAGTAATGATGATATTTCTTTCATTGGTTGAAAACTTCTTATGTGTCAGGTACTATAGTGAGTACTTAATCTACATTATATATTTGCTTATTTTCCTGCTCAGGGTCCACCATGATGCTCTATTTTCTTCCTATGGTAGCCATGACCAATGTCCCTTAACCTTTACCATCTTACAATACGCCAGGATTTCCCTTTGTAACTCCTTTTATGTTCTGTTAAGAATGTGCTTAATTTTAAACAAAGACATGAGCAGAAGTGCATGTGCTGGTCCAGCTCTGGCCTTCTCATTGTTCATGTAAGAGCCTTTTGTCTCTTTCTACCTTAATAACAAGCAACTTTCCAAACATCAGTTGTCTTTGCAGCCTGGATTCTGGCATTAAGAAATACTGAACAAAATCCCACCAGACCCAGAGAGACATGTTGAGAGTGAGAAATAGCCTTTTGTGTACGTCATCACTAAGATGGAGTCATTTTTGTTGTTGCCATATCATAACCCT
>NC_081560.1:98593348-98623956 GCF_022355385.1 Mustela nigripes | reverse complement strand
ACCACTTCAGATTCACAGAGATACTCCCATCCACGAGTACCTGTTACAACCACTTCAGATTCACAGAGATACTCCCATCCACGAGTACCTGTTACAACCACTTCAGATTCACAGAGATACTCCCATCCACGAGTACCTGTTAAAACCACTTCAGATTCACAGAGATACTCCCATTCACGAGTACCTGTTACAACCCCACTAGACCATGAGGTACATGGCCTCATCCTAAAGACCCCTGCAAGGCAGCAAGGATAAGCCGTTAAAGGCTGAAACTCAGCCTGTAATACTCTTGCTAAACTGTCTCATTACTACAGTAATGTAGAAGGAAAGCAATGATCTACCATCTTTACACTTCAAACTTGTGAAATGTGAAACTGAGTTGGCATTTAAGCAGCAACTCAAAAGCATTGTGAGACATGCTTCATGTCAGAAGTAGACACAATTTTCATTAATAATTAACAAAAAAATTTAATTATAAAGAAAAGGTTGATAAATTGGATTACATTTAGGCTTGAAACTTTGAATATAAAGAAGAAAACTTCTAGAAAATGAAAAGCAAGACTCAGTGTGATAGAAAATATTTTCAAAACACATACCTGATAAAGGGCTTGTCATTATCTATCTATCTATTTATTCTACAAATCAATAGAAATGATGGAAAATTCCACGAGAATAAGCAAGAACTTGAGCATCCCCTCCACAAAGTGGGGTCTCCCAGGAAATAATGAACATACAAAAATGTGTTAAATCCACTTATTCTTTACAGAGGTGTACCACATGCACACAATAAGAAATATACAGACCAGAATGGTTAAAAAATGTTGTCAATACCAAATGTTGGAAAGGATTTATGTTAACAGGAAATCACATGCTGTTGATAGCAATTTGATGCATCTGCTTTTGAAAACTTGCAGTGCCAACTAAAATTAGATCACATTTAATTATAAAACCAACAAAAATAGCTGCATATGTTCATCAAAAGACATGAAAAATGCTTATAGTCATGCTATTACAGCAGAAAAAACTGAAAACTATCCGTATCATCATAAGAATGGATAAATGCACTGTAGTACATTCATTGAAGAGGACGATAGAAAAATAAAACGTACAAACTGCATCATGATCAATGACCCCTCAAAATAATGTTGATCCAAAAGAGGAGACAAAAAAAGAATCCATGCTGTATTATTTCATTTAAAATAATTTCATAAATAAGAAAACTCATCTCTGCTGATACAACTTAAGAGAATAGTTGAGAAGTCGTAAGTGGAAGTGAGGAGAGGAGCTTCTCAGGTGCTGGTAAAGTTTAATTTTTTAATTGGGTGGTGAGTGTTATCAGTGTGTTCATCATCTAAGGATCTAATTGTACTAATGAATTTGTTCACTTTGTTGTCTTCCTAAAAAAAAAAAAATTAGAGAAAACCTCAGTTCTATCAAGACAAACATTTAAATACTGTACCGACTGATATCATGTCTGGGACACCCTTTGCTATAGCACGCTTTTAAAATAAATTTAAATTTTTAATTTCTTTTTTAAGTAGTTTAATTCCTTGTAAGGATTGATGTTTTATGAATTTGATTTGATTTTAGTGAGGTTATAAAGACAAAAGATAAAAATTACTATGTATTTAACATAAAATATAACATTTATTATTAAAAAAACATGAAAGTATTTTGTAGATGTAATTGACATCTATAATTAGTTGAATTTAAGCGGAGGAAATTATCCTCAGTATGGCTCCACTGGATAATTTTATATATGAAAGAAAAATTATAGGATTTTAGGGATCTAATTTTCCTTTTATCTTGACATATTTTGCTTTTCATCATCTTAGAAATTATTTTATCATTAGTCATGAATTATCCCCAACTTTGCTAAAAGGAGACTAAAATAAGAATGAGACTGAGTCACCTAGAATGATGTAGTGGTAAAATAAATCACTTCAGTTTTTTAATTGGGTTATCCAAAATATTTCAGCATCTTTTAAAAAGTTATAAAATAAATTTGGAAACATGATCTTTGTAGTCTTTTTAAATAAAGTGTTCATGGAATACACTGAGAATTCAGATTTTTTAAAAAAAATTCTGCCAAGGGTGCCTTGGTGTTTCAGTGGGTTAAAGCTTCTGCCTTTGGCTCAGGTCATGATCCCAGAGTCCTGGGATCGAGTCCCACATCAGGCTCTCTGTTCAGCAGGGAGCCTGCTTCCTCCTCTCTCTCAATCTCTGCCTGCCTCTCTGCCTTCTTATGATCTTTGTCTGTCAAATAAATAAATAAAATAAAATAAAATTCTGCCAAAATGGCAGACAGATAACAGCACTTTAGATACTAATTATAATGGCAAAATTAATTATATAAGAGAAATTGTAGACTATATATCATCAGATGAAAACATCCCAGATGGAGTTCCTCAAAATTAAGAAACAATGAGTGAACAATATATTTATAAAAGTGAAAGAGGTATATGACATTCTTATCCAGTTAGTTATTCAACAGTAAGGATTTTATCACAAAGTATTTTGTGACATGAACCTGTTTTATAATGTGTCAATGTATTATTTGATTTTTATGTTGCTCATGCATCAAAATTTACCTAATAAGATTTTTAAGGGGACAAATGCTGAAGACAAGTGTGATGATTAATTTTATGTGTCAATTTCACCATGCATTTATTCAGTCAAACATTAATCTCTGTATTGCTGTGAAGGTGTTTTGTAGATGCAGTTAACATCCACCACTACTTGACTTTAAATAAAAGAGATTATCTTCAGTAATCTGGCTGGCCACTTCAAATTGGTTGAATGGGCTTAAAAGCAAATCCAAGTTTCTTTAGGAAGAAATTGCCAGTCTCAGATTCTGCTGAACTAGCATTTTCAGACTGCCTTCCCTGACAGCCAGTCCTACAAATTTTAGACTCACCAAGCCAGGTACTACAGTTGCATAAACATGTTTCTTAAAATAAATTTCTCTCTCTTATGCATGTATGCATGCGTATATGATATATGATTTCTTTTTATGTAAATATATAGATTGATATATCATATATAATTATATCTATAATTTATGTCTGCATATAAAATTTTATTTTATATAATATATATAGGAAGAATTAAACCTTAACTAACACAGATAATGTATATAAAAAGTTAATTGAAATACGGTTATAAGAAAAAAAAACTTGATTAAATAGCAATTTTAAAATACACCTATTGATTACTTAATTTAATATTTATAAACCTAAATGTGAAAATATTTTGCAATTATAGACCAAAAGTGATGGTCAACACGTCTACAACAAAACTATCATCTTTTAAATTGTCAAAAGTGTTGCATTTTGATGATTCAAGAGCATGAAGAAGAAACAAAAGTAATGATAACTGGAGTCTATTTGAATATTTGAAATCAGTACTCAGTATTTGTAAGATTAATGTGCTTCAAGTTCATTCATGTGAGTTATAATCAGAGGATATTGCTTATTTCAGGCATATACCTTTGCTTTACCACTAGGAAATTATGGAATAAAAACAAGGGCTTGGTATGTTTAAATTCTCATTAAAATTTTTAATGACATTGTCTTTCCTATACCTTTACTCTTAGTTCTGTAAGCTATTTGTAAACAATTTTAAGATATTTAAAATATCTGCTATACCTGTATGGTAAGTGGTGATGTCTGTTTTTCCTGGTTGTGATGAGGGTTAAAATGGTCCTTGAAATAATTTTTGAACAAAAGTACCCAAGAAAAATAAACTAAAGATTTGACTCTCTCCAAGGAGCCAGTATAGATTCAAAATGCCTGGAGTGAACTGGGGAGACTGGGTCCTGACTTATGTACATTGGCACACGGATCTCAATGAGATAAAACAGATAAAAAATGTATTTGCTTTATGAGGCCATTGTAATACCAAAAAGACCATGAGCTTAAACTTAAAATTGAATGCCCTTGAGTTCACACATTACTATGAATGAGAAGCAGACAAAGGAGTCTTCTCAGCCCCCCAAGGATAATGAATTACCTAACACTCAATTCACATGTGTCCAAAGAGGATGAGGAAGGAAGGGCTCCCATAAATGGAAGACAAGAACCTTAGAGAGCTGTGGACTGAGAAGTCCTTCCCAAGAAGCAGGAACAGACCCTTATCAGGAAGATTTCCTTCCCAGGGGAAAGGGATGCATCACAAAATCTGCAAAGACATTGTTATGGTGCTCCTTCCAAATGAGAATTTTAGTGAGATCATCTACTTCTTGCTCCACCACACCACAGGGACAGCATTTGGTTCACGGAGCTCTAGATGAGAAAGATCCACATCTACACCTAATATAGTCTAACAACTACCATAAAACACTCACAGACTTGCATGCTGAGATTGGCTGGGACTTGGGGTCATTGTCTGCCGTAGAACAGGTGAGTTATCAAACAAGTAGACCCTTGTAAATGTTCATATCGTTCACCAAATAGTTCAGCACATGGAAGCTAGTTCTTCCTGACCTTTATGAATTATCTGAGGATAGGCAACTGGCTGTCACTGATGAGATTTGAGAAGAAGTGACAACTCTCACTGTTAGACCCAAATGTTTGTTTCTTCACAGCCATCTGTAGCCTCCCTTGTACCGTACCAAAAGGTAAAAATTTGAAATGGTGGCTGTTCTGTCAGCCTTGGTTTTGGTGTAATCACTGATCCAACTTGAAAAAGTTAAGTGAGAAATAATTCTTTGATTTTACCAGGGAGTAATATTCTGAGTCTATTAGTTATTGTAGTGCAACCTGACATGCTTCCTGTCCTTCCCTTCTCTGATTGCTGTATGCTGGTTTCTTTTGCTGACTTCTCTCCCTCAGACTAAACCTGATATGGTGGTATCTGGCTCCCCTTTCCATTCCTATCTATATTCTCTCCCACAGGAGCCACATCCATTCCAATGCCTTACAGTATTATCTATATGCTAATAAACCCACATTTATGTTCCCAATCCAGACCACTCATCTGATCTCCAGATTCAGATTTTTTGTTCGCTACTAAATATCTCCATTTGGATGTTGTTTAGGCTTCTCAAATGTTAACATTGCTATGCTGGAACTTTTCAACATGTCTCTGAGTAAGCATGTACTCAGTCTTTTTGTTTTTTTCAAGATTTTATTTATTTATTTGACAGATGGAGAGCACAAGTAGGCAGAGAGGCAGGCAGAGAGAGAGGAGGAAGCAGGCTCCCCACTGAGCACAGAGCCCATACTCGATCTTTCTATGAGTTAATACCAACTCTCTCTCCAGTTGCCTCAACCAGATAGTAATCTTCCTTGAATCCTCCCTTATCCCAAACCTTCATATGTATTCTATCAGCTGGGCCTGGGAGTTTTTCCCCAAATATATATTAAACATGAACACTATATCCACCTACACTGCCATTCACCTTGGGCTGAACCCTTGTCATCTTCACCAAGATGCCACAGGAAGCTCCTGACCACTCCTCACTGCCACTTTTATGCTCTGCAGCCGCTTTGCCACACAGCAGCTGGAGTGATGATTTGTAAAAGAAAACCTGGTCATTATACCTTCTTGATTTTGATGCTTACACAAAATCATCCAATGCTTTTATTTTGCTCTTAAATTAAAAGCAACGTTCTATACCTTGTAATTCTATCAACTTTTGAAACCTTACTGAAAACACAACCTCCCGCCTTACTTTACTTCAAACACACTGACCTTTTCTCCCCATTCACTGAACAGTCCTAGCCCTTCCTGACTCCCACTGTTGTACCTCAATCAACATAACATGAGGCTGGCATCCTCCTATCATCTCATTTCAGCATCTATATCCTCAGGAAGGAGTTTTCTGTCCATTTAATCTAAAATAGACCTTCCCTAGATAGCCCCTTCCATATTTGTATCCTAGAACCCTTTTTATTTTATTTTCTGCATGAATTGCTAGCTTGTAAATGTTGCATTTTCTTGCTTATTGTCTTACTCGTTATCTCTTCCAGTGCCACCTAAGCTCCACCAGGATATGGGTTAACCAAGTTCGTTTTCTTCTCATTTATACATTCCTGAAGTCCAGCACCGTGTCCAGTAGATGGTGATGGCTCACGGAAACATTGTGGGGGGTATTAATTTTACAACTCTTTTGTTTTAATAAGTTACATGTATTTGCAATTGTAAACTAATACTTGGTCTTTCTATTAATACCACATCAGTATGGTAAAAGGTCACATTTCATCTAAGAAAAATGAATTATACCGTTCAAACTTGAAGATCACAAAGTCAATTTCCATTACTCGGGCCAAATAAATTTATGCATCTTTCTATTATAAATTTTTGAAGATGTATTAGTTAAGCATTTTCTTTCCTTGTTCAATATGAAGGAAAAGTCTCCTATACTGAATTCTAAGTAAATCTGCACATTTGTCAATATGGATATTTCTCACAATTCTAAATAGAATTCTAAACTGAATAAGGTTTATTTTGTGTTCTTATCCTGGACATAATTCCACAAGTAACAAATAAATAAACAAACAAATAAAAGAAACACTTAAGTTTAAAAAATGAGAATAGATGTCTGGCATGAAAAATAAAGAATTGTGTAAAGGTTAAGTGAGAATAGAGGGCACTTATCAGCCTGACCACTTTCTAAGGGAGATGGCACATAAAAAGAAAACTTAGTTTGCTCTCTATATTTTAATTCTGTTTATTCATTTGCCTCCTTCTTGTAGGAGCAAGTACAGACACATCCATGATTTAACACAAAGTCACTTTTACTCCTAAAATGCAAGCATATGGGAAGTGCAATAAACATTTCCTAAATTATGTGTGACTATATTAAACATAGCTTGTAAGTACCTTGGTTTTTGTAAGAACATACATATTTTCCATTCCACAAACTCTAAAATTCTATATCTACCATCCATTATTAATCCATACGATTTACATAATTAATATCTTGGGAAGTTGGAATAAATGGTTTATAAAAATAAAAATTAACCATAGTTGATCAAGATGGCAACACAGGGGGCATATAAGCTCCCCTTCTCCCACAGATGGACCAAATGTACAGTTATACATGGAGCAATTCCCTCTGAAAGAGACTCAAAAACTAGCTGAATAACTCCTACATATCAAGAAAAACAAGAAAATACCTACATCAAATTGGATAGGAAAGGCTGAAACACATGCTCATCATAAACCTCACTCTCAGCACAATGCTATGGAACTGGCAGGAAACCTCCAACTCCCAGCTTCTCCCTGAGGATTAGGTCCTCAGGGAGAGGTTTTGGTCCAATTTTTAGGAACGTCACTGTAGGGATAGGTCGCCCAAAACTTAGTTCTGAAAGCCAAGCTAGTTTGTGTCCAAAAGACCCATAAGTCTGTTGCAAACAAGGAAGCAGTACTTAATGGGCATGGCAGCTCTCACAGAGGCTCCCCTCAGGGCTCCACGCAGAGGGAGCAGGCAAAATCAAGTATCTCCCAGTCTTTAACTGAAAGCGATTGATCTATATACTTTACAAGCTGCTGCCTGAAGCTCAGACTTTAAACTTTAGTACGTATCTTGGGGCTGCCTGTTATCCTCCCCAGAGAACAGGGACACCTCCTCTACTTTCTTTCTTCAACCAGGTCTAATAATAAAACCAAGTCACCATTACCTCTCTGGAAGACGTTTGCATACACATCTGGTGCCCCCGCTTTTTGTAGCTGCCACTCAAGAGACAGACCCCTGGGTGGTATGTCTCAATAGCCAGCAGGTATACTCAATAGGTATGTCATGAGTCCCACAGGACTGTAGCAAACAAATAAGAAGTTCTTATAGGTATAAGAGCACCCTTCCCTACCCAACCAGAGTCCTTACACTCAGGCCCAGAGGAGAGAAAGCAACCCAAAATGGCCATATCTCAGTGTCTCCCTGGAAGGGGTTTAACTAAATACATTTCCAAATGCTGTCTGAAGGTTTTGCTCATAATCACCTTGCATCTAGGTGCTGTTTCTGATTCTCTTTGAGGCAGGTCTTGGCACACCCTCAACTACTGTGAACCCCTAAAAACAAAGAAGCCATCTTCGACAATCAAAAGTTTGAAAGGCAACCAGGATCTTGGATTGGACTAATTGATGAGTTTCACCTACAAGAGACCATTCTGCCAAGACTGGGAGAGGTTATTTTATCCAATGCACAGAAGCAACCGTAGATAGTAAATGAGGAAACAGAGAAATACATTTCAAACAAAACAATATAAACCTATAGAAACAGATGTTAACAAAACAGAAATAAGTGATTTAACTGGTAAAGAGTTCAACATAAATTTAGCTGGTAGAGAGTTACATAATATTAAAAAGAAGCAAACAAAGCATGGAGTTGAAGAATACAATAGCTTAGCTGAAATATTTAAAGAGTGCTTCAGTAACAGACTAGATCAACTGAAGGAAAAAAAATCACTTAATTGGAAAGTCAATGGAACTCATCCAATCAGAGGAGCAAAAAGAATAAAAGAATAAAAGAGTTGGATTTTTTAAAAGACTTATGGGTCACCATCAAGAGGACCAATACCACTTTATAAATGTCCCAGAAAGACAAAAGAGAGATAGAGGGGCTAAAAGATGATTCAAAGAAATTGCGCTGAAAAAAGTCTCAACCTGGGGAAAGAACGAACAACAAGATCCAGGAAGCCCAGAGAGTTTCAACTAATATGAACCCAACATAACCACACTGAGACATGTTAAAATTGAATTTTCAAAAGTTGAAAACAAGGAGGGAAGCTTAAAAGCCGGAGGGGGGTGGGGAAGCAATCTTATTACATACGAGGGACTCTCCATGAAACTATGAGCAAATTTCTTATCAGGAACTTTTCAGGCCAGAGTGGAGTAAGATGATATAATTAAAGTGCTGAAAGAAAAATATTGCCAACCAAGAATACTATACCTACGAAGTTTTCCTCATAATTGAAGGAGAGGTAACGAGTTTTCCAGACAAACAAGGACAGGTGGCATTCATCACTACTACACTTGCCTCACAAGAAATGCTAAGAAAGTTCTTTGGTACATCTGGGTGGCTCAGTGGGTTGAGTATCTGAATTTTGATTTGGACTGAGTCCAAATCATGATCGCAGGGTCATGGAATTCAGTCCAGCATCATGTTCTATGCTCAGCATAGAGTCTGCTTGGGATTCTCTGTCTCCCTCTCCTCCTTTCCCTCCTCCAACTCACATGCTCTCTCTAAATAAATAAATAAATGAATGAATGAATGAATAAATAAAATCTTTAAAAAAAGTTCTTCATATTGATATGGAAGGACAGTAATTAGCAACAGGAAAACATGAAAGTATAAAGATAAAAATAGAGTCAGTTTCAGAATACTCCAGTATTGTGGTGGTGGGGAGTAAATCACTTATTGCACTAGAATAAAAGTTAACAGATAAAAGTATTAAAATGACTATAAATACAATATTTTAATGGATACACAATGTTAAAAAAATAAATTGCAACATTAAAAATAAAATCTGAGAAAAGGGAGTGTAAAAATGTAGAGCTTTTCTATGTGTTTGAAGTTAAGCAGTTATTAGCTAAAAGTAGGGTGTGTAAAGATGTTTTATGTAAGCCTCAGGTAACCACAAAGCAAAAGCCTTGAGTAGATGCAAAAAGATAAGGGAAAGAAAAAGCATACCACTACAGAAAATCATCGAATTACAATGGAAAGAACATGAAAGGAAGAAAGGAGCAAAGAAATTACAAACAACCAGAATACGATTAACAAAATAGTCCATACCTATCAAAAATTATTTTAAATGTCAATAGGATAAATCATCTAATCAAAAGACATAAAGTGGCTTATTAGGAAAACAAAACCTGACTATATGTTGATTACAAGCCACTCACTTCAGCTTGAGGGACACACATGGACTCAAAGGAAATTTATGGGAGAAGGTATTACATGTAAATGAAAGCTAAAGGAAAGCAGAGTGGCTGTGCTTATATTAGACAAAATAGAATTTAAACCTAAGACTATTACAAAAGACAAATAAAATTATTATATAAAGTGATCGATTCTTTCTTTTCTTTTATTTATTTATTTGACAGACAGAGATCACAAGTAGGCAGAGAGGCAGGCAGAGAGAGGAAGAAGCAGGCTCCCTGCTGAGCAGAACCACCCAGGCACCCCACGTGATTGATTCTTTAGGAAGATATAATATTAGTATTTATGCACCCAACATAGGAGAACCAAAATATATAAAGCAAATATATAGATCTGAATAGATCTGAATCCAATAAATAAAATAATAGCAAAGAACCTTAATACTTCACTTTCAGCAATGGATAGATCATCTAGACCAAAAAAAAAAAAAAAAAAAAAAAAAAAAAAAAAAAAAAAAAAAAAAAGAAAAGAAAAAGAAAAAGAAAAAGAAACTAAGAAGAAATATTAGACTACAAGTTAAACCAGATGGACCTAGTGGACATATTACAGAACATTCCATACAGCAGCAGCAGAATAAACATTCTTCTTCTCCAGCATCCATGTAAAATTCTGGTGGGGGATCTTGCCTTCATGTTGCTGGCTGCAGACTGGTCAGGGTGGTGGATACTGAAGGTTGATGGTTGTTTCAACTACTCTGAGAATCTATTTAGTCTGGCAACCTTCATAAATTATCTCAGCCAAGTTTCTAGCTGATTTGTTACAACTTCTCCATCAGCCTCTACTGCTTCACCTTGCCCTTCACGTTAGGAAGATGCCTTCTTTCCTTAAACCTCAGGAACCAACGTCCGCTAGCTTCAAACTTGCAGGTTTCCTACATCTCAACCCTCATAGAAGTGAAGGGTCAGGGTCTTACTCTGGGTTATTAGGCTTTGGCTTTAGGGAATATTGGGGCTATTTTGACCTTCTATCCAGATACTAAAGCTTTCTCCCTATCATGAGACTGTTTTGCTTTCTCATCATTCATGTGTAGCTCTTTTAATTTCCTTCAAGACATGCTTGTATTCACAACAAAACAAATACAAAATGGCTAACTGTTTGGTACAAGAGGCCTAGCTTTTGGCCTGTCTTAGCTTGACATAAAAAATTATGTCAAAAAACTCTTATTGTCTTATCTTTGACATGCCTTCCTCTCTAAGCTTAATCATTTCTAGCTTTTGATTTAAAGTGAGAGGTATGTGACTCTTCTTTCACTTGAACACCTAGAGGGCATTATAGAATTATTAACTGGCCTAATTTCAATATCACTGTGTCTCGGGAAATAGGGAGGCCCAGGGAGAGGGAGAGAGATGGCTAATTGGTGGAGCATTTGGCACACAAAACATTTATTTACAGTTAAATTTTCTGTCCCCCATAAGAGATCATTAATCCCAGATCACCATAACAAATAAAATAATAGTGAAAAAGTTTGAAATGTTAAGAGAATTACCAAAAGGTGACCCAGAGACACCTAAGTGAACAAATACTGTTGGAAAAAAAGGCACCAAGAGACTTGCTCAACACAGGTTGGCCACAAACCTTCACTCCATTTAAAAAAAATGTAATATTTGTGAAGCACAATAAAGTGAAATGAATTACAGCTGCACAGACACAATGGGATATTATTCCCCTCTAAAAAAGAAGAAAATCCTGAGATCTACAACAATGAAGATGTACCTGGAGAGCATTATGTTAAGTGAAATAAGCCTGACAGAGACTGACAAATAATGCATGATATTACCTATATGTGGATACAAAAAGAAAAAAGGAAAAAAAAAAGTGAGGGGTCAAACTAAGAAATACACTGTAGAAAGATGGTAGCCAAAGGCTTGGGGCAGGGTTGGTAAATGAATCAAGCTTTCAGTTATAAGATAAACAAGGTCTAAGGGTCTAATATATAACATGATGACTGTCATTGAGAATATTATATTGTAAATTTGAAATTTGCTAAAAGAATAGAATTTAAGTGTTCTTAAAAAAAAAAAAAATCACGTGCTGACATTAGTCAGTGGAGGAAAAGGAACTGGCAAGGATTTCCTCATAAAGAGGAGGGAACCAGCACCACATCCTACCCTGTGGTGGGGTGTGGGAAGTACAGCATAGGGAAGACCACTCCCCAGCACCACTCATGGGAGCCCAAGTAAAGTGATAAAGGCTTAAATTAATTCAAAGGAAGGAATCCTTTTACAGTGTATATGTATATCAAATCATCATGTTATACATTTTAAATATTTTATAATTTTATTTATCTATTATGATTCAGTAACCAAAAAACAAAAACAAATTTGCAGATATATATATATATATGCATGTTTTATGAGAAACCTTTATTCTACTGTTTTACTATTTTGTTAACATTTTTACTATTTCATTCTCATGGAACTTTGAAAAACAAGTCTATAAATAGGCTTCATCCTAGGAAAATATAATTAACAGGTTTGGATGTATGCTTTTAAAGTTGCACTTTCTAAAAGCACCACAGATGATTTTAATGTACAGTCAGGGTTGAAAATCTTCATTGTAATATATTAATATAATCAGTGTCTTGGGTACCATCCATGTAAGAGAGGCATTTAACATTTTTAACTCGTATAATAAATATGAAAATGTTTGAGTGATACATAAACAGAACTTGACCAAGGTCAGCTTTCCTAGAAAGTGTACGTAGATGCAATTCTACTTCTTTTTTTTTTTTTAAGATTTTATTTATTTATGTGATAGAGAGAAAGCACAAGTAGGCAGAGCAGCAGGCAAAAGGAGAGGGACAAGCAGACTCTCCACCGAGCAGGGAGCCTGATGCAGGGCTGGATCCCAGGACCCTGGGATCATGACCCAAGCCAAAGGCAGCTGCTTAGTTAAGCGGCTGAGCTGCTGAGCCACCCAGGTGTCCTGAAATTCGACTTCCTCCATGCACTGACTATTTGTTCTTGGGGCACATCACGCCTTCCTTTGTACCTATTTCTCCTATTCAGAATGAGAATGACTATCCTTTGCCTGTCTCACCACTCCATTTAAGAAGCAGATACATTGTTTGGTTGCCTGGGTTCACAGTGGGAGAGGAATGGTACCTCCAGTCTCCCTCACTCTTCATTTAGACTTTAGAGTAGATGCTGTTGGAAGGGAATGTATTTTGCATGTGAGAAGGACATGAATTGGGGGAGGGGGGAAGTGAGGGAGGCTCAGTGTTCCTACAGAACTCATTCCTTGAAATCCTAACTCCAATGCAATGGTATTGGGGGTGGGACATTGGGGAGGTAACCAGATCATGCTAGTGGAGCCCTCATAATGGGATTAGTGTCCTTCTAAAAACAGACATAAGAGAGTTCATTCCTCTCCACTCTCAGCCATGTGAGAACACAGGAAGAAAATAGCCATGTGCAAATCAGGAAGAGGGCTTTCACCAAACACAGGACCTACTGGCTCCTTGATCTTGAATTTCCAGCCTGCAGAACTGTGAGAAATAAGTGTTTGTTGTTACAGCATCTTGTTATAGCAGCTCAAGCTATGACCATTTCTCTGCCTATTTACATAGGAAACTACCTATGCTCTTTCCCATTCTTTACATTTAAATATTTTCTCAATCTTGTTTATCTTTTCCTTAAATTAAATTATAGCTTTATTTTCTCTAGTTCTGCTCAC
Source organism: Mustela nigripes (assembly GCF_022355385.1). Classification (NCBI taxonomy): domain Eukaryota; kingdom Metazoa; phylum Chordata; class Mammalia; order Carnivora; family Mustelidae; genus Mustela; species Mustela nigripes. The sequence continues at coordinate 98,610,398 of NC_081560.1, read as the reverse complement.
TTTGGTTATTCTGTTCCTTTTTCATAACTGATATATACTGTGGCATTCTATTAACAAAAACATTTTGAATTCTGATTACCTCTAATATGCGTATAAAAACTCTTCTTTCTCATTAAAAAAGAAAAGGGGAATGTTTGAATTAAGGCAGAAATATTTGGTCACTAAAAAGAATGTAAAAACTGGGGCTTCTGGGTGGCTCAGTCCATTAAGCAGCTGACTTGTGCTTTCAGATCAGGTAATGACCTCAGGGTCATGGGATTGAGCCCTTCATAGGGCTTCAGGCTGAGCAAAGACTCTATTTAAGATTATCTCTTTTCCTCTCTCTCTACCCCTCCCCCCTCTCTTCCTCTTTTAAAAAAGAATGTAAAAACTAAATAAATTGGATTGAAAATCAAAATAAACATGTCATTACTCAAGCAGAGCCCTTGAGCCCATTACAACATTTTGTTCTAGTATTCTTTTCCTGGAGCTATTTTATCCCCGTAATTATAATTTTCCAGGCTTACAGGCATTTTTGAAAAGTTATCAAATCCCGCCTGAAAAGAAAATTTTTCCCAAAGAATTTCTTCAGTATTCTAGTACATGATTCACACCTGTAATGAAGAATGATTATTCTCTACAAATTGTAAAATACAACATCACTCTTTGATGAAATTAGTATGGTAGTTCAGTCAGGTGAAGCTTACTAAAATGGTGAATGTCTTCAGATCTCTTTTAAAACTTCTTATGGGTGTTGAAAACCCCCGAGGGTAGTCTAACATTTTGAGAACACCATTAGTTTTCTTTCTTTTTGCTTTTCATTTTCTTTCATCTTTTAAAGAGATGGATTCTCCTTGTCTTGCTTTTTTTTTTTTTTTTTTTTTGTCTCCACCTCTACATCTGCCTTCCCCTTCTTCCTCCTCTTTCATTTTAGGTACATAAATGTGATATGGTTTCCCATCTATAAAAATACGTGTCTATTTTTCATATGCAAAAACAACTTGCCCAGATATACCAGTCTCAGACCCCCTTATTTTTATGCCTAAACTCTATATGTAAATGTGACCCTTTAGTTTAGATCCAGTACCTGATTAATTCATAAATAACTAGTCTTTCCTTGTGTATATGTATACAATTTACTTTTTTTCAACTAAAAATGTTATCAAGAAATTCTATGATTTTCCCCAAATTATTACAACCATTCAAAATGCATATGTTGGGATTTTTTTTTTCCTCCCAGAACAACTCCCCTTGCTTCCATGATTATTCTAGAGTCCATGATTTTATATAACCCACTCCATTTCTCAAGATAGTTATTTGTACATGTGGTTCTGAATCAGATCCAGAGATAGTTTTTTCTTGCTCAATTTTATTTATTTCTGTAAAAGCCTTGATTACTGTAGTAAGAAATTCATGAGTAATCAGTGCTTTTTATTGGTCTAATCATAAAACTTTTAAAGCACTCTTATTTATTCCTTATAACAGCCCTGTAGTGTAAGCAAACTAGATATTAATTTTGAAAGAAGAATTTCAAAGGTTTTATCTAGCGTGAACACGCTGTGTGCCAGGCAATGGGGAAATAAGGGAACCCAAAACACAAGAATATCTGTTCTCATCGACTTGTCTAATGGAGTAAAGGCAATAGCAAAATAAATATAGAAACAGAGTCTAAATACTAAGCAACAAGAAGGAAAACATGAAGTATTATGGGAAAGATTTTACTTAGGAGTCAGAGAATGGTAACAAAGTATCTACAGACTGACCCGTGAAGGACGTAGCCCTGAAGATTTTCAGATCATTCAAGGCAGGTGTGCTAGTAAAGGCAAAGGTTCTAAGGCGGGCATAGGCATTATGCGTTTAAGGGGCAGAGAGAAAGCCAGTGTGGCAGGATTATTGAGTAGCATTAGAAGACAAAGTCAGAAAATTGAGATGGGGACAGATCGTGTTATACCTGGAGGATCATAGGATGAATTCTGATGGTTATTCTCTCAGTGAGATGGTCTACTTCGGAAGTGCTCCAAGCAGACTGAAAAAGGAGGAGGCACTTCGAGACCTGTGTCAGGAATTTATGATGATGATGTCTGGGTTCAGATTACTGGTTCTGAGCGAAGTGGAATGTGGCTGATGCTGGTTATATCTGAAAGTAGGTGATTAGAATTTGCTGACGAATTCAAGGTGGATTATGATGTAGAGAATTCAACAATAGCCAATGGAAAAACACTGTTGTCTCTGACTGGCATTGGAAGATAGCAAGAGAGGTCAATCTGGTGAATACGGTGGGGCTGGGTAACAAAGCCAGCTTTTGATATCTTGATTTGGCAATTATTATTAGGCAATCAAGTCAATATCATAAAGGCCACTGAAACTCCAAATATGTAGTTAAATGCTGGAGTCCAGTGTAAGAATATAAATTTCAAAATAATCGATCAGCTTTATGTGGTATATAAATCTCAGGCTGAATGAGATTACCTAGTGATGGGTGCAAATAGCAAAGAGAAGAGGGCCAAAGACAGAGTGCTAGGGCTCTCCAGCATTTAGAAGCCCTGGATAAGTGGAGGAATCCGCAAAGGATCCATCAGAATTGTAAAGGACAGGGAATATAGTCAATAATGCTGTAACGACATTGAATGGCGACAGATAGCAACTAAACTTACTATGGTGATCATTTTGTAATGTATATAGATATTGAATCACTATGTCTTATACTTGAAACTAATACAATATTGTATGTTTATTATTCTTCAATAGCAAGGGGGAAGAAAAGAAATGTAGGAAAAAAAAACAAAAAATGGAGAATTTGATATCACAGAAGGAAATGAAGAGAGTATTTTCAGAGAAATACATGACAACATTGCCAAATGCTGCTGTTAATTCACCTGTAATGGAAAATAGACATGACATTGCATCTGGTGATAACAGGGGAGAAGGTAGAATACATGGGCAGAAATTTTGTTTGGTCAGTGGATACAGTGGTGCCAGCCTGTGCCCTTGTACTCTGGTTGCTTTAAGCTTGTGAAAGAAGAAGAATGAGGTTGATAGAAGAGGAGTAAATATGGAGTAGTCTAGAGGAGTGACCTGAAGAAGGAGCAGGAGGTGAAAGCTGGTGGACAGCACTCAGAGCCCAGTTGAAGTTAGATATCTTGAATTTCAAGAGGGACCAGGCAGCATGGTTAGTGTTTTCCCTGCAACTGCTATAAGAATCTTGGGTTCCATTCAGAGCCCTGAAAGGAGATGAAAACTTGACCAGGAGCCAGAGGACAAGAGAATGGTTGCTGATCCAATAAATACATATGATGATAAAGATTATAAAGGTGAGCTTGAAGCAGAAAAAATGAATTGTCTTGATCTTTGTCTTCACACTATATGAACTCAGAAAGGTATAGATTGGCTTATGTGATATTCTGTTACTGCATTTTATTTTGTAATAGGAAGGTAAGTAACAATGATTTCATATATACATATGTATATATACATATATATATATATTCCATATGGAATATATATTTTTAGAATATTGCATTAAACCTATTTATTTATTTCCCCCATCTGGAGAATTGGTAAAGATCAAACTAATATTCCAGCCTTCATGGAACATTTGGTTTTTAAAAGAATGTTATTAACGCCTACCTGGCATCGTGGCTGTGATTACATTTCAAAAGTGTTGGATACTGTGATTCTACTTTCATAGGATCAATATGGCTGAAAGAAGGATGATAATCAAAACAGATTTTGGTCCCCAAATAAGTAGCAATTGGGAAATTATACTACTCTCCATCAGAGTTTCACCATACACACTGATATTATGAGAAACTCTAACAGATACATCTTAGCATATGAAGTTCTAATCAAACCTTACCTGTGCTATATTAATAGGTTTTAAGACATATTTTACTTTAAAAAGTACTTTTTGAGAACTTAGTATAAAAATGTTCTGAAGAACAGGCTTTTAAAAGTTCCCTGTTCCTGTTTGCCCTGTGGACTCATCCCTACTTGCTTAAGGACCACATGTTGTGAGTCTGCAGGGCTCCTTGAACAGACTGACCCTCTCTTCTCCAAGATGTCTAGCCACACCCTCATCAAGTGCTCCATGAAGTCCCCAGATGGACTTCTGGTGGCACAAAATATACCAGATTCTAACTGTTCAGATATAAATACATGATACAGCCACACAGTGGGGGAATCTGATAAAAGCCATCACCTGCATCTCATCTTCTAAAAAACTAATGTTCTGAAAAACTAAGACATTTTCAAAATCCATAGGAGAAATGTAAATTTGTATTTTCCAAATCCTATGCATACCCCAGTTTTTGTGGAATGAACACTGTAGTAAGTATATTTCCCATGGGTAGAGGGTCATTTCTTAGCTAACTGGATGGCCTTTCCCTGACTTGGATATTGTCCCAAGTACATGTCTTGGAATCAGTGCACCTGTAATACACTATTAGAAGATCTTTGTTAGACACACTAATCATTCTCCAAAGCTGTGTTTGGTTTGGCCTTTTCTGGATTTTAGGTGCATTTCATGTCAACATGTAACTAGACATAACTGAATCATAGGGATATAGAGTAATTAAGTCAGTCTTATAACAAACAAACTTGTAACAGAACTATCTTTATCCAAATGGACATGTGATTATTATCCTGTATTTTTAGAACAGGCCAATTCAATACTATGTACCATTTATACTGAGAAGCTCTGACTTACACATGTTTTAAATGATTCCTTTCTCATTTGAAGTTCTGTTTCCTTTCATTTAACTCTCTGTGGCAATGATAACAGCTGACTGCTCGCCTTAGAAACTAAGCCTGCACAACCCTCTAATACTATTATTTAATCTTAAACTTATGAGACTAGGGACCCTAATTAAAATATTTATTTACTTCTCTAAAATCATATTTTTCTCAACATGTAATAATTTCCTTGAAATCCACTAGGATATCCCCAATGTTCTCCCTATCTCCTTTAGCTATAAAAGTGGGAAATGATTAGACAATCTCATTATAGTAAAAATCCTAGAGGCTGTGTAGCCTAACCAACCATCTGAAGTTTCAGTGCTCACCATGACATGCTCATCTGGTGGCCATCAGACTCATCTGAATGCCTGTGACAGAAAAGAACTCAATATTCCACCTGCAGACAGCTCTGACAGATAAAAATCTCTATTGAGCCAAATTTATTTAACTTCCCTTCCTCCATGTGCTCTGCATGAACTTCAAAGCCACAGAGAAAAAGTCAAAGGTTGTTTCTTCCCACTGTCCCCCCAAAGGACTGCTCTTATCAATTTTCGACTCCTGTTTTCTGTCCTCAACAGCTCCTTTAACATTTCTTCCATGGCTCAAAGCCTTTTCCATTTTCAAGGCCAATTCTGATTATACCTCCAAACCTCTCTATCCCTTCTAGGTAACAGGAGTGGGATTGTTCATAACAGCAATGGCCACAGTCGCCAAACTGTGGAAAGAACCACGATGCCCTTCAACAGATGAATGGATAAAGAAGATATGGTGCATATATGCAATGGAGTATTATGCCTCCATCAGAAAGGATGAATACCCAACTTTTGCATCAGCATGGATGGGACTGGAGGAGATTATACTGAGTGAAATAAGTCAAGCAGAGAGAGTCAATTATCATATGGTTTCACTTACTTTGGAGCATGAGGAATAACATGGAGGACATTGGGAGATGGAGAGGAGAAGTGAGTTGGGGGAAATCGGAGGGGGAGACAAACCACGAGAGACCGTGGACTCTGAGAAACAAACTGAGGGTTTCTGAGGGGGCCATGGAGGGTGGGGTGAGCCTGGTGGTGGGTATTATGGAGAGCAGTGTTGCAGGGAGCACTGGGTGTGGTGCATAAACAATGAATTCTGGAACATTGAAAAAAAAAAAGAAATTAAATAAAAATAAATAAATAAATGGCTGGGGCAGGGGGAAGAGTGGGATTGTTTGACTCACCCAGAATAGAATGTAATTATCTTCCATCTCATCTCACTTCATTAGCAATGCAGTCAAATGTCGTACTTAGCTTTCCTATGACCACATCTTGCTGTTGACTAACACGGAGCTTACTATTAACACAGATAAGATGAAGTTCAGTATGGAAAAGTGATATTTATTCAGTCTTAATGTGATATTTTATCTAGTATATCAAACTCAGACCATGCAATATTTGCCTTGAGTGAGGAAAACATATTTGAAACTTTTTTAACCTTCCTCTTCATGGATTGGAGATCTTGCACAGTCTTTGCTCGCTAATAAATTCTCTCATTTATCTTCCTCTTGAGTCTTCTACTCATTAAATTGTGATCTTTTTTTTCCAGTGCAAGTGTCTGTAAAAAACGATGATGCATTTGTTCGGTAACATGCCCCAAGGCTGTCTCTCTCCTAATCAGTATATATTTAGCTCCCAACAATGAGACCTCAGTCAGAGTCAACCTAAGTGTTTAGCTGTGAGTGGTGGCTTAGCAGGAATCAGATTAAGTTACTAAATCTTGACAGAAATGCTAAAGGCATTTTGCTTACCAAGTTGTTCCATTTGAGTACAAACATTAAATGAAAGTTGGAAATGAGAAAAAAAGTATTCACTGAAATATAATTCAAAATCTAGCAGATATATTAAGCAGAAAAAATGAATTTGAGATAGATAATGGAACAACTTCAAATTAAGAATAGTCATAAAAGGTGTGAAGATTAGCATTCCTGATAATAAATGGCAAATTAGCCATTAGAATGTAGGCCTGTATTATGTTAATTAGAGATAAAGAAGATAAAAGTGTTGGATGTGTGAGCAGGTGTAAAGTGCGAGGTTTTTAAGCTTGTTTGGCTACATGTGCAGAACACTGATTAATCTATGAACTGAAGCAGGTCAATTGGTGAGACCCGAGACAGTTTGTGGCCATCATACTTACGTACTTGTGGACTTTCCTCTATTTCTAGTATGAGTTTATGTGCAAGCTGGGAAATGGCCAGTTTACATTTACTGCCCCATTGCAATTTTTAAAAGCACCCCAGTCTACTTTCAAATATGTGGTCCAATTTGGATGAGATACTAGAGGATCACCCTGCTTGTGTCCCCTGTATGGCCATGAAGGAGATGAAGAGACAGGCTGAGAAAGAGAAAATGAAGCTCTCCTTGTCTTGTTCATTTTGACTTTTGCTTCGGCACTGCAGGTATTTGTTGGAATGTGCCTCAGGGGTTGCCAACTTTCTGATTTTCACCTCCCACCCTGCCTCCTTGCTTTCTACTGAGCAGGAGCATGGATGACAGGATGAGGGATGGCCAGCTCTTGACATGGGCTCTTCACAAAGAAGTCATGAAGCAGTGGGTGATGTTTTCGAAAGCAGACAAAGTCATTGTAGATGTAGCTACAGCTGTTGGTGCCATCAAAGCTTTCCATGAACTTTGAATCAAATACTTAACTTCTACATGTTCCTATACATACCTGTATAAAGTATCACGGACAGAATAAAAGTATAGAAAATAATCAAGGGATGTTTTATTCCAGCCCCCCCGCCAATGCAATTAGATATAGCAAGGTAAACATTTGGTTATCTACATTAAAGGATGAGGGAAACAAGGAAAACAAAGAAATCAAAACAGCGAATAAAGTCAATTCTACTTATCTTAGGCAATGTACATCCTAGTCGTGAGGGGGTGATTGAGCAAAGTATTTAAAATCATGGATGTAAATACTGTCGATTGTTCGCCATGTGACCTAGGTCAAGTTATATAACCTGTCAAGGCCTCGGTTTTCTAACTGTAAAAGGGGATAGAAAGAGTAGCTGCACCATGGAGTCAGATGAAGCTTAAATCTGCTAATATAAATATGTAGAAGGGTACCTGGCACTCAGTAACTATTACATAAGCATTTGTTCTAAGATCATTACTTAAACCACAGTCTCAGTAAAAGGTCACAGTAATGCAGTCATCAATTTCTGTCATTCACAACCCTCTAGAACACTATGGAAAATTAGGAAGTATTCGAGTTTTCTGAGAAAGGAAAATAAATAACAAAAGTGACATAAAGTTCATTAAGAATCAATTTATCTTGTCTTTACTCAGAGACTATTAATGGATATTGGGAGAGTGCTGCTTTTTTTTTTCTTTTTTTAAGGTTTAACATCGTAAAATTTTAATATTTTAAGCTGAGCTATTTAATTTCCAAATCCTTGAAAAAAATTTAAGAAGACATTTGGAAATTGGGAAAGTAAATTCCATGGCGACAGTATAATGGCTTATAGTGTTTCTGTGAAAGGAAAAGGAAATTGTATCATGTGTACTCAAAGCAAAATATCATAGTATGAGTTTGAAAAGTTTGGTAAGCAGAAAAGGAGTCTATATATGCCTTAGTTTTCTGGAGGCATTAGGATATATCAAAGTAATAAATTTTTATGGAACAACAGAGAGTCCCATGATGAGGAAAATTTCCTTCTTGATTATCAAGGCAGGAAATTCACAATGTACTTTCCAAAAAATATCAATGAGATACCTATTTCAGCTTTGTTAAAACACACACACACACACACACACACACACACACACACACACACACACATCAGTTATCTGGAAAATGGGATCTGTTTGGGGGATTGTTAGGAATATTAGAAAAGAAGGAGATGGTTATGAATGGAACATGTAGAGAAATTGTTAGACATGCTAAACTTTTGTACTCAATTTTTATTTCGTGATTTATTTTTTTAGGACTTAAGTGACATGTTCTGGTCTGTTTCAGTAAGATTACTTTTAAAAACTGAAAAGAAAAGAAAAAGGTTACATGTCAGGAGCTCTTGATGAAAACTAATAAAGAGGATGCAAGGAAGGGAGTCTGACCGCTGGAATGAAAAGTAGGGAAGAATGAAGAGACATGGTGATACAGAGGGAAGTAACGAGATAATTGATTTTTCAGGAGCAGCATAGACCTATGACCTTGACCCAGTGGAAGCCATTGTCCAACCCTTATCATTTCTCAGTTTAATAATAAGATTTTTTTCAGGAGAATTCTGGGAGGCCGGTGGGCCCCCATACAGCAGAAAATCAGACTGTGCATTCACTGTATCTGTTATTCTGTCTAATATGTTTCTCCACTGGCCTGGCCACTGTTCTTCTTTTACTACATAACATCTTCCCAAATCTCTCTATTACTATGACCATAGTTCTTATAACTTATGTCCTACATTTGATTTTCAGCAAAAGAATAACAATATTTAGTCAAATATCTTTTTCTTTTCCCTCAACATCACTCCGGAATATTCTCCTCATCTTTCTACTGACTATTAACTTGTGATAACTGCTTGGAAGTGGGAAATCAGGAAAGTGAAGTTATGCAAAAAAAAGAAGATGAGGGAAGAGCCAACAGTTGCAAACTTCAGGGTTGTATGGACAGGAAGGATGGCGGTACTGGACGGAGCATACTGAATCCGGGAACAGACCTAAGTTGAGAGTTTGGGTAAAGACAAGGCTTTTACTTTAGAGATGTTGAATTAGTGGCCTAATGTGGCACTGCCGACTGAAGTCTGTAGGTCTTCAAGTCTGCAACTCTGGAGCTCTGCAGAAATATCAAGGGCAAAGATACAGATGGAAGATGAACCCAGGGTTTAACAGTTGGGTCCTAGCAGGAAAAGTTACTGTTCTAAGAGAGTAGGGGAGATAGCTAAGCACTGACTAACTGAAGTAGTGGTTGAAGAAGAAAAACCAGAAAAGAAGACTAAAAGAATCAAGTAAAAAGATAATAAGAGAGACAGAGAGAGAGACTCCAGATATTTCAGAAGTCAAACAATAGGAGGATTATAATACTAAAAGAGTAGACAAAAGTATGAAATAACTCTTGTGATTGCAGTAAAACATACTAAGTAAGGTAAGATGTTATTGGTTTGGCAATTAGAAAGTGTAATGAAATTTAAGAAGTACAGTCCATTGGAATTAGATTGTAAATCATTAAGGAAAACGGGGGAACATTTATTGCTTAAAAAATTATTTGGTGAGCAAGTAATTTAAAAACAAACAAACAAACCAAAACACCCCAGAATGAAGCATGTTTCCCTAATCACCACGTGGCTAACAATATAACAGGTACAGTGGTAATTTTCCCTGCTATTAGTTGCAGAAAAAGTAAAGACAACAATATATTTTTTTTAAGATTTTATTTATTTATTTGACAGACACATTACAAGTAGGCAGAGGCAGGCAGAGAGAGGGGAAAGCAGGCTCCCTGCTGAGCAGAGCGCCCGATTCAGGGCTTGAACCCAGGACCCTGAGATCATGACCTGAGCTGAAGGCAGAGGCTTAACCCACTGAGCCACCCAAGCACCCCAAGACAACAATATTAACACCGTATTTAGCTTCCCAAACCATAAGTGACATCCCAAGGCTTGAGTTCTCTGCCTAAGACTTTCAACACAATTACTGATATTTGGCTGAATGAAATGGAGACAGACCTAGTGAGTTATCATAAGCAGAAATGAGAGTACACACTTTTACTTATCTACACTATTTGTGCCATTATAAAAGTACCTAAATGTAATCTCATTTAAAGAACTTTTTGGTGGAATGAGGAGAAATTGAGTCTTTCAATATCTGAGAGCATATTAATCTTGTTGTCAGACTTGATCAATATTTTGGCCAAGTATCAAAATACAACCTCAAAACTATTTCTCCAAGAATATGAAGGCCATTTCTCCAGCATGTTCTAGTATATATTGTCACCTGTACATGTTTTTTGTTCTGTTCCTATATCTTACTGTTTTTGGAGGGGAAAAAATGTTGCTCTCTTCACTTTTTAAATTCTCTTTCTCTCTCCAAAAGCTCTAAAGACTTTCATTTTTAAAGTTGGAGCCCTGTGTTTTTCTCACAGTGTGCACATGTGTGAATTATCCCAGGTGCCATTTTATGAAGTATGTCATTATAAACACCTCCCCCTTAGTCCTGGGAAGATTGCTGATTTCGTCCACGATTTTCCTTTCTCATTTCTCTGTTCTGTATTTCTGGAATTAGATAGATATCACTTGTACTTGTTTTTCATGCCTCCTAAATTTTCTCTCCTTTGTTACATATTTTTAGGTTTTCTTATGTCACATATGTTTAGATTTAAATTTTATTTACATTGAATCTCCATTATTTATATTTTAGAATTCAGTTTATCTATTGCTTTTTAATAGTTGTCATCTTATATCTATTTTACAATATTCTTTTCTTATTTTTGAGTTATTATTATTTTTTTTCCTTAGTAGACTATTTTTCTGTACTAGTTATTTTTTCAGTATTTTAAGTTTCACTTCTTTTTCCATGACTAGTTTCCTTTATTAATTGGATTGATTCTTTGTTGCAATTGGATCTTGATTCTTTCCTTTTGCACTGCTTCCCTCAGATATCTGTTAATCCTCGGATTTCCAGTCACTGTTTATGAGTAAATACAGGGGCATTGAACTATGGCCTGTGGCCTCTTCCAGCCTGCTACATGGTTCCCGAATGAAGTTGTCTGTTTGCTTGTTTGCTTTAATATAATCAAAGCACTTCTTTCATATATTATCTGTGATCTATGGCAGCTTTCCTGATACAACAGGAAACTTAAATAGTTGTCACAGAGACCATATGGCCCTCAGCACTTATAATATTTGCTGTACAACCCTTTATGAGAAAAGAATAGGCCCCAGAATTAAAAGGTGTCAGTTTTAAGTGTCCTCAGCAGTTGACACTGGCCTGTTTTCAGGGTTTTTTTTTTTCTCCTTTTAGTGGAAATCTTGTCAGCAGGCTCTGTGGAAAGAGATGGGGTCTGAGTGCTGTTTGCTTTTGCTTTAGAAACAGGCAAGTCAGACTAGAGAACATAGTTCTAATTGCTAAAATAGAACATCCTTTTAAAAGATAAGGACTTGAGTATCCTTTGCTCTTGGGAAAACCTAATTAGCATTTCTACTTATTTGCATTTCCCCCTTCTGTTTATTATTTCTGTCTGAAATTACCTTAGATTACTCCCTACCCCTCTTTGGAACCAGGAAACATTTCTCTCAAACACAGTTCACAGGGTTTAGCTGGAGGGAAAACAGAGTCACCTGTCATTTCAGTTCACGGTCATTAATAATGAACTTATTTGTTCAAGATCTTGAAAGCTAGCCTACAGTCCATTACCACTCTTTGTTGCATTCAGGATTTGAAATGTCCATAGCGTTCCGTGGGAAAGAATCATTCTTACTCTGGAATGGTCAGCTGTGGTCACACAGACAGTAGTAGAGTGCCATCCAGTTTCTGGTGCCCCAGATCCTATCAGAATCCATAGCCCCCAACTAATCCCCTTGCCTGTCTGTAAGCATTGCTGCGAGAAAGTTCCTTTTCTTGTATTCTTCCTGCTAAGCCAAAGAGACCTTGTTGGCTCAGCTTGACCATCATGTGAAAGTCAAATTCTGCTCTGTGAAAACAAAACACAAGTGGAAAAAGATTTTGTCCAAGAATCGTTGATTACAAATATGTCCATTACTGCTGACTCTTTTTTTTTCCCCCATAATACTCAAGTCAAGCATTCGACTAAACACTGTACCATTGCTCTCAATAGGGTTTGTCCTTGTTTTACCTTATGGGAGGCTGGGGAGTGTGTGATGTCTGGACGCTGGAAATGGATGGTCTGGACTTGTGTCAATCTCTGTCTTGTCTTGTGACCTTTAACAAGTTATTTAAACTCATGTGTATTAGCTTTCTAAACTGTATAATGAAGATAATAACAGATAATAACAATACCTTGCAGGATTGTTTTGAGGGTGAAATGAGTCGATACAGAGGAAGACCTCCTTTCAATAGCTGGGACCCAGGATTTATGCTACATGTCTGTTTGCTAATATTGTGATGTCGATAATGACAATTATGGTAATGACGTAACGTTGAACATAGTCACAGCCTTACTTACTGTAAAGTCAAGTTTTTACATACATCCAGTACTTTTAAATAAAAAAAAAAATGAGATAGAGATGAAGGTGCACATTTTTCAGTTGTTTTGTGTTATACCTAAGTGAAATTGCTAGGAATTTTGTATCTCAACAGGGTAAAATGGGAAGCATTCTTGCAGATACATAGATGCAGATACATAGATGTTAGTTCTGCAGAACTGCAGACTAACAGCAGAAGCTATCATGGATCCAAAGGGACAATCAGTTGCAAAGTGCGTGATCAACATATACAGCTAAAGCTACTCACAGACTTAGTGATAAATGAAATTTATTCAAAGTACAATAACATTTCCAAAAAAAAAAAAAATATGTCTTAAGTCACTCCTCCCCTTTAAAGCCTGAGTGGTAAAACTACCAGCACAGTATTATTTCCCAAGTGCATATTTTAGCAATAGAAAAGCCATAACTACATGAAAGAACTGATTCCTGTCATTTTATTTCACCCAAAATATTTAGGAATGCATGTTGGTGTTGAAAGGAAAGAGCCAAGGGAGCAAAGATAGACCAAGAAACATTATCTTGTGATGGGAACTCAGCTTGTTATCCTTTCAGAACTTGTCTTTGCATCCTTCAGGGCTTCCGCCTCTCTGAGCTGAGATATCAAGGTCATCCACAACAGTGGGAATGTCACAGGCATAACCTGTAAAGCCAACATTTCCACAATTCCCTTGGAGCTTTCACAATTTCACGATGACTAGTATCTTATCTGCCAGATCTGAATCCATTGCAGTCAGGTCCTGTGAAGAAGGAAGGAACCATGTCCTAAAGTAATATAACACATGATATCTTTCGACGCCTCTCCCGGGGATATACCATGCCTTGCTCCAATCCAAACATTTGCACATGCTCGTGACCATATTTAAGTTCACCACAAACATGGAAGTTGAGATTGTGAGGTATAAATCCAATAATGTATCAAGAGAGAGTGAATAATTTAATACACATATGGATTAAATTGTATTGAAACCCCTGTGTAGTTAACCTACTTTAAAGTTCAAATTGTTCGCCCCATATGTAGTACCACCACTCCTTAACTCCATAAATGTACATTTGTGAAACGTGTTCTTCACAAAACACTTAACACTGGACAGATGTTTCTTTTTAAGTGAAGGGATGAAACTATGGAGTTTATAAATTTCTAGCGGGGAAAAAGAAGATGCCTTCAATCATGAAAATGAGTTTAGGTGCCTATAGGTGAGGAAAGAAAATTGGCAGAAAGTCTTTCCCCCTCTGGGACTAAGGCCCCAGGAAGTATTGAACTCAATATCATAAGGAGACAAAAATAGTAATTCCATTGCATTTTTAGGTTCATATCTTTAGCACAGTGCAATTATTACTATAATTATCTCTGCTATACTTGGCAGTTTTATATAATTTTAAATTTATTCATTCTCTAAATGAAGTTGATATATTTTATTTTACTGCCAGACAGAATGCAACCCTCAAATAATTTCTAAGCTACACTTTAAGGAAAAAAAAACTATCATTAAATATTTCATTTCTGATACCCTCTTTAATTATATAATGATATACAATGCATTTTATATTTTCCTAGAGCCTACACATTGTAGTGTATTAAAGAAATATCAGTAAAGCTAGGCCATTTGCCATTTGTCCAGATCATAATAAAATAAGAAAGCATGAAAGAGGATAGTATCTGCCTTGCTCACTGCTGAGTGCCTAGGAGAGTACCTCACACATAGCAAATTGCAATAAATAGATATATGTTTAATTGATTAATTCAGCTATCTGCAATATATTATTTGTTAAGTGTAATAAAGGTGGAAGGACAAGCTCCATAAATGTTACTTTATAAAGTAATTATTAGCAAGTCTAAGGTCAGCAATTAAAAATGAGGCAAATAAGATCTCTCCCCACCCACTTCCCCCACCCCCAGTCCCCCACCAAAAAAGCCAGATTTTCCTTAGGGCACTATTCTCTACATCTGTGTGAAAGAAAGTTGGGTTTTTTAGTCATTGATATTTCATATCAACTAAGAAGTATGTTTTAAAGCATACATGGGAATTTAGTAGTACCTGGGTGGTTCAGTTGGTTAAGCAACTGACTCTTGATTTTTGCTCAGGTCATTTTCTCTGAGTCCTGAGATCAGGGCCCATGTCTGACTTGGTCAGCCTGGGGATTCTCTCTCTCTCTCTCTCTCTCTCTCTTTTGCCCCTCCTCCTGCTTGCTCTATCTCTCTCTCAAACATAAATAAATAAATCTTAAAAAAATAAAATCAAATAAAATGTACCTGAGAATTTGTTTTAGTCAGTTATAATAGGAGAACAAACACAGAGAGGTTGATGCCATTTACAGAAGACTTTACAACATTTAGTTCCCAAGGACCAGGGACCCACCATGCCACAAGGGAAAGCACCAGCGTGGTCAGAAGGCAGCAGGTGTGAGGGGAAGCAAGAGCAAAGCCTCAGCTGTGCTTTTCCAGGGGAGGAATGGGCAAGGCCGAGTCACCACTGAGTAAACCTGAGTTGGAAAAGTATGATTAATCTCAGTGGGCTCTCGGCTAGACAGTCCGTCTAGCTGATCTGGCGCCCGATCTTGGGGTGATTTGGGGCAGGGACAATATTGGCTTGATGTGAGAGGTAGATAAAGGAGACTGTTTGGGTAATGGACTCTACCTGGTTTGGTTTGCACATAAAAGGTGCGTTCATAGGCATGTTGATTACTATATTTAGGAATTAACTACCTTTGGGAGAGGCAACCCTCCCCCAGGATACCCAAACCCCAAGATGTCAAAGCATCATAAAACAAAAACATGATTAATGTAAAGCATCAAAAACAAGAGTCCAGATGTACTTCGAGAATTTTAGCCTCATTTTCTAGCGCTTATTTGCATACCAGTTTTAGTCTGTATACCTCAGTTAACACAATTCCTCACAAATAAAATACATGAAAGCAAATTATCTAAATATATGATGTAGTAATAAAGTTGGGTATTGAATGTAAAAGTGTGATAACTTATGCTTGAAATTTATTCAGTTTGGGGTACAAAGTAGTTCTTAGGGCCAATTCTACTTCCTTTGATAAGTAGAGCTTTTGTGGACATCTGCTTAGCACACTGTCACGCTGGAACTAATAATAGTACAGAATAAGAAATAATCAAGAATGTGTGAGTGGGGACTTCTGACTTCTGGGACTTCTGACTTCTGGTTTGGGACATACAGAATATTGAAGTCATTACTCCTATTATACATGGCAAGATAAAAGCTGAGAAAATTAAAAAGCAATAACTCTTTTTATATCCATGAAGGAATCAAAGTCACAGGGCAAATGGCTGTCCCCAGATTAGAGAGAGACAGGTGGAAACAGCCACAGGAAAGAGTTAATGTGGGTGAGTTTGAGAAATTAAAACACCAGTGAGGCCTTGGGTTAGTAAAGCCATCACACTTTTGTGAGTTTTACTTTGAGGAAGCCTACCAGGTTCTTATAGTAAAGACAAGAGAGAAATCTTCACATGCTTTCAACACTCCAAAAGCAGCCATCTCGAAATATATCTAGAGCTTTCCGTTTTTCTTAACAAGGCTTCTCTCGTCAGAAACTATTTTTACCAAAGTTTAATCTACTAGGGTTTTACCAGACACTCACATACCTGGGGGAATGGAAATGTCTGGTTTCTGTGTTCTGGCACTGAGATGATGCCAGGAAAATAGCCAATGCAGTCAGCAGCCTTCTACATGACCAAAAGCAAACACCCATCCTAGAACTCTTTAGTCTTCCTGTATCACCTGGGAGAGGGTGATGGGAACTGAGAAGTGAAATCACAGTTCAGGGCACAATTTCACTAAAGACTAGGACCTAATCACAGGACTACAGAATGCTTCTCTTCCTCCCATACTTTACCACTACATCAGCATGACACCTGCATAATAATAAGGGGATACAATTGAAAGAATTGCACACTTTAGACCTTATTTAAGAAGTCTAGGGACGCCTGGGTGGCTCAGTTGGTTAAGCAGCTGCCTTCGGCTCAGGTCATGATCCCAGCGTCCTGGGATCGAGTCCCACATCGGGCTACTTGCTCCGCAGGGAGCCTGCTTCTCCCTCTGACTCTGCCTTCCACTCTGTCTGCCTGTGCTCGCTCTCACTCTCTCTCTTACAAATAAATAAATAAAATCTTTAAAAAAA
>NC_081560.1:98561857-98593248 GCF_022355385.1 Mustela nigripes | reverse complement strand
AAAAAAAAAAAAAAAAAAAGAAGTCTCTGTGGCATCCCAAAGACAGCAGAGGAGATGCAAAAGAAGACAGCACAGGAAATTTTAGCCTCATACCTATTGGTATAGCAAAAATATGCATACTGTCTAACTTCTAGCCACATAAGCATAAAAGATTTCACTAAAGGCCTATTTGTTTAGTTATTTTTATACAGATTATCATATCTGGCTTGCAATAAAAGGCTTAAAAAAAAACTAAAAGACAAACACCAGAATCAGACTTTGATATGATGCAGATAATTAACATAACAAGGACTATAAAGGAAAAAGTGTGGAAAACTAAAAAAAAAAAAAAAAAAAAAAAAAAAAAAATCAAAACAGAAGGACAAGCAGAGAGATGGAAACTCAGAGAAGGAAGGAGCCAAAAGAAGATTCTAGGAATCAAAACACTATGACAGAAAGAAAAAATGCTTTGGTCTGCTGACCAATAGTCTGTACACAGTTTAAGAAAGAATCAGTAAGCTTGAAATAATGTCAGTATAAACTCCTAGAACTAAAGTGCAGAGAGAAGGTAGAATGGAAATGGTGGAACGGGATGGTCAAGAACCAAGGAACAGCAGAACGAGTGCTGTGGCATAATGGGAATTTCAGGAGAAGACAGAATGAGAGAGAAGAAATTTTTGAAGTCAAATGAGGATTTCCATGGCAAACCACAGATCTAGGAAGCTCACAGAAACCAACCAGGATAAATTCTAAAAAATCTATATACCTCATTGTTCTATATTCAAACCGCAGAAAATTAAAGGCAAAGAAAACATGTTGAAAGAAACCGGGGGTGAGGGGGAGACATCTTCCATATAGAGAAGCAAGAATAAGCAAGGATAAAAGCAAGGACTTCTCTTCGGAAACTATGTAAATAGGAACAGTCAAGTGAGATATTTAGTGTTGAAAGCAGAAGTCAACAACCTAGTTTTCTGTGTGCAAAACAAAACAACTAAAAACTATTCTTTAAAAATGAGGAAGAAAGACTTACTCAGACAAACAAACCATGAGGAAATTTGTCTCCAGCAGTCTCTTGCCTGCCTTGCAAGAAATGTTACGACCTTTTTCAGAAAGAAGGAAGATGGGATAGGTCAGACGTTTGGATCCACATAGAGAACAGAAGACGGCTGTAGAAGGAATCAATGAGATAACAAAAAACCTTTTGCTTTGCTTTTCTTTAACTGATCCAATGGATAAAAGCTTAGACAAAATAATAATAGAAATAATGTATTTAGTGATTCTAGCTTATGGAAAATGAATCACCGCAATGTTCTAATGGATAAGAATGAGGAATTGGAAAATCTGAATTTTATAATAGATATTTTCACAAGCTATGAAGTCCTGTAGTGCTATTAGAGACCAGACTTGAATTCATTGTAAATGTATACTGTACCCTCATGAACAATTGATTTAAAAAAATATGTCTATGCTAAAAAATGAGAAAGATGGAATCATATAAAATGTTCATTTAAAACTATAGAAAACAGGAAACACATAGAAGACAAAAAAAAAAAAAACCCAAAACAGAGAACAAAAGCAGTAATGAAAAATAACTAATACCCTAGGCATTAATTCCATCAATATTCAATATTCTACCAATAACCACTTTAAATTTCTGTGATCACCAATTAAAAGACAGAGATACAGTCGATTAAAAAAAAAAGAAGACGACACAACTATATGTTGTCACAATAAACACAAGTTCAATGTAAAGGAATAGGGAAAGATTTATCTTCCAAGTTTAATTAAAAGAAATTGGAAATAGTTATATTTATTATAAACAAGGCAGACTTCAGAGCAAGGAAAATTATCAAATGGGAAAGGGAGTATTACATATGATAAAGGGGTCAGTCATTTTTTTTTAAGATTTTATTTATTTATTTGACAGAGAGAGAGAGATCACAAGAAGGCAGAGAGGCAGGCAGAGAGAGAGGGGGGAAGCAGGCTCCCTGTTTCCCAGAGAGCCCGATGCAGGACTCGATCCCAGGACCCTGAGACCATGACCTGAGCCGAAGGCAGAGGTTTAACCCACTGAGCCACCCAGACACCCAGGGCCAGTTTTTAGAGCAGCCAAATATGTGGGGTGAACTGATGGACTGCAAGGAGAATGACAGGAATCTTCTAATGTGGTTGGAGACTTCCACATCTCTCTCCCAGTCACTGGGAGAGCAAGCAGGCAGAAAATCAGAAAAGACATAGCTGAACTGAATAGCACCATCAATCAAATTGGATTTAATTGACATTTATAGACTACTTCTCCCAACACTAGCAGAATATACTTTCTTCTCAAGCTCACATGGAACACTGACCAAGAGAGATTACCTTATGAGCCATAAAATGCATCTTAATAAATTTAAAAGAACAAAAAGTATACAAGTTTGTTCTTAGACCACAATAAAATTAAACTAGATATCAATAACAGAGAGATAGCGGGAAAACTTCAAAATACTTAGAGATTAATTGACACACTTTTTAAATAACACATGGAACAAAGAAGTCTCAAAAGAAATTTAAAAATGTTTTAAACTCAATGATCATGAAAATAATACAGCTTATCTTGATACGTGGAATGCAGTGAAAGCAGTGTTTAGAGGGAAATTTATAGCACTGAAGTAGACATTAAAAAAGAGCATATGCACTTGAAATTTGTAAAGCCCTGAGATTTTGATATTTTATGTGATTCTATCTGATCATATCTGAGGGAATCTCTTTGAAATGTTTTAATTGGGAAGGTCAACATCAATCAGTCAAGGGGGTGTTTGGTGTTGTGTGATGTACCATTACTCCAATATGATTTCTCTGTAAAATCAGTCTAGCACCCAACCAGGACATTAAGACTCCCACAGAGGCTCTGGCACCCAGCACTCTAGTCAACCTCCCATGACTCACAATGCTACAAGCTACTGCTCTATGTGTTCTCGCCACAGCACGGCCATATCAGCCTCTTCACATGGCTACAGTTTCTTCCCTAACAGCAAGAAATCAAAACTTTTCCATGATGGAGATCATGAGCAGGTATTTTCTCCCTGATATTGGCTATAATCAATCAGATAAAGACACTACATATATTTCAATTTAATAAGCATAGAAGACAAATAAAATGTGTTACTGAGATCCCCACCCCCACTCCATTTACCTGACAGTGGGCATAGAGCAGATGGTCGGAACAAGGAGTCTTGTAGTGAGGAATAATGCCTTGGGCCCAGAAGAAGCACATCTTCTTTAAAGCTTGGATAAACCAAAGTTTATATCTAGGGCCAGGGGAGTTGATTGGTAAGAAAATATTGATTAGGGTGATTGCTGGAACTAGAGCTTGCCTCACATTTAATTTCCTTGGCTCACAGGCTGAAGGCATAGGGCAGAAGCAGGCATATTGAGACAGAATAGCACCGATGACTTGTACCATGATTCCCACTGCATAAAGGAGAAACTGAGGCACTAATGGGTTATGTCCATGCTCAGGTTCTAGGAACTGATGGGTTATGTCCTTGCTGAGGTTCTTGAGAGAATAAATCATACTCAGATTTGAATGTAGGCCCACTATATTGTTTTTCTTTCCCTATGCCATTTCTAGAGAGGTTTTCAAGCCGTCGATGAGGACTTTGGTAAATGGTCTCCTTTCAACACCCCCGTGGAGATGACTTGACAAGCAAGAGGTTACTGCGACTTGTTCCTATGCATTCCACTGGACAGATAATTCTCAGGTCCGCGACAGCCCAAAACTACCACAGCACCTGTGAAAGAATCAAAATAAAACAGAACTCTACTAGCTAGAAAGTAAAAACTTACATAAAAGCAAGTTATTTTCTCCAAGTATTTTTGAGCAATTGCCTCACTCCAAATTAACATCGTTGGTGTCTCTGCATTGCAGTGGAGTCCTGTGATCTCTGTGCTTATTTTAGACATTCCTTCTTCAAAACTTCGTTTTCCATTTCCACCAATGAAGATTAATTTGAATTTTACTAGCTATTGCTAGTCATATTTAACACTGGGGACATATTTCAAGAGCGAGGAGCTAAGAAACCATTTTTGCTTGCTTATCTAAAGCAGCTGGTTTCCTGTTATTTCAGGGCTGGGGGATGATTCTTCAGAGCCAGGAAATCACTAAACTCCATAGCATAAACTGTTATACTCAACTGAATGCTCTACTTCCTATTTCTGAATTGTTTTCTGTAGAAAATAATAATATTAGTATAGTATAAACCCATCATTTTATGATAAATATATAACAATGTCATTAGAGGTATAGAAGTTATTAACACATTATAAATATGTATTGCATTTGATATTCTTATAGATTTACAATTGCCAATATTTATTTACTTTTTTTCTTTACTTTTTAAATATAGCTCTAAAAATACTTTTGTCAAGAATAGTAGAGACATTGATAGGTTTTCCAGTATCTTTCTGTGATAAAAGTGTTGTCACGGATATAGATATTACAACCTTCAAAGCCAGATAATCCTTTTTATTTTTGTGAGACACAAGTTGAACTTGAGATTTTCTGTATGGATCTCCTACTTATGTTTAGTTTGAGAGTTATATTTATAAAAGAAAAAGTGTAAAAGGGACTTGAGATTTTCATGAAATGCCACATGTTCTATTTCTTTATGTCCAAATATTTGAAACAGAAGTTTAGAGCATTAAAAAAAAATAAATCTATTCAAGTTGAGCTGAAAGTTTATGGATGGATCTGTTAAAATATATTTGTAAAAGTTTTCATTCCAGTACAGGTAACACATGGTGTTGTGTTAGTTTCGAGTGTACAACATAGTGATTTAGCAATTCCATACATTACTCGGTGCTCCTTGTAAGTGCACTCTTTTTTTTTTTTTTTAAGATTTTATTTATTTATTTGTCAGAGAGAGAGCGAGCACAGGCAGAGTGGCAGGCAGAGGCAGAGGGAGAAACAGGCTCCCCGCCGAGCAAGGACCCCGATGCGGGACTCCATCCCAGGACGCTGGGATCATGACCTGAGCCGAAGGCAGCTGCTTAACCCACTGAGCCACCCAGGCGTCCCCATAAGTGTACTCTTAATCCCCTTCACCTAGTTCACCCATCGCCCATCTACCTCTCCTCTGGAAGCCACTAGCTTGTTCTCCGTATCTGTTTGTCATTGGTTTTCTTAGATTGTTTCTTAAAATGTACATATCAGTGAAATCATGCAGAATCATACAGTATTTGCTTTTCTCTGTCTGATTTATTTCACTTAGCCTTGTACCCTCTAGACCCATCCATGTTGTCACAAATGGCAAAATTTCATTTTTTTTTTATGGCTGAGTTATATTCCATTGTGTATATATACACTTACCAAGTCATCTTTATCAATTCCTCTATTTTTGTAAGATTTTATTTATTTATTTATTTGACAGAGAGAGAGAGAGAGCACAAGCAGGTAGAGTGGCAGGCAGAGGCTGAGGGAGCTGCAGGCTCTCTATGGGGTGGGGACCTCCATGTGGGGCTCATTCCCAACACCCTGGGCTCATGACCTGAGCCAAAGGCAGATGCTTAACCAACTGAGCCACCTAGGAACCCCTATTTTTTTCCTCTACTGATGGCTACCTGGGCTGCCTCCGTATTTGTCTATTGTAAATAAAACGGCAATAAACATAGGGGTGCATATATATTTTCAAATTAGTTTTTATTATCTTTGGCTAAAGGCCCAATAGTGGAATCACCAGATCATATGGTAATTCTATTTTTAGTTTTTTTGAGAAATGTTCATGCCGTTTTACACAGTGGCCATACCAGTTTGCATTCCCACCAACTTTGCATCGTCTCCAACGTCTGATGATTCCTGCGTTTTTTATTTTCTTCATTCTGGCAGGTGTGAAGTGACATCTCATTGTGGTTATGATTTCCATTTTTTTGATGCTGAGTGATGTTGAGCATCTTTTCCCGTTTTGAAATCAGATTATTTCGGAGGGTTTTTGGTATTGACTTGTATCAATTCTTTATATACTTTGGATATTAGCCCCTTATTGATCTGTCATTTGCAAAAATCTTCTTTTATTTGGTAGGTTGCCTTTGTGTTTTATTTTTTCTTTCTCCTTGCACAAGCTTTTTATTCTGATATAGTCTTAATAGTTTGTTTTTATTTTTGTTTCCCTTGCCTCAGGAGACATATCTAGAAAAATGTGGCTACGGCCAACATTAGAGAAATTACTCCCTGGGCTCTTTTTTAGGATTTTTATGGCTTCAGGTCTTCACACTGAGGTATTTATTTTATTGTGAGTTTTTTGTTTGTTTGTTTGTTTGTTTAGTGTGTGTGTGTGTGTGTGTGTGTGTGTGTGTTGTAAGAAAGTGGTCCAGGTTTATTCTTTTGCATGTAATTGTCCATTTTTCCCAATACCATTTTTTTCCCAATGCCATTTTTTGAAGACACTGTCTTTTTCCCATTGTACATCCTTGCATTCTTTGTCATAAATTTATTTGGCAATTACAGCATGGATTTATTTTCAGGTTCTCCCTTTTTTCCTGTTGATTTATGTGTCTCTTTTTGTGTCAGTACCATACTGTTTTGATTACTACAATTTTGTAGGGTATCTTGATATCTGGAATTGTGATGCCCTCAGTTTTGTTCTTCTTCCTCAAAATTGCTTTGGCTACTCAGAATCTTTTATGGTTCCATAAAAAATTCAAGATTATTTGTAACAGCTTTGATAGGGATCTTTCATTTTAGAATGGTTTTCAATTTATATAAAACTGTAAATATAGTAGAGTTCTCATCTACCTCACAACCAGCTTCTACCATTATTCATATTTTAAATTAATGAGGTACATTTGCTATGATTAATGAACCAATATAGATATATAAAAATAAAATAAAAGATAAAATTTATTTAGATTTCCTTAGTTTCTATGTAGTACCCATATCCCATCCAAGGCACCACATTGCATTTAATCATTATGTCGCCTTAAGATCCTCTAGAATGTGACAGTTTCTCAGCATTTCCTGTATTTGATGACCTTGATGGTTTGGGGATGTACGGTTCTGGTTTTTTGTAAAATATCTCTCTACTGAGATGGTGCTGTGTGTTTTGGGGAGGAAAACAACAGAGGTAAAAGGCTATTTCCATCACATAGCAAAGGTACATACATCAGTGCAACTTATCACTATTGTAATTAACCTAGATCACCTGGCTAAGGTAGTGTTTCTCAGGTTTTTCCACTCTAATCTTTGAAAGGAGTCTTGGTGTACAGTTCACAGATACAGAGTGGGGAGCTATGCTCCTTTCCCATGGTGATGGAATGTTAATGTAAATTATTTGGAGTTTTTATGCCTAAGAGATATGTCTACTGTACCTTATTTATTTAGGTATATTTAGGTATTCAATCATTTATGCTGGTATAGTTCCATAAATATTCATTTTATACCTGGATTATAATCCAATACCTACCTTCTTTCTTTCCTACTCTCCTTTCTTTCTTCCTTTTGTCCTTCCTTCTCTCTCTGTCTCTTTCTTTCTTTCTTTCTTATTTTGTTCAAATTCTAGATTTAGACATTTGAAGTTTTTTCATTTGGTTCTTTTCTCTCTCTCTCTTTCTCACACACACACACACACACACAGGTATGGGGGTGTTATTTTTGGTTTTAGTTGCTATTTGTTTTCAGCACTGTCTTACCTTCTGGCAGTACAGGATCCCCTAGGCTCACCTTGTATGTTTCCTACCCCAGTACTAGAATCAGCCATTTCTCCAGGAGTTCTGGTACTTTTACCAGAGAATTTTATTAGAGAAACCAAGATCCAAGCACTAGGTATTCTAATTGCTCTAATGGTGCCTATGGCCACCCCAGCTTACAAAACAAGGGGACATATGTTGCGTATTAACCATGTATATCTACGTAAAACCAGTGGGCCTTATCATTTTGGGTTTGGAACATTGTTAAATGTTAGTTAATAGGTGCACGTTTATTCAGATTGTATTTTTCTATTTGTGTGACTTTTGGTAGTTTGTTTCTTTTGAGGATATTTTTCCATTTCACTTGATTTACCAATTCTGTGGGATAGAGTTGTCTATAATACTAATTTACTATACTTCTGATCTCTATGGGATCCATAATGATTACCTCTCTTTCATTTCAATATTGGCAGTTTGAGTCTTCTCTCTTTTCTTGGTTAGCCTAAGTAGATGTCTATCAGTTTTATTGATCTTTTCAAAACACCAGCTTTTGGTTACATTGATTTTCTCTGTGGCTTCCTATTTTCAATTTCATTGATTTCTGCTCTAAATTTTGTTCATCCTTTTTGCTTTAGGCATAAATTGCTCTATATCCTCTACTTTCCTGAGGTGGAAGCTTAGGTTGTTGATTTTAGATTTCTGCTTTTATAACAAATGCATCTATTGCCATATATTTGCTTTAAGAATTAATTTCACTGCATTCTACAAATTTTTGTAAGTGGTATTTTCATTTAGTTCAAAATATTTTCACTGTTCTTCAGACTTCTTCTGACAAAAATAATATATGACATGTGACCCACATGTTATATAAAAGGCAGCTTATTCCTAAGTATTTGGAGATTTTCTAGCTATTCTTTTCTTATTGATTTCTAGTTTAATTCTACCATGGTCTAAGAACATACTTTATATTATTTTTGTTCTTTTAAATTTTTTATAGTATGTTTTATAGTATGAACTGTGGTCTATCTTGTTGCATGTGCCATGTGAGCTTGAGAAGAATGTGTCTTCCGGTGTCATTGGACAGAGTGCTCTACAAATGTCAATTAAATTCAGTTTATTGATGGTGCTATTCAAGTCAACTATATTTTTACTGATTTTCCCATTTGCTTTAACTATCAACTATGGAAAGAGGGGTGTTGTTGAGTGTCCAACTACAATAATTGATTTCCTCCACTGTCTCCATTCAATTCTATCACTTTCTGCTTCACATGTTTTGACCCTTTCTTCTTAGCTTCATTCACGTTTTAAATTGTTTTTTCTTCTTGAAGCCTTGGTCTCTTTGTCATTATTTAATAACCTACTTCATGTCTGATAATTTGTTTTCATTCTGAATCAACTTTGTCTAAAAATGTCTAAATGCCTCCCCTTTTTTCTGAAACTAACATAACACTGTGTACTAACTATACTGGAATTAACATTTAAAATAAGCCAACAACAACAATTAAAAACCTTAAAAAATAAAGACAGGACAGCAATTTACTTTTGGGAGCCGTCATTATCAGACAACATTTCATATAGTATATTTATGTATATATATGTATAGATATATTTTTTCCTTTGTTTTATCTTAAATGTTTTGTTCCTGTTATCTTCCATTTTTACCCAGATAAGTTTTTGTCACAATGTATTTATTTTCTAAATACCCTTAAATACATTTTGTAACACAGAAGAGAAAATTACAAACATACAAAAATGTATATATGTTGAATATGTGTGTGTATACATGTCAGTGTGAATATATGTATCATTTAACATAACAAATTTACATTCATCCTCCCAACCCAAAATAAAACAATAAATAATTTATAAAACTTGAGGATATAATCTCTGGTCTCTTATCTCAATTTATTCTGTGCCTATTTTCATCCATGTTTATTTATTGACTTGCTTCAACTTTTTAAAAAAGTTTTTGATGAACAAATAAATCTAAAAAAGGTAGAGATTAGATCTGTGGGACAAGTGTAATGGTCTTATATTTTGCAATTATTTGTTGGCTGTATTTGTAAGTTCTACTTTAATATCAATCTTAATTGACTTATTCCTTAAATGTTAAAAATATCCTTTATTCAGACTTGTTTCATTAAATGGTGATTTTACCTTTAATTTCCTGATTAATTATTTATCCTTTCTTTAATTTTGTATCTTATAAACTTACAATGGAATTTTTCAAAAGTTTCCATTACAAGTTAGATCAAATCTTTCCTGTTTTGCAAAATGTATTTAAGGGTACTAGAAAATATATACATTGTTACAAAAACTTATCTTGAGATGTATTTAAACCAAAACCATGTTTTCTAAGATTTTGTCTTCAATCATGTTGTGTTTTATTTATAATGCTGCTTCCTTTATTTTAAAAATGTAGATGTCTCTGTGCTTCTCTTTGTTTATATATTCCTGCTCATTTTAATAATTTAAGCTGTTTTTAGTAAATTTAATGGCTATGTTAATAAATTTATTGAATTGGGTTTTTCATATTTTTCTTAAATTAAAATGAAGCTGCAGACTCCCACTGTGTTTAAGCAGAGAATAAACAAACTCATCATCCCTCTACCCCTCCTCACATCACTCCACTGACTAAATCAAATTATATTATTATTCTCCATTAAACCATTGAAACATATTTATATTTCTACTTATTATAGTTTATGTTACTTAAATTCTCTTCTCCACATATATTTCTCAAGGTTGTTTCATTTTGGTTCTTTATTTCAATGTCTCCACAGCTTGCCAAGTCTTGTTCATGATGGTTTCTGCAATAAGTTTCTCTTTCCTACTAAATTAATAAACATTTAAGCCTTACAGTTCCTTGAAGGGGAAAGTGTCAGTTGAGAGTTTATCTTTGTCAATTGCCAATTGCAGTGTTCATTGAGATTTCTCTCTCCTAAGGAGTCAGCATCTAAGAGAGGCAGAAGAGTGTCTGATTGCTTGATTTGTGATTCTTTTTTTTGGAATCAGCACCAACCACTCATTCATCATTCATTTGGAGACTTTTGTGAGATGTTGACAAATTGAGAAGAAGGGCCTGCATGACAGAACATTATGAAGCGAGAGCAATCCTCACAGGGCTGACCACATCAATTCTGATGATGAAAGTAGACAAGATTTTCAGAGGTGGTTGCTGCCTCTGCCTGCTAGAACAATGTTATAAGATCATTATAAAACCTAGAGCTTATTGAAAACATGTGTCAGGCACAAATTATTTATATAAATTATCAGAAATCCTCAGAATTACCATCAAGTCTAGCCTGATAGATGAAGAAACCACAGATTAAGTATATTTTTCAACATAAACTGATCAATAGACTTTGTTAATGGCAAAACCTAGATTCAAATTAGATTCGTGACTTTCTGAGTTCAGAGTTCATAATATTTTCACCATGTCATAATATATACTTGTGTCAATTACCATGCAAGAATGGCCAGCCACCTCATCAGAATGAGGGAAGAAACCAGTGTTTACCTGTTCATACAAAAGGAGTCTGAACACTCGAATGTTGTCTCTGAAAAATAAATGATGTGTCTAAAAGCAGGTTGTGTAGAGTCCCATAATTCCCGTAAAGCTAAATGAAGAATATAAATCCCTTTTGATGCAAAGAAGTTGTCTCTAACTAAATACAAAATCATATAACGAGCTAGAAAAATGAGTTACAGGGAAACTTCTCATTAAGAACTTACAGCTATGCCAAAATCTCAAGATTTGACACTCATGCCAAATCTCAAGAAATTCATGAAGGTTACTTTACATTTTGAAAAAAAATTGATACAAATCTAAAGCATATTCAGAGTTCTAACTGTGAATGTTAATATCACAATTAAATACATTTTCTCTGATAATTAAAAATGTATGAGAAATTCTTGGACTGTAAAACTATAGTGTTTCTGAAATTTAATTTTGTCTGCTCTATTTCTTGGTTCCTGTAGGTATCAGAGTCGTGCAGAAATGATGAGGTCTCTTAAAATGGAAAATGTTGGGAAGATTTTCCTTTTAACTCTAGTAAGGAAGAAATGATGGCTGGATTTTGAAGAAAATTTCAATTGATATCCATAATTTTAAAGAAAGTATTACTCTAGGAAGAAAATTAAAGAATAAGAAGAAGAATTTCAAGAGGACAGAGAAAAAGGAATAACATTGGAAATTGATTATCTGTGTGCTTGAATTTATTAAATCTAATTTAATAGATAACATACACTTAACTAGAATCTCTCTAAAAAGTTCCTAATTATATAAATACATAAAAAATCTGACCCCAAAATTTTATACACCTACTATGGTGATAAATAAAACTTTTTAGCTTTTTGTAGGAATGCTAATGTGTAATCTGGTAAAGAATGGGCTGGGATTTATCAATGTATTCATTAGCTGTTGCTGAATTACCAAAACATACTGATTAAAAAGTAGTGGCTTCAGGGGAGCCTGGGTGGCTCAGTGGATTAAGCCACTGCCTTCGGCTCAGGTCATGATCTCAGGGTCCTGGGATCGAGTCCCGCATCGGGCTCTCTGCTCAGCAGGGAGCCTGCTTCCTCCTCTCTCTCTCTGCCTGCCTCTCTGTCTACTGTGATCTCTGTCAAATAAATAAATAAAATCTTTAAAAAAAAAAAAAAAGTGTGGCTTCAAATGGCTTCTATTTTATCTGTTCACAATTCTGTGATTCAAATATTTTGGGCCTGGATAATCTGAACACTTCTTCGCTCAACAGTCAAGAGGCTCTCTCATTTTATCAGCCTCTAATAAATGGCCTTGGTTTTGGTGGTGTAGAATGGCACCACTCATATGTTTGCACTTGGGGGAGCTAGCTGTCACTTTCCCCATGGCCTCTATTTTTAGAAAACCAAAACAGATTTCTTTACATTATTCTACCATGCTCCAGATGGGAAGAAAATATTTAAGTCCTCTTGAGGCCAAGTTTCAGCAATCCCATAGCATCATTTGTATCGATGCTACTGGTCCAAATAAGCCATGCCACCAGGTACAAAGGTAAATCATATTGAAAAAAGGTATATGCACAGAGATGGGAGGAATCGCTATGGCCATCTTTGCAAACAATTGCACCATAATCAGTATGTGCTTGAGAATTATATATATATATATATATCTGTATTTATTTATTTATTTATTTTAACCTCTAGCCAGCTGTTCTGGACTTCCAAAATAGATATTGGGAAATACAAGGAAAAACTTTTCAATAGATCTTATTTTTCAAGGCAGTTTTAGGGTCACAGCAAAATTGAATGAAATTTACAGAAAGCTCCAAAGTATTGCTGATCCCACATACTCACGACCTCCTTCACTATCAATATTCCCCACCAGAGTGGTATATATGTTTCAATTAAAGAACCTACATTAGAATGTCATCACACAATGTCCATATTTTATATGAGAGTTCATCCTTGGCATCTACATTTTATAGGTTTTGACAAATATATAATGACATGTATCTGCCATCCTAGTAAAATACAGAAAAATTATATTCTAAAAAATCTTGGTCTTCTATGCATTTGTTTTAAAAAGTTTTAAAAAATATCAAAAATGTAAATGGCATTACATAACATAAATATGACCACAAAGGACATAAGAAAATTATCTATCTTGTATATCATCTTATGGGTTTCTCATAACTAAGGAATCAGAAGAACTAACAATAAAAATTACTAATTTAAGCAAAGTACAACACAAATTTACTCACAGCTGTTAAGAAAAATAAAGTTTTTTAAATTACTTTAAAAATGCTAAACCACGACCTTTCAGAAATAGAGTTATAGATGGTTAATACCAGAGGAAATTCTCTTATGTTTATTAATCATGTAGATTCTCTCTGGAATGTCTCCTGTAACTCAGTAATCTATCAAAAGCAATCATAACTTGGGTATTGCATACATATTCTATCTCTGCAGATGAGTAAGTTGACTTGGGACATATTCCCATGACCCAGGTCCATTAGCTGCATGGGCCTCCCATGGCCTCCATATTTTTATGGAACAGGAACTGAGAGTAATTATGCTGCCTTGGTCAGTTCATCTAGGTACTGGGACAAACCACCCCTTTCATTGGGGCATGCGTTGTTTTGTAAGGAAAAAGACTCCTCATTCAGCATTTTAACCATAATTAATCATGATGCTCACCTTGATGTATGCCAAGTTTATATTCCCTTTGAGACAGTGCAAAACACACAACCCGTGAATTATTTATCCTTCCATATGGAGGCTTATTCTAATACTTTGTCTGTAATTCCTAAACATTAACACTTAATGCAAAAATGTAGATCACTGGTTAAGCTCTGTTTCAAATGCAAAGAGAAAACCAAAAAGCAAACAAATGAAACTTATTCTACCAACAAAAGCCAAACCAAAAAAAATCTCTCAGTGAAAATTTATCTGACAGTCTTAATGAAAACATGGCACAAATTTTGATAGTGTTTTCTGCTGCAGTCTAGTCTCTGAAATTGCTTTTATTTGTATGAAACATGCATTTTATCCTTGTTTCTTTGTATTTTAATATGTTTCTTCAGCCTGTCAAGTCCAACTCTGTAATGACAGAAAGCG
The DNA here is from genome assembly GCF_022355385.1 of Mustela nigripes. NCBI lineage: Eukaryota > Metazoa > Chordata > Mammalia > Carnivora > Mustelidae > Mustela > Mustela nigripes. The sequence goes on along the minus strand of NC_081560.1, from coordinate 98,579,007 downwards.
GTGTTACTCCTGTAATTTCCAATTTCCCTTAGGTGTTTTGTTGAGGCTGAGATTTATTAGAGGACAATAAGATAACTTAGATTTCAAAAAACCTTGTGGAAATAACCTCCCTGTCCTTAGTTGTAGAAGTTTACTAAAACCTTTGAAGAGCCAACATTATGTTTGGTTGTTAATCAAACAGAATGGGAAATAGTACAAACCAGAATTTGCATTTTTTTTTCAGTCCAAAGTCATGGCATCTATATGTGTTTAATATGGATAAATGACCCAGTCTATGCCTGTCTTCTCTCCATTCTCCACAGTAGAGTTACTGATCTTCCATTTCTACAAACACCCTCTGTCTCCTCCCTCACAAAGCCTTGCTAAACTAGTGCCAATTTCTGGAACGTTCTCTTCCTTTTTTGTTGCTTAGTTAACTATCTAATAGGATCTATTTCAAGATCAACAAATTATTAATATTCATTCCTTGAGTTAGATGCACTATAGATAAAGAGAGAAATTAAAGTGAATGCACAAAACACTGATTAATGGCAATACTCTATGAGCCTCTAGATCCACCCAAACATATATATGTGACAAGGGAGGAAGAGGGTATTTTCTTAATTTCTGAAGTGTGGATTTGTCCCTTGCTTTCTGAGATATCAATAATAATAAAATCTAAGGCAATTTTTCTTTAAAAAATTATAATGAGTGTTGTGAATTATCTAAGACTGATGATGCACAGACCTGTACTCCTGGAGCAAGTAATACCATAAAAAAGTAGATTTAAAAAAAAAATTTAGAAAATTTAAATTTATTAATATTTTTAAAAATTAAAAAAGATTAAAATCTTTATTATTCTTTAATATATTTATATTCCTCATAAATATGTGTAATCTCTCCTATGGGAACCCTTCTCCAAGTTGTTAACCTATTTTATATTTCAAGCTTCCCCCTAGGCGAAACTTGTTTCCTGTTTTACTTTTATAGTATATATTAATCACCATCAAGCATACTGTTTAATTTTCTTGTTAATTTTTATCTTCCTACACTCTAGAATATTACTGTCATTTTCTGTTTTGTCTATGATGTAACCGAGAGCCTACATCTGTCTGTGATATAATGATTATTAAGAGTATCTTTATTTTGATTGATGAATACCTTATTGAAAACAATGGAATAATTTATTGAGGGAGAAAAGCAAGTGAGATGTGAAGTCCAGTGGATTGCGGACTAAGGAAGGTTGCAATAAGTCATTCTTATGAGTTGTTAACAAAGACATTAAAGAGGCAGAAGGAAAAACCTGATTGTGTTCCAGTCTAGAATGTAGATTTGGGCACGATCCATGTAATTCATGATTCATGCTGATAAAGAACCAAAGGACAAGTAGTTGAGACAGCAGTGGTCTAAGAAAGTTGATGAGTCAGAGAAGAGTCAATGAAGCTGGATGATGTCAGAGTCTTGGCAAAGGGGCACCATGTTTGGTAGAAGCTACCTGCTTGAATGTAAAACACAGAAGACAAGAGGGCAATGACCTGTTTCCTTGGAGACAGAAAGCCTCTACTATTCAGTGCAGCGCTGTTCATGTTCAATTTTTTAATGAGACATTGTTCTCAATTTTCTATCACAGCATCCCACGTGCAAGCCAGAATCCAAAAGGCTCCCACCCCTTTCTAGTCTATCATAAAACTTTGTTGATTTTACTTCCAAAATACATGATTAGTTTAAATAAGCCTCTACATTTAAATACCATAATGTAAGTGCTAATATGACCTACCTACACGTATGTTGCCTGGCATCTACTTGAGTAAATATATCAGAATGTCATGAAGAATATTTGCTTTAATATTTTAATAGATTTTTATTGTTCTAAGAATTTAAACAAAATAAGACTAAACCAATAAAACTGTTTATAGGATCCAACTGATCTCAGCTTTTATCTCTAACAATCTACATCCTTGTACTCCAAATGATACCTATATCCACTTCCTTTTCTTTCTTCTTTCTCACCACAAGACACGTACGTGTCTTTTTTACTCTTCCTGGAATATTCTCTTCCTTTTTCCTTTCCCAGTTAATTAACTGTTACTTTTCCTTCTTATGTCACTTATATTGTTGTTCCATGGTCTCTTCTAATTTCTTTTACTATATACATGTCACACTCATAAATCGTAACAGAGTCATAATTATTCATACTTTTTGCTAGGCCATTTAATTAATAGTAGTTTTACTATCTAGATTATAAATTAAGTCCTTTTTGTGCCCTATTATTTTCCCTATACCTAAAATTAAATAAAATATTAATAAATGTTTGGATGAAATCATCCGTCCATTCTAGTATCTCTATAGGTCTATTCTCCAGGTAAACTGCCCCCCCCCCCCACTATATAATCAGAGCTGGGTGTTCTCTTAAGATCTATAAATGTCCCTCACATCATGAGGCTCTCATCCAATTTCCTTAACTTTGGGGAAAGGAATTAGGGTTAAGAAAAGAGATACTCTATTTATTGGAGCAATTGTCCAGTCTGTAATATGCTTTAAACTCATTCTATTTCATGGTATCTATCTTAGTCTGTCTGGGATGCTACAGCAAAGCGCCGCAGCCTGGGAGGCTTATAAACAATAGAAACTTCTTTCTCAGGAGCACCTGGGTGGCTCAGTGGGTTAAGCCTCTGCCTTCAGCTCAGGTCAGGATCTCAGGGTCCTGAGATCAAGCCCCGCATCAGGCTCTCTGCTCAGCGGGAGGTCTCCTTCCCTCTCCCCCCCCAATGCCTCTCTGCCTACTTGTGATCTCTGTCAAATAAATAAATAAAATCTTAAAAAAAAAAAAAGAAACTATTTCTCATTGTTCTGGAGACTGCAAGGACAATATCAGGGTGCAGTAGGTTGGGTTTCGGTAAGAACACTCTTCCTGGTTGCAGAATGCTCACTTCTTTTTGTGTCCTCATTTAGAGAAAGGAGCAAGCAAACTGTCCAACGACTCTCTTATAAAAGCACTAATCCCATTAATGAAGGTGCTTCCCTCATAACCTAATCAACACCCAAAGCCCCCACCTGCTAACACAATCACATTGAACATTAAAGTTTCAAAATATATTTGAAATATATTTGAATATATTCCCCCAAAATATATTTTGGGGGAATATAAACATCCAGATCATAGCATATCTCTACTTCCGACCAACCCCACCACCAAATTCATGTCCTCAAATACAAAATGCATTCATTCCTTCTCAATAGCTCTGAAGGTCCTAACTGGTTCCAAGATCAACTCAAAAGCCTGAGTCCAAAGTCACATATAAATATAATCTAAATCAGATGTTAGTGAGACTGAGGGTACCATTCATCCTGAGGCAAATTGCTCTCCAGCTGTGAAGCTGTGAAATCAAGCAAGCCATTCTCCTTATCAAAGGTTCACTTGGCCACATCCTTAGTGCTCTCTTTCAAAATGCTTTCTCATGTTTTTGCAGTATGGACAGGCTGAGAATCTTCCAATTTTTGATTTCTGCCTTCTTTTTGATTAACAGTTCTATCTTTAAGTTATTTCTCATCATATTTTACTATAAACATTCAAGAGAAGCCAAGACATACCTTCAGCACCTGGCTTAGCTATGCCTTTGCCTCCAAATCCCATTACATCACTCCCAAGTTTCCTTCCACAAAACATGGGGAAACAAACACAATGCAGCCAAGTTTGTTTTGTTTTTGTTTTTGTTTTTTTCTCATATTAAAGCATAGGCAGCCTTTCCTCCATGTCCCACAGCTTGTCCTTTTGTCCAATAGCATGTCCCCATTTCCATCCAGGACCTCATCAAAATGACCTTTACCAGTCATATCTTTACCAACATTCTGCTCATAACTACTTGAGTATTCTCTAAGAAGACTGAGGCTCTCTCTAGTCCTGTCTTCATCTTCTGAGACCTCACCAGAATTTTCTTGAAAGGTCCCTCCACAGCAGCATAGACTTTTTCTAGCAGGCAACTCCAAAATCTTCCAAGCTCTGTTCATTACCCAGTTCCAAAGCTGCTTCATTAGCAGATGTTGGTTACAGCATCACCTTGACTTCTCCATACCAGTTTTTTGTTTTGGTCCATTCTAGCTTCCATAACAAAACAACAACAACATAACAAAACAACAACAACAACAGAAATTTACTTCTCACAGTGCTAGGGGCTGGATATCCAAGGCCAAGGTGTTGGCACGTTTGGAATCTGGTGAGAATTTTCTTCCAAGCTATTATACAGCAAATTTCTTTTGACTCATGTAGTAGAAGGGGCAAGGGAGTTCCTTAAGTCTCTTTTATAAAGGCATGAATCTCATTTATGAAGGCTCTGCCCTCATGATCTAACCACCTTTCCAAATTGCCACCTCCTAATACCATCATATTGGTCCTAGAGTTTCAACATGACTTTTTGAAGTACACAAACATTCAGACCTCATCTGTGTCTTTATTTTAGTGGATTATTATATTTCAGGGAATTTCCAATTGAATAGAGATTTTGCACAAGCCTATTCAAATCCTACCCCAATGGTAAATGTCAGAAACTCTTCCTACTTGATCTTCCAGTTAGGCCACCTTCTGAGCAGATTTCAGTTAAGATCATCCCTGACTACACCCTGAATACAGCATGTGATTCCCTTGTGGGAATACCCGTAATCTTATCTCCGTAAATGGTGGATATGCAGCTGCTCCCACACATCACCTCTCCTGCTTTGACATCACAGACACTCCAGCCTTCTTCCATTCTCCTCATCAAATAACACTTAGGTGAAAAATATCAAGATCTCATGAAAAGGACCGACTTCCCAACCACTTTCCCGAAAACATATTTCTAACCTTCCCTGCCTCCGTGTTTCTGTAAACTCAAGTTGGTGTTTGGCTAAGAGCCTTGGCAGACCTCTTTGCAAGGCTCCCACTGGTGATGGAACACCTCATTTGTAAATATGGAAAGAAGGAGCTTCTAACTTTTATTTTGTGTAAAGCTCGTTAGAGCCTCAGCTGCAAGGAAACAACAAATCCATTTAATATTCTCTTGAGTGCACACACATACACACACAAGTGTAGAACAACAACAACAACAACAGGCTTATTTAATAATATATATATTTTTAAATGTCTTGGGAAATATCAGGGATATATTCAAATTTTGCTCAATGAGAAATAGGTACTTTATTTTTTTTTCCCAGAATTTCAGATTTGAAGTATCTTAAAATCCTTTAAGTAGATTCAGAAGAAGTGTGGAAGCTGAGGAGTACATGTAAAAAGAAATTTACAGAAGTGTTCTTAGTTTAAAAGAAAATAGCAGTTTATGGAGAGGTAGTATCTCCCATCACTCCTAAATTTTTAAATAGCTCTAAATTCAATATTTTATTTTCAACTTATACTATCAAAGGGATAATAAATGCTGGCTCTGTGTTTTAAAACGTAATAAGAATTTATAGGAAGATAGAGCTCTAAATGCTTTTAAACGCAAGTGGAAAGTGAGAACTGCAACAGTCAATTGCCTACTTACTTGAAAGCATATGTTAAATGATTACATTCATTAAGCAATTTTGTTCCCAGCAGATGATAAAAAAAAAAAAAAAAAGTTTAAATTTTGACTGTAGAAAGTTTCCACTATGTCCTCCATTAGGTCAGTATGGTTACTATGCAATGGGTTTTAAAAAGCCTTAAAAACTCAAAGGAAAACAAATTCTGTCTTTTTTTGGTCTGTTTTATTTTGCTTTGTTTTGCACTTGCTCCATCAATAGCACCTATTCTTTCAGGGTGAAGTATTTTTTAAAAACTCACTAAATAACCAAAATTCATCAGTCCTTCATTATAACTTAACCTAGTTAGCCCCTCTAAGTTGGGGAAAAAAAAAAAAAAAGGAAAGGAAAGAAACAAAATCCTAGCAGAATTGCCCTGTGCTATTCTGCAATGTCTATGTTGGGTCAGCCACTGTTTAAATAAAATGATTGAGGATGGTATGGAGCCCTGTGTTCTACAACAAAGACGTATCATTTCTGTGTAGGCAAGTGAGGGGATGTCCCCTTGTTTCCAAGGAAACACAGAAGGCTGTAGTTTACAAACACATGACTTCAATGTCAACGCCACTTTGTATCCATTGGCAGAGTAGGCACAGACTGAGGCAGCAGAGACTGCTAATAAGTCCCAATTTCCATTCCCTCTTGTCTTTTTTGGTGATAGAGCCATCGCCTCCTCCTGAGCTTTACCACACGCAAGTTCATCCATGAAAAATCACATTTCCGAAAGCCTCTTGCACCTGACGCAGCTGTATTTTGGCCGCATGTCTTTGTTTTGATCAATGGAATGTGAGCAACACTCCTTTGTGCAATTTCTTGGTTGTGTGTTAATAAGAATGTCATTTGCCCAACATATTCTCTTTTTTCTTATCACTGTCCCTGCAACACAAAAGTGCATGAAAGCTCACTTAAGCATGTTGAATAAGGCCACATGAGTGCCACCTTAAGGAATGGAGCTGTAGAAAAGAATTCTGCTTCTGGAAAATGTTACCGAGGGGCGTTTCCCCACCTAGACCTGTCAGTGAAAACCAGACTACTGTGTGAGTAAAATAAACCCCTGTTATTCGAGCTGCTGTTGGGAGAAGGAACCTTTGTCTTCTAATATCTTATCTGTATCCCATCGAATAAAGTAGAATTTTAATTCAATTGAGAAGCATCTCAAAACATATGTAAAACTAAGGTATGAGCTTCATTTTCTTTTCCCTTGAGTTTGAAATAAAATAGCCTCAATTACTTGACCTTAATCTGTGGGAAGTCTCAGCTTTCTCCTCAAGACTTTTGTGTATCTATGGGAGTTTATTTTCTTTTAAGCATTCTGACCATGTTGGTTTCCCAGTTCCTGAAGTTTGAAACTCATTTGGTTTTTCCTTCTCAAAGCTGGTCTTCTCCTTTAGGTCTGTGTGAAACATGTAGAACTCAGCCATTTCTTACCACAATTTACTTCAAAAAAGGAACATTTCTTAAGGGGTTTGAGAGGTGATAAAGGAGATTTTCCACTATTAATGTTTGTGGGCCCTTCTCCTTGGCTCCTGGGGAAGCCATAACTTATCATTTACCAAGGTCTAAATGACTCAACCTCTAATCACGGGCTCTATTTCTGCCTTGAGCACACATTTTACATTTGCTGCATTAAAGAAAATTACCAAAAGGAGCATTTCGAATACAAGTAAGAAAAGGGAAGAAACTTCCTTGGTCCTCGTAAGATTAAAGTCATACAGCCCTGAATATACTAGAAACATAAGGCCTGCACCTTTCTGACATGTCTTTTGTCTAATGATTTCTAACTTTTTTATATAAAAAATGTTTCTTTGTCAGAGCACTCTCTTCTTTGTTCAGATTGTATATCCTGGGCAGTTATCTAACTTGGGCCTAAAAACATACTTGTATTTTTAGAAATTCCGAAAGGTTTCTTCATTTTGTGTTGACAGAAGCCAGCATCAGGGAGGGTTGCTGTGACTAAGGAACTTGACAGTCATGTAAGCATGAGATCATGTTCTCGCGTCCCTGATTTGAGAGTCGTCAAACCGTGACAGCGCAGGGGATTTTTTCATCACTGACTTTATTCTAGGGGCATTCTTTACCCACCATGTTCTGCAAAATCCTCTTCCCAACTCATACCTGCACATCCCAGTACACAGCCGGGCAAGGTCCAGTGCTTTTGTGGGCAGACGTGGATGTCAGCCTCTATGCCTACAACCAGTTTGGCTAGTAGCTGTGTGGCTTCTTATCATTGCCTTAACTTGATTTTCAAAAACATTAATAAAATGTGCCCTTCCCTACATGACTATTGCCAGATAAAATAAAATAGTAAATCTGAATCATTTGGCAGAATGTCTCTGATGAATCAATCATCACCTATTCCACTATTCACTTACGTGTATCTATCTGTCCCCCTCTCTACTTAATTCTACCAGAAAAAGAGCCAGAGCAGCATTGTCTTTAAACCAACCACAAGTGAATTAAAGTAAGATTCCTATGTTCCTCTCTAGTTTTCAGTCTATGCCAGTGTCTGAGCTCTGTCAGAAACTATGTCACAGGGCGCCTGGGTGGCTCAGTGGGTTAAAGCCTCTGCCTTCATCTTGGGTCATGATCCCAGAGTCCTGGGATAGAGCCCCTCATCAGGCTCTCTGCTCAGCAGGGAGACTGCTTCCCTCTCTCTCTCTCTGCCTGCCTCTCTGCCTACTTGTGATCTCTGTCTGTCAAATAAATAAATAAAATCTTAAAAAAAAAAAAGAAAGAAAAGAAAAAGAAACTATGTCAGATTAAGAAAGACATATGCATTGGAGCAAGAATGGGTCAAGAAATTAAGGATCCAGGCGGGGGGGGGAGGGGATCTATGTTTAATTGAGCACACATATAACTGAAGACGTAGTTATCAGATTTTCTGTAGTCATTAGCTTCTTGCTTCTCCTTGATTTCATAAAATTACCAATTAAGCGAAAAGTGTTGTGAGATAAACCACCTTCAAAGCTAAATCTGCTCCTGAAGGTGTTTGGATAAAATTATTATTTATTTATTATTATTATTATTATTATTATTATTTAGTGTGTACATGAGAGGAGACAGTAGCTGTAGTTCTGGTGATTATCATGATATAAGGATTGCCTGGACAGAAGCTGATTTCCTAAGTATGCTCTGTCTAATGTTTTGTAAAATTTTTGGATTTTTCTCCCTGAAATATGTTAAGATATCATAGGCCATTTATCACCATTAGTATGTGTGCCTCCATCCAAGTTCACTGACAGCCCCATCTGTCATAAAATAAAAATTAAACTTTTCTAGTTGCACAGGTATACCAGTGTCTGGGGTCTGAGAACAGCGGGCACCTGCTGAATGACCAAAGTGAGATGCTCTGGGAAGAAAGTGATGTGCAGCAGTGTCTCATAGAGCAAGAGACTCTGCAGAGACCTTTCTCCCAGCACGGTCACCCTCTAACCTGAATCCCAACCCACGGTATGCCCCACCCCTCCCACCACCAAGCTCCTAATGCACAACACACATACGCACACACATCAGGAGGCACTGAATTTCTTGACACTGGTGACAGGGTGGTATTAAGTGTCAGGATTTATCCAGGCTCACACACCACTCACTTCTACTGATGTGCAAATATGCAGTAAAGAGAACACATGATTGCAATACAAATCCTCTCCAGTTCCAGGTAAACCTGAGCTAAAAGGACACACTGGAAAGGCTGTAGGTCAAGAGCTACACTGGCCACCACTGTAGAGCAGTTCTGGGAAACCAAGACTCTAGGACTGCTTTGAATTAGAAGAAAAAAAAATCAATGAGCCTTTACTTCAGATATGGGAGTGCTGTGTTTAAGGCAGTTTCTTTGCCTCAGTGATATTTCAGTGAATGCTTCAGCAACTTACGAGTGACTGAGAAATATTTGTGGACTAGTTATGATATTAGAAAATTACTTTATTCACATTTAATTCTGGACCCTTCTTTTTTAAAGTAGCAAGGCAAGAATAAAGAAATGTACTTTGGTGATATATCACTGCTTGTTACAATTGTCAGACCTAAAAATATTTTTAGGAAATTAAAATATTTTAATGATTTTGGAAGTAATTAAAATTACTTTTATTTCATATAACAGAGTGGAGAACTAGCTATTTGACCAAATACTCTTAAATGTCAGGTGATAAATATAAAAAAATTATAAATAAAAATTACATAAGTGTAGAGACATGAGAAATGACCATGTTCTTTGAAAGAGTTTTTAGTGTCAGAACCCAAGAAATAGAATTACCTTGGGAAAACTAAAGTAATATGTAGATATTATTTATCTATTTATTTTTTTTTAAGATTTTATTTATTTATTTGTCAGAGAGCGAGCGAGAGCGAGCATAGGCAGAGTGGAAGGCAGAGTCAGAGGGAGAAGCAGGCTCCCTGTGGAGCAAGGAGCCTGATGTGGGACTCGATCCCAGGACGCTGGGACCATGACCTGAGCCGAAGGCAGCTGCTTAACCAACTGAGCCACCCAGGCGTCCCAGTAGATATTATTTTAATATGGAAGATTAAAAACCTAATGGGGACTGCATTGAAAAATGTGACAAAATCATAGTCTCCATTGTGGTAGCTCAGATATGTGTGTTAACATTGTTTCTTTCTCAAATGCACCTCAAATTTAATATATCCAGAATCAAAGGTATGAATCAATACCAGTAACTTCTAGAGTTCTGATCTCAGAGAAAGACCCACCATCACCGCAATTGTCTATGCCAGAAAACTAGCACTGATTTTGAAAAATTCCCTCTTGTATTCACCTCTCCATATCTTCTTCTTTTTCTCCAAATTGTATTGATTTGTCGGTATTGATTTTTAGAAAAATTCCCTTTTCATCATCCTCTATATATTTTTGAACTTCACACCTAATTATTCTACCTGAAGATCTTTGAGATGTGCCCCCAATTTTCTCCATCTCCTCCACCTATTCCCCCGCCCACATTCCAGTCATCTTTTGGATGATATTGGAGATACTTTTCACCTTGTCACCCTTTCAAACAAGTGCTTGGTTTTAGCATTTTCCTGAAACAAACCTGATTGTCTTCCTGCTGCTTTTATAGTCAATAGATTCCCCACGCTCTTAGAATAAAGATAAGATCTACAAGGTCCTGCATGATCTTCTTTCTAATTAACTTTTCAGATTTTTCTCACCTTTTTTTTTTAAAGATTTTATTTATTTATTTGACAGAGAGAAATCACAAGTAGACAGAGAGGCAGGCAGAGAGAGAGAGAGGGAAGCAGGCTCCCTGCTGAGCAGAGAGCCCGATGCAGGACTCGATCCCAGGACCCTGAGATCATTACCTGAGCCGAAGGCAGCGGCTTAACCCACTGAGCCACCCAGGCGCCCACCTTTTTTTTTTTTTTTTTGAGATTTATTTATTTGAGGAAAAGCAAGCAAGAGAGGGAGCAGCAGCAGGCAGGGAGAGGGAAAAGCAGATTCCCCACAGAGCAGGGAGCCTGACACAAGGCTCTATCTCAGGATCTCAAGATCATGACCGAAGCCAAAGGCAGATGCCCAACTGACTGAGCCACCCAGGAGCCCTTTATCTCACCAAATCTTTATTGCTTTTCTTACCACACTGGTCTCCTTTCTCTCTCTCATAGTCACCATGCTTGTCTCTCTCTCTATACTGAAGCACCAGGGATGTATCTATATCTTCAAAAGTGTTGGGAGTGAGGGTGTCAAGTAGCATGGTGTTCTTATAGTCATATAAGTGGGATATTTGTAGTGGATATTTCAGCTACAAAACTGTTTAAGACCATAACTCTTTTTCATTCCACTCCTGTTGTTCATAGAAGATTGGAATAGTCACAAACACCTTTGGAATCTAGATAAAGGGAGTATGAGTTGCCAATATGCCATTTGATTATAATTTTGAAATATGTATTGGGAGATTACAGTGAAAAAATAAATTAGACTTTTGACTTGGAATGGGGGGACTTTTTTTTAACATTTGTGGATTTAAATACTAAATTATTAAAAGAAAATTAACCTAAAACTTAGACTTATGAAGCACATAAAAAGTAATTAAATTGAAAAATACTATTTTGACATTGAGTCAAAGTATTAAAACAAGATTCAATAAAAAAGAAAAAAGCTTTTGATGTAAATAATGAATAAGGTTTAACCATATAAAAGTTATTTAAATAGCTTGCTGAATTACATGAAATACAGTGATGAAGATAACATAAAACTCACAACAGATTATTTAATACAGACATTGATATGTGATGCCTTAATGACAAGCTTAATGAGAATAGCCATTAGCTATAACTATTAACATTAATTCCTATGTGGACAAACTTGAATTGTTTGAAAATTAACCTGAAAAAGATTTTAAACAATTCTAAAAATTTTTGAAGCTGAAACTTTTGTAAATCATATTAAATAACAAACCATGATCCTCTATGCCCAGAGTAAAGACTGAATTAATTTTCTATGATCTCTATAGAGAATTTATTATGGCATATGGTTATATGAGTAAGAGATCAAGAAATATGCAGCCATAAAAGAAGCCAATCTGAAAAAGCTACGTAATATATGATTCTAATAATATGACATTTTGGGAAAGACAAAACCCTGGAGAGAGTGAAAAAATCAGTGGATGCCAAGGGGTAGGAAGAGGGAAGGATAAACAGGTAGGGAAGAGGTTCAGTCCTATGAAACAACCCTCTTGTCCTGGGCTCTGCTCTTTATTCCAGCTGGGGAACTGCTTCTGTCTTCATCATGGGACACTTTAGGGTCCCAGTCTCCACAGTTTTCCAAACTCACATGCCTGGAAGTGGTCTTCTGAGAAAGGTCCAGTTGCTGTCATAGTGCCTGGGGGGAGCTGTATGGACACATCCCTGAGAGGCAAGATGCACTTTTGAAACGGCTTGAGAGTTGTAAGAAGTGATGTGTTGTCAAAAAAATAAAAAAATAAAAATGTGTTGTCATTTAGGCTTCTCTTCTAAAAAAGAGACGATTTTAAAAAAAGAAAGCAAGTGTCAGCCAACCAGGCCATGACCACCACAAGCTGGACCTCCCTGGACTCAGTATGTAAAGGATGAGTTTGTACAATGTTAAAATTGTCATTCAAAATAATCCTTCAGAGAAATATCTCCTAATTCATGGATGCTCATTGTATCAACTGTTCCACAGTTTTAAAGAGCCAAGATTTTAAATTATGTTTCCCTATTCCTGTAATCCCTAACAAACACATTAGGACAAGTGTTCTAAATGGTCCTCAATGTACGCAGAAAACAGAGTTTCAGTTGGATGTTAAATTTCTAAATAATGTAACAGATATCAGAGATTAGTCTCTAATCAGAACATTTTTCATTAAATTCCCTGATTTATGTTAATCAGGATTAAATAAAGTATTAAAGTCATCTTTTCTACCCTTATATAGACTCTGCTTAGAGTTAAGCACCAGCATAGTTTGGGGAGAGAAAAGGTAACATTCAGTGTTTATTTGGCTCTTATGATGTTAAAACTATTTCCAGTTTTGAGTAAACATGATTTTTAAACACACATTAAGGCAGACCAATCGATTTGATGAAATTTTCAGCCTGATTGCCCATTCACTGGAATTAATTGACAGGTGTGGAAATATGAAATTAATTTTTAGACCAATATTACTAGAACATGTGTTTTTAAATATAAATTTTGGCTATGCAAATATAGCATGTATGAGTCTATATTGATAATGTTTCTTATTTTGGTTCATGTAATATGATTAAAACTAGAATTTAAAGATCTCAGTATTATTTACATTACAATGTAGTTTTAAAAGATTATTCTGTCCATGACTCTGCCTCTAATTTTTTTTGTTAGCATTTGCAATCATTTTTATTGACATTTAGGCACATGGAAAATTAGCACCCTTAAAGTGGTACCAGGTTTTGAATTATCAGAAGGAAGGGACATACCATATTTTTCTGAGGATATTACACATTTGATAATTAAATTTGGAGAAAATAGTTTGCAATTTAAATCCAATCTAGATTCCTAAACCTAAATGGATATGTAGTTATATTACACACATTTGTATCAGATAAACTGAATTGGTGTAGATTATGTGGAAGGACAAAAATAAGGTTTCTCATGAGTCTGGGAAGTCAAGCTCTGAGAGTTAAATAATGATGTCAACAAATAAAGGACCGAAGAGAGATATACACAAAACAGGAGTAAAATGGCAGAAAGAATCCCAATCAGCAACATTGGAAAATAATGTGTCAGTCACTTCGCAAAGCCCTGATAAGGAGAAACAAAATTGACATTCTCCGTTCTCCCTCTTCACAGTAAGACGTCAATCCAACCAACCCGAATTTTCAGGAAAATAAATACTTAGCCCTGCTGCTTATGTATACAGAGTGAGACTAAACACCTAATGTCTTGGCAGTAAAATCAGCTCCATTTGCAAATTTTCATTTAATAGAAATGCAGTCTTTACAGTTTATAGGCCAATAGAAACTTCAGAATCCAGCTTGACTCCTTAATTTCTCCAATAATCTGCATCCCACTTCTTCATCGTCCTCAACAATGAAAATAGATTTAGAAAAGAATTTACCATGCTAATGGACATCAGAAGAAAGCAGGAGTGGCAATCCTTATATCAGAGCAATTAGATTTTAAGCCAAAGACTATAATAAGAGATGAGGAAGGACACTATATCATACTCAAAGGGTCTGTCCAATAAGAAGATTTAACAATTTTAAATGTCTATGCCCCCATCGTGGGAGCAGCCAACTATATAAACCAATTAATAACAAAATCAAAGAAACACATCAACAATAATACAATAATAGTAGGGGACTTTAACACTCCCCTCACTGAAATGGACAGATCATCCAAGCAAAAGATCAGCAAGGAAATAAAGGCCTTAAACGACACACTGGACCAGATGGACATCACAGATATATTCAGAACATTTCATCCCAAAGCAACAGAATACACATTCTTCTCTAGTGCACATGGAACATTCTCCAGAATAGATCACATCCTCGGTCCTAAATCAGGACTCAACCGGTATCAAAAGATTGGGATCATTCCCTGCATATTTTCAGACCACAATGCTCTAAAGCTAGAACTCAACCACAAAAGGAAGTTTGAAAAGAACCAAAATACATGGAGACTAAACAGCATCCTTCTAAAGAATGAATGGGTCAACCGGGAAATTAAAGAAGAATTGAAAAAAATCATGGAAACAAATGATAATGAAAATACAACGGTTCAAAATCTGTGGGACACAACAAAGGCAGTCCTGAGAGGAAAATATATAGCGGTACAAGCCTTTCTCAAGAAACAAGAAAGGTCTCAGGTACACAATCTAACCCTACACCTAAAGGAGCTGGAGAAAGAACAAGAAAGAAACCCTAAGCCTAGCAGGAGAAGAGAAATCATAAAGATCAGAGCAGAAATCAATGAAATAGAAACCAAAAAAACAATAGAACAAATCAACGAAACTAGGAGCTGGTTCTTTGAAAGAATTAATAAAATTGATAAACCCCTGGCCCGACTTATCAAAAAGAAAAGAGAAAGGACCCAAATAAATAAAATCATGAATGAAAGAGGAGAGATCACAACTAACACCAAAGAAATACAAACTATTATAAGAACATACTATGAGCAACTCTACGCCAATAAATTTGACAATCTGGAAGAAATGGATGCATTCCTAGAAACATATAAACTACCACAACTGAACCAGGAAGAAATAGAAAGCCTGAACAGACCCATAACCAGTAAGGAGATTGAAACAGTCATTAAAAATCTCCAAACAAACAAAAGCCCAGGGCCAGACGGCTTCCCGGGGGAATTCTACCAAACATTTAAAGAAGAACTAATTCCTATTCTCCTGAAACTGTTCCAAAAAATAGAAATGGAAGGAAAACTTCCAAACTCATTTTATGAGGCCAGCATCACCTTGATCCCAAAACCAGGCAAGGATCCCACCAAAAAAGAGAGCTATAGACCAATATCCTTGATGAACACAGATGCGAAAATACTCAACAAAATACTAGCCAAAAGGATTCAACAGTACATTAAAAAGATTATTCACCACGACCAAGTGGGATTTATTCCAGGGCTGCAAGGTTGGTTCAACATCCGCAAATCAGTCAATGTGATACAACACATCAATAAAAGTAAGAACAAGAACTATATGATACTCTCAATAGATGCTGAAAAAGCATTTGACAAAGTACAGCATCCCTTCCTGATCAAAACTCTTCAAAGTGTAGGGATAGAGGGCACATACCTCAATATCATCAAAGCCATCTATGAAAAACCCACCGCAAATATCATTCTCAATGGAGAAAAATTGAAAGCTTTTCTGCTAAGGTCAGGAACACGGCAGGGATGTCCATTATCACCACTGCTATTCAACATAGTACTAGAGGTCCTAGCCTCAGCAATCAGACAACAAAAGGAAATTAAAGGCATCCAAATCGGCAAAGAAGAAGTCAAATTATCACTCTTCGCAGATGATATGATACTATATGTGGAAAACCCAAAAGACTCCACTCCAAAACTGCTAGAACTTATACAGGAATTCAGTAAAGTGTCAGGATATAAAATCAATGCACAGAAATCAGTTGCAATTCTCTACACCAACAGCAAGACAGAAGAAAGGGAAATTAAGGAGTCAATCCCATTTACAATTGCACCCAAAACCATAAGATACCTAGGAATAAACCTAACCAAAGAGACACAGAATCTATACTCAGAAAACTATAAAGTACTCATGAAAGAAATTGAGGAAGACACAACGAAATGGAAAAATGTTCCATGCTCCTGGATTGGAAGAATAAATATTGTAAAAATGTCTATGCTACCTAAAGCAATCTACACATTTAATGCAATTCCTATCAAAGTACCATCCATATTTGTCAAAGAAATGGAACAAATAATTCTAAAATTTATATGGAACCAGAAAAGACCTCGAATAGCCAAAGGGATATTGAAAAAGAAAGCCAACGTTGGTGGCATCACAATCCCGGACTTCAAGCTCTATTACAAACCTGTCATCATCAAGACAGCATGGTACTGGCATAAAAACAGACCCATAGATCAATGGAACAGAATAGAGAGCCCAGAAATAGACTCTCAACTCTATGGTCAACTCATCTTCGACAAAGCAGGAAAGAATGTCCAATGGAAAAAATGGTGCTGGAAAAATTGGACAGCCACATGCAGAAAAATGAAATTGGACCATTTCCTTACACCACACACGAAAATAGACTCAAAATGGATGAAGGACCTCAATGTGTGAAAGGAATCCATCAAAATCCTTGAGGAGAACACAGGCAGCAACCTCTTCGACCTCAGCCGCAGCAACATCTTCCTAGGAACAACGCAAAAGGCAAGGGAAGCAAGGGCAAAAATGAACTATTGGGATTTCCTCAAGATCAAAAGCTTTTGCACAGCAAAGGAAACAGTTAACAAAATCAAAAGACAACTGACAGAATGGGAGAAGATATTTGCAAACGACATATCAGATAAAGGACTAGTGTCCAGAATCTATAAAGAACTTAGCAAACTCAACACCCAAAGAACAAATAATCCAATCAAGAAATGGGCAGAGGACATGAACAGACATTTCTGCAAAGAAGACATCCAGATGGCCAACAGACACATGAAAAAGTGCTCA